>NW_008704435.1:1681625-1687682 GCF_000326865.2 Helobdella robusta | reverse complement strand
ATATGTATATATATATATATATATTCATATATATATATATATATATATATATATATATATATATATATATATATTTATATGAATGTATGTATCTGTGTGTTATGATTTGTTTGTTTATTTACTTGTTTAGATTATTATTAACAACACTTCTAAATGTTGTAGCTATAATTAGTAATAAATAAATAAATAATTGGTAACATTAGTTTTTGGTTTTTTAATTATTTAATTATTCTACGTGCGTGAAATAAATACATACGTATTTGTCCTATACACACACCCACATGTATATAAACATACGTATGTGTATACATCTTTCGTTTATGTATAAAACATGTATAAGCAACATGCGGCGTGTTAGTTGGTGGAATCATCGTGGCCGCATTGAACATCTACGTCAAAACATCGTTGAACATCCAACACCTCTCTCTTTTGTTGCTGCATCTGTCTTCTTTCAAATTGTTTACAGTCAGTCAGGATTTTTTTTCCTAGTGATTTTGATCGTTTATTTGTCTACTTAATAGGATTCTTGTGATTCTGATTCTTGTGATTCTTTATTTTTTCCGAGAAGTAATTGTTCAACATCTCTCGGATTGCTTTTGACCAGACCAACTATAGTTCTTACCTTTGTTCATATTTTTCAATTTTATGTTTCTAACATTTTCTCACCAAAGTTCATCCTTTATTCAATTTGTTTTCTGATGACTGATCTTCATCAGCATCTTATTCCCTAATTGTAAACTATTTTAAGATCAGATGTCTTCACTGGCAGCTCTACATTTCTGAGCCGAGGTTATAAGAGTTTCGCCTGTTTATGTAAACACATGCTGAGTGGGATTCTTCTGATTTTGTTGTTAATTTTTGTTGATCCATTTGGTTCATTAGATCATTACAGCGGCCAGATAATGAAATACGAATTTTCATACATGTGATTTTTATGGGCTGTCAACTCTTCAAAACGTTTAGTAAGTGGTGATAAATTACTCTTGTGGATTAAATATGATTAAAAGGCACACTCATCTATTTTAATCACTCTTTATAGACTCACTTCAATATTTTTTCACTGATATCATGAAAAAAGTTAAATCTGCATTCCTATATTATTTTTTAAGTAAGGAATCAACCAGTTCCATGAAATGTAACAGAAAGGGAACAAGCCGCCCGCCAATTCAGCGCAAATTCTCTTCAAGACGACATAACTGGTTACCCATCTTTAAAAGAGCTTATTGTGTTCGGCGAACGGATAAATGAGAGAATAATTTGAAAATATGAAAGTTCATTTTTGACATTGTCATAGGATAAAGGTTGTCTAAAAATGTATTTCATTTTGAGTATTATAAACACTCGATATGTTTACTTCTTTTTGTCAGTTGTTGTTATTTATGTCAATGAATAATAATGCACATAAATAATCATTGTCGTGTCTGTAAGATTATCATGAAATTTTATAATATTATCAAAATGTTTTATATTATCGGTATTCTTATTTATTTAAATATGCAGTTAAAAAGTTTTTGGTACACAATTTGATAGACATCATTATTATAATTCACTTCTGCATCAAACGACGATTCTGCAGAGGTATCTTTATAAGTTTTGTATCAGTTATATGTGATTAGTTACAGATGCGAATGTAACCTGCCAATGTTTTATTAATAACAAATGCTGAAAATGTATCACCATTCATCGGGTGAGTATATATAGTAGTTTCTACTTCTTTGTTTTAGTATAACTCATACAATGTGACTTGCTACAGTCAGTTTCGTGATTATATTTATTTCAAGTTCATATTTCTGTTAGATGTGGCTTTGTAGTTGTTTGGCTATCATATGCGTTTGCATACGATAACGCTCTCTTACGCAGTTGTTGAAAATATTTAAAAAAAATTGAATTTTTTTATTAAATGTTTATAAATTTTAACGAAATTAAGACGCATTTTACACGAATTTATTTGTTCTTCAATATATTTGGAGTTTTTTGTTGTGTGGATGAATTCAGAGGTCTACGTTTGTTTAAAAATTCCTAATTTTTTCTGAATAGGATTTTTAAAAAATTCTGCCAAGTTGGAATTTGAACGTCAAAAATTAGAAAAATTAGTAGGTTTCGGAATTCCGCGAAAACATGCCTTATGAGTATGGCATTTTTACCTGTCGGAATAAAATCGGAATACTTTAGAATCGATTTTATTTAGGTGGTTGTTTGGTAATTTTCGATCACTTTCGGCCTTTTAAATAATATTATAAATGGATATATTTTTTAAAATGAATATATTTAATATTCAACTTTTCTTTGCAGTATATTTCTACCGCTATTAATATTAAGGTTATTATTTATTGAAATTCAGAAAAACGTGATTATTGTAGGTTCGACGTAATAATTTAATATTATTCTTAAACGTGGTCAGAATTCTATAACGCCGATATTCTGTCTGGTCTGAAAGCTTAAAATTCCTAAAAGTAATCTTTCGCAATCTGAACTTGAACATATTTGATCGTAGTTTCTTTAGATTAATTCCGATATGATGTGTTGGAATAATTTTTTCAAATAATTTGATTCCGGCCATATATATAGAATATATTCTATATATATGATTCCGGCATACGGTATTCGGAATTATCGATTAATCGCGATGCGCTCAAAATCAGACGGAACTCAGACCCTTAGTGGAAATGGCGTATTTTCATTATTGTTGTTATTATTATTTTAACTTATTAATCTTGTTGTCATTATTGTTATTCCATTGTTTATAGGTTATCTTTTTCACTTATTTTTTTCTACATTGAAAAGCATATTAAACGTTAATTTTGTATTTAAAAGCTGATTGAATTTACTGGTTTGTTAACGAACTTCTATTTTAAACATGGTCAGGTCATCCCATTGACTTGACAGAGGTAGCTACAAATTATGCTAGATTGAATTTATACAAACATTTAACAAATTTATTGTTATTTAATAATTTGCAATTCTTATAAAATCCAAAATGCTATTACTATTCATTTAGTAAGTAACATAGGAAGATATTTGTTTTTAGGTTTTAAAACAGGTGCATGACTTCTTTACTTTTCATTCTGAAAACGAGCGGCGGTTACATTAATTTACAGGCATTTGCAGATCACTTTTTTTCTTCGGAACATTTAAAGCAGTTAGTTACTTGCGTGTTTTAATATGCGCAGTAACAAACAAAACAATGCAAAACTTCAGTGCTTCCCCGTTGTGAGGAGTATTTGTAATAAGTCGGTAAAAGTCATTGTTTTAACGAAAGAAGAAACGTTTTATGCGGAAAATCGACCAAAAATGAACGTGACAAGCAAAAGCAGGGTCGTTGGTCACACTTCTACAAATGTTGGACCCTTGTCATAATATAACCATTTTCAAAACTGTGACCCTCCTTCAAAGTTGTCTAGATTCGCCTCAGTTGACGCAAAAGCAAGTCTTTGTGATATATTTTTTAACTAGGAAAGAAGAATTCGAGCAAAACTTTTTGGCTGATTTATAAACATAATACCGTATTCATAAATTGACTTGATTTTAGGTTTTAGTAAATATTGTTGAATGCCTAAACTTTTTAAAAGGTTTACACATTTTTAAATCAACTGAATTAGGCCAATTCTAATGAATGTAAAAAATTGATTTGTGCTATTTGTTACACTAAAGATGTAACAAAATCAACACGATACATTAGTTCGGAAAAAAAGAAACATGTTATTTAGACTGAATTTATTTCAACTGAGTTGATCCTGAGTGCACAATTTTTAATATTTTTGATTGAAAGAATATCATCTGACAATAAAATCAAAATGTGAATGTAGTTTCACTGATGGGTTTTACTAAGCGTATTGCACTTTGTAAAAGTTCCACCCAATTTCACCACTCAAATCGTTCATCGCATACCCATTTAAATGCTTGTTTAATTCACAGATGGATGCGTTCATTTGAAAATTTATTGAATCACACTGGCCTGGTACGCATAGCAACAAACATTTCATTTTGTTATTAACGGTTTTCACTTGATAAACGTAGCCAACCAAACGGAACTTGAAGTAACGTTTCCAAATTTTTGCTGAAAGTATTTTTATTTTATTAAATAATTTTATTAAATTTATAGAAATTTTAAAAATATTTACAGTTAATATTAAGAGCAGCGTAAATCTCCATTTCGCAAACGGTGAGTAAGCCAGGTCCGGTAGATGGTTGCTGAAGTATGACGTATCGATAGGCAGAGATGAGATTGGCGTTGCATTTCAGTTTGTGCCAGGCAGCTGTCACAGATTTGTACTCGTACTGACCGCAGAGAGGGTAGTCTCCTCTGACGATGTTTGACGCTGATCCGAAAGGGAAGTAATCGACTGAAGTGAGCCCAATCAAAAAGTAGTCCATCCGATCGGCTGAAGTTGAAATCACATTCATGCAAACACGACAACTTAAAATCAGTTGACAAATTTTTTAGAAAGCCTAGTTATTAATAATAACATTTTAAAGTTTAAAAATTTCAGTCAGGTGAAAAGAAGTAAAATGATGACGTACTACAACAATATCCTCTCGAGAAAAGATTAGCATAATCAGCATGGTACTGATTGAAGAGGTCGATAACTGCCCAGTTGGGACCACCTGGACCATCGCCTGTACTAAAACAATGTCTATTTTCAAATTCAGGATTTGAATCACCGTCGACAAGTAAGTTGGAACTAGGACTGAAATAATATGGGTAGACCGAACTGTTGATGGTTGGTTTGTTCAGAGCCAAGTTTTGAGCGAGTAGCACATGTCGGACAACGAGCAGATTCAATACTGAAAGTGAAAAAAATTGGTTACATATTTGAATTTTGTAAATCAATCGAAATCTTACCCAAAACAGTTTTCCAGTAAAACTGGATGCAAACTTTTTCTGACATTTTATAAATAGCATAAGTTTTACCGCAAACCACCTTAATATATATATATATATATATATATATATATATACTTAGAATTACTGCATGTCTATCTATCTATATATAAATATATATATATATATATATATATATATATATATATATATATATATATGCAGTAATATAAATAAGAGTGAATGAAAAATAAACTTATGAACAATTACTGCATAAATTATGGTCTTTTGCCAGCATATATATATATATATATATATATATATATATATATATATATATTTATATTTACAATATTCTATAAATTCTACCGAATGTTTGGCGTTAATATGTTTGTAGTTCGTTTTTTCGATTTTTCTCACTAAAGTTTTTTGATGAACGTTTAGTTTATTAAAATTCAAAATAAACTTATTTTTCGAATTCATGCTGCAAATAAGGCCATATTTCGATTCCGAATTACGATGCTCATTTGGACTCAACACACTCAATCACAATTAGCCGTGAAATCCTCGACAGCAACACCAAAGTAATATACCAGAACAGCAACTACACACATCTTAAAATTGCAGAAGCAGTATTAATTGACATCAATAAACCAAAAATAAATATACAACAAAAAATGACAACCTCACTTCCAACCCGGCGCTTAACCAACAACGAAAACAAAGAAGTAATAAAAACTAGCATCGTCAATAGTGACAAAGAAGAATATGATGCTATCGATGAAGAAAAGAAGACCAAAGAAGACCAATAAAGAAACCTGACACCTAATTCGCATCAAAGTTCAATTTTACAACACCAAAATTAATTTTTACAACGTCAAAGTTCATCTTGACAAAGTCAATATTTCCCTATATATACAGCAAGGAGCACTGATGATGATTCATTCGGAATCAAAATATGGCCTTATTTGCAGCATGAATTCGAAAAATAAGTTTATTTTGAATTTTAATAAACTAAACTATCACCAAAAAACTATAACTATCACCAAAAAACTATAGTGAGAAAAATCGAAAAAACGAACTACAAACATATTAACGCCAAACATTCGGTAGAATATTGTAAAAATTATGGTCTATTACCAACATATATATATATATATTTATACATATATATATATATATATATATATATATATATATATATATATATATATATATAAATATCTATATATATG
>NW_008704435.1:1665145-1680145 GCF_000326865.2 Helobdella robusta | reverse complement strand
GGATGTATCGATTCATTCATTCAAAACTCTTTTTATTTTACTTCGAAGATAAATTTATTCAGGACGTATCGATCCAGTTGTTCAAAGCTATTTCTTCTGCTATGAATAGTAAAAAACATTTTTGAATAACTGGATCGATACGAGCTGAATAAATTTCTCTTTGTTTCTTTCATAAATTGCGCATACCTGAAGAGATCCAGTCGCACTTAAAAAAAAGTTCATAAAAGAAGCAAACTCCTCTGACGACGCATACTGAAATATTTTCTAATAAAATTTTGATAAAATGTTTATTAATTCACAAAAGAAACTGGATGTCACACAAACTGTTACCCCACCCCTTTTGTAACTTTTTGTAACCCTCCCCTTCAAAAGCGTGACATTCATTACAGACAATCCCTCAACATACGCACATTATATCTAGATTTCGAGTCCAATATAAAATGTCAAACTCCCGGTGTAATAGACTTTAGAGTAGTTCAATCGTTAGGCCTCTGATTTTTATCAATGCTGGAACACTAAAATTCTTTTCAAATAGCTTGTCACAAAAAACAGTTAATTGTTTTAACTTCATATTTCATAAAAATTAAGCTTCGATTATTAATTTATTTTTATATCTTTACTTTTATTTTCTATATATGTATCTTGTATCTATATATGTAAAGGTGTGGAATGATCTTCCGCTAACTTTGCGTGATCGCAATTTGTTTTCTCATTTCAAAAGGCAATTGAAAACATTCATTTTTCAGCAATAGGCCGCAAAATAAGTGGAGAGCGCCTGTGAGAACCTTTTAATAGGCGCTATATAAACCATCTAATAATAATATGTGATTTATGCTATATTTCAATTCACCATATGCGATAATATCATCTGTCAGCCAGCCCACCAAATCTTATCAATTTAAAAGTGGACATTCGTCAAAAACATGTCTTTAGCCTGCCAAAAAGATAGTTATTTGAGAGAGGTAGATTGATGTTCTTATGTTTGCACGGATGTTTATGTTTTAAGAACTTTTTTTTTACGTTCTAGTGTGCTTTATTTACAGCATGTCACATTTGTCTATTCGCGACTGTCAACTAACTTTCGCCAAGGAGTGTAACTGTAACTGTAACTACTACACTTCTAAGTAGAGTCTACTCTACGTCAATACTTTTTGTAATGATTACACCATTACAGTGTAATGCAATGTAATGAGTAATGTTCATAATGTACAACTAAGTACTGAATAGTACTGAGTAAGTAAGTACAGTGCACAGAGTACCAGTACATACAGCTGTAGTCATTTCATTTAATTCATATTCATACATATATATTCATAATTGTAATGAAATGGGTGAGTTTGAATACCAGAATGAGTAGTAGTTATGTATGTGCTGTGTATGAAATGAATAAATTATGATTACCACTACAGAGATCAGGTGGAAAATAAATGACACTTTTCTTAGCTGGTTCTCTTTCTTTGTCTATTGCTATTCCTTTTATTTTTATCTATTCTATGTCTATTCTATCTTGAAGATTTCACATATATATCATTAATTATTGATAATAACGTATAATATTATTTTTCATAAATCATAATTTTTAATAAAATATAATAAAAAAATAATATTCAATAAAATGTATTATATTATTAATTGATGTTGCGAACAGTTGAAATGTGTGGTGAAGTCATGCAGGGAGGCATCTCTGAAGCAGGTTGTCAATGGCAAAAAGGCAGAAGTGAAGGGTTATGAAGTTGTGCTTTCGGATACTGTTCTCTTTCCAGAAGGCGGTGGCCAGGTATGGTGTCCATTTCATTTTCTGATTATTAACACCTAATTTACACTTTTATTTTGTACTGGTTAATTAATTAATTAATAATAATTATGCTAATTGATTAATTCACCACATTGGATGTCCAATACTATTTCTGATTATTAACACATAATTTTCACTTTTATTTTGTACTGATTAATTAATTAATTAATTAATCATTATGTTAATTGATTAATTCTTTAAGTAGGATGTTCACTACATTTTCATATTATTAACTTTTTATTAACTGTTTATTAACACTACCTTTTGTTTTGTAATACTAATTGTTTTTGGTTGATGTTGATGATGATGGGGTGATCATATTCACCAATATATATTGATTAGTTCTACTCACTGTATCATAAGATCATACCATACATTTTTATTATACTAAGTTTAATTTTATTCATTTTTAAGTTTAAATGTATCAATATTTTATTTCTAAGTTTATTTATGAAAATTTAAGAACATTGAAGAATTTAAAAAACATTTATTTTACTCATTTATGTTGTTGTGTTATTTTTTTGGGTTATTTACTATATTATTTCTTGTTTTATGCGAGTCAACCCTAGATAAGCATTTATTGTTAGGCTGACTCTCACTTTTTTTGTGACTAAATGGAATTAAAAAAAAAAAAAAGTTTGGCTTTACATGAGGTATAAAATTTAAGCTTAATTTGTGTTAACCACAAACAAAACAGCCAATCTTAACATGTGTGTTGTTTGCTATATGGTAATGTTGCTATGCTTTAGTAATGTAATAATTTTTGTCATCATGTATTTTGACAACAACTTCTTTAACTATTTTTTCAATTTGGATATTCAGAAAAAATTTGTTTTGTTGGGTTTTGTTATTTGTTTCTGTTCAATTTTCTTGTTTGTTTAATCTTTAATGTAAGCAAAAATGTTGACACGTATAATTATTTATTTATTATAATTAATTATTTATAATATTTATTATAACAAATGATAAACTAAGATTATAAGTTTTTAGTGGTTTTCCTTTATTGATTAAATTATTTAAATAATTTTCTCTTATAGCCAGATGACCGAGGAACTGTGAGTACACTGCTCGATTCATTTCAGAGTTTTATAAATTTGTTTTGCAAATTTTCCATTTATTTTAGAATTGTTTTTAATAAATAGAAATTGAGAAATTTAATAATAGAAATAGAATTTAATAATAGTAACCATAATAGCTAGAAATTTAATAATAGTAATTGAGTGTTGTTGTTGTCATATTTGTTGGCGTGGTTTTATATTCAACCATTACGCGTGTTTTTGTAAAATTTTCACATTAAAATAAAGTGACCTTTCTGATTGTAAGTTATTTGTAATACATTTGTATCGCACTGCTGTAGCATTCAATAGTTTTGTAATGCACTAATCAATTGACTTCGACTTTGTCAATGAGCAAACACTTTTTTGAATTATAATTTGAAAACTTTACGAGGGAAGGTGAAGTGTGTATTTGTTTGTGATGTGACACCAGATTAATGGCATTGGTGTGCTGAGTGTTGTTAGGAGAGGGCTGGAGGCAGTCCACTTTGTGACATCAGAGTTGAAATGTGGGGAGGAGGTTCACGTGCAAGTGGACTGGTCCAGGAGGTGGGACAACATGCAGCAGCATTCTGGTGGGTTGGTTGGTAGGCTGGTTGGTTGGTTGATTGGTTGGTTGGTTGGTTGGTTGGTAGGCTGGTTGGTTGGTTGGTTGGTTGGTTGGTTGGTTGGGTGTTTGCAAATTAGTGGGACGTTTTCAATTACTAAGATGGAATAGGTCAAACAAAATCAGACAGACTTGGAATATTAATTGATAAATGAATTCGTTATTGCATTGCTCAGCAGACCAAGCAGGAATTTATCAAATGTTAAAGATTTTATTTTTGCACATGCCCACAGCTCAGCATCTCATATCAGCCCTGGCCATTTCTATGTACCAATTCAACACAACTGCATGGTGAGTGCAAAACATCTTTCAATTACCAGATTGTACTTTTATTTGGAAATTAATTGTCGTTGTCAAACATCTGCATTTGTTAACATTAATGATTATATGCTGGAGTTTTACTGAATTTTTACATGTTTTAAATGGTATATGTTTCAGTCATGTTTTCATTTGTTACAAGTTTTCCTTATGCTCCATAATATTTTTCATATTTTTGGTGTTTATTTTTATTACTGATATTTTTTTTGGGTTGTTTTTAATGGATTTTAGACTTTAAAATTTTCTCTAACAATGCTTTATTAAGTAGATAATTTAGTTCTTTGTCTGCCTTTTATTTTTCTGTACTTTTATTTTACGTAAAGTTCACTTTTACGCACTTAATTTCAAGTGAAATGCGACTACAAACTATATCAAGACATCGAAACTATAAACTATTTATGACTCAGTGACATGTATGCATTATGATGCTGCGTTAAACAAGCAACGACATAAAATGTCTAAGGAATTATAGTTGCAGAAGTCGTAGTTGATTTAGTTGTTTGATCGTTCACTGGCCACTCCAACCTAGGAACCTCGGGGAGAGCACGTCCTTCGTTGAACTGGACACTGCAGAGATGACCACCGAACAGATGCTGGCCCTTGAGAGGTCAACCAATGAAAAAATCCAATCTAACCTCAAGATGTTTCCGAGGTGGATTGATGATAAGGAGAGTCCCGAAGCCAAGGAGGTGTGTGTTTGATAATGTGTGGTGTGTGGTGTGTGTTTGGTGATGTGTGGTGTGTTGGTATGTGTGGTGTGTTGGTGTGTGTTTGATAATGTGTGGTGTGTTGGTGTGTGTTTGATAATGTGTGGTGTGTGGTATGTGTTTGATAATGTGTGGTGTGTTGGTGTGTGTTTGATAATGTGTGGTGTGTGGTATGTGTTTGATAATGTGTGGTGTGTTGGTGTGTGTTTGATGATGTGTGGTGTGTGGTTTGTGGAGGTGTGGTGTGGTTGGCTGTTTTTTTTTATTGTGGTTTTACAGCCTTTTTGGGTAGGTAATTTATGATGCGCCAGTTTGTGATTGGTCAGTTTGTTTTGGTTAGTTTTTGTTAGCCAGTTAAGTAGTTAACTGGTTGGCTAGCGCTTTCTTTGTTTGCTTCACCATTCACTGATTGGTCGATGATTGATGACTAGTTTGGAGATGGTTGATGATTGACCAATTAATTAGGCTGGCAAAAACAATTCCAAGATTCGAATAACATAATTCATAAATTAAAAAATTTTGTTTTTGAATAGTTTTCAATCTGTATGTTGAGCCGTTCGATAGAATTTACTTCATGAAATAGATCATGTATCTATTTTTTTCATTTTATAATCTATAACGTTACATGTTGTTGTTGTTGTTGATGATGTTGTTGTTGTTGTTCTTGTTGTTATCAATGTTAATTTCATGATTGCTAAGATCGCTGATGTTGATGACGTCACTGTTGACATCATTGATGTTGTTGATGTTGTTGCATGTTGTTGTTGTTGGTGATCATCAGATACGATGCAGAGGACTGCCCGATGACCACGAGGGTTCCATCCGCGTTGTGACCATAGAAGACGTTGATGTCAACCTCTGCTGTGGGACTCATGTGTCCAGCCTGGCTCACCTGCAGGTTCGCATCTTGTCCTCTGTCCTCCTACTGACCAACTGTTTTTCTTGTAATGATTTTTTAATTTTTTTTGATGGTTTCAAATTTTTTTTCAGTTGTTGTGTATTTAATTTGTTTGTAGCTTTCGTACGTGTTTACTTTGTTAGCAGCTCTTTGTTCATTTGTCCTCCTATAAGAATTGTTGTGGCTTAGTGTTTCGATCATCTGAACAGTCAACTATAACACCATTATTGAATGATCCATGCAACTGATGAGCATGTTTCATTGAAGATGGTGAAGTTGTTGGGGGTTGAGAAGGGCAAGAAGGGCAAGGTCAACCTGGTTTTCATAGCTGGGGATCGCGTCCTCAGGTACGTGGCAGGCTGCTTTGAACGCGAGAAGGTCTTCACCGCCATGCTCAAGTTGGCTGTCCTCTTGTCTTTTCTTCATAGTCTGTGTTGAGTTGATTTGTTTTCTGATTTTGAAAGGTTGATGCCATTTTCGTGAAAAGTGTTTTTGGTTTCAGATTGCACCATCTATGCTTATATTAGTACAATTCTGTTATTGTTTTGTAGTCAGTTTGGTTTACTTTCTGGTTAGTGTTTGTTTTTTTATGTTTATGCTGGTGATGTTGATGCTGTTGCTGATGGTTCTGATTGCATTTTCTGATCGTTTGTAGTACATAGAGGATGTTCATTTTTTGTTATTATCATTTAATGTTCATCATCATTTCTTCGGTACTCTACAGAGGAGGACCTGATGATCACGTTGACCTGCTGCAGAAGATACAAAACTCTTTGAAAGTTGCACAGAAGGTACATCTGTTGTTGTTGCTGCTTGCGTCATTTTCTTTCGGTGTATCTCCTTGTTATGTTTCTGCCGTTGTGTTGTTGTTGTTAACAATTGACTCGTGAACAACTTTCATGAACTCCGCTAACACATCACTACCACCAGAATGCACCAATCACACCACGTCACCATGCACCATCACCAGAATGCACCAACCACACCACATCTCCATTCACCATCACCAGAATGCACCAACCACACCACATCTCCATTCACCATCACCAGAATGCACCAACCACACCACATCTCCATTCACCATCACCAGAATGCACCAACCACACCACATCTCCATGCACCATCACCAGAATGCACCAACCACACCACATCTCCATGCACCATCACCAGAATGCACCAACCACACCACATCTCCATGCACCATCACCAGAATGCACCAACCACACCACATCTCCATGCACCATCACCAGAATGCACCAACCACACCACATCTCCATTCACCATCACCAGAATGCACCAACCACACCACATCTCCATTCACCATCACCAGAATGCACCAACCACACCACATCACCGTGCACCATCACCAGAATGCACCAACCACACCACATCTCCATTCACCATCACCAGAATGCACCAACCACACCACATCACCGTGCACCATCACCAGAATGCACTAACACTTTTAAGAGAGTCGGCCATGCACGAGTGTGAGAGACTGAATGGCATGTCTGAACCACCAGCCTACCACTGCTTGTACAAGTTTGTATCACGCTACTTATTGTTTCTCCATAAGTATAGCTTCTTGTTGTGAATGAATAAATCTGAACTCAAAATTTGAGACCAATGTTGTTGAATTATTAAACATATATTCCGTAGAGTTATTGTTTGTTTTTTTATAAATTTTGACATGATGTAGGAAAGAAGGTGACAGTGAATTCATGAACATCATTGCTAACAATGTTTCAAATGTTAGTTTCTGCATTCTCAATTTCTTTTGTTTTTTTTTACGCCTTGATATAATTGTTTCATCATATTACTTCATACTTAAGGCTTTTGAGACCTCTGTACGTTTTGAATTTAATCTAGCAATTGGAATAATTTTTAATGTGTTAATAATTTTTTAGTTATTTATTTTCCACTGGCACTGGCAAATTTTATTGATTAGTAAATGTTTATAAAAATTATTCCAACCGGATATGACGTCACACACAGAAGAACATGCTGTTGTTCCTGAGCTGTGGGGAGGAGAGGGGTGCCGGTCTGTTTCTTGTGTCTGGTGACCCTGGTGATGTTCAACTTCTTGGTCCCAAGTTTGTGCTGCCATTTGTTCATTCATTCATTCATTCATTCATTCATTCATTCATTCATTCATTCATTCATTCATTCATTCATTCATTCATTCATTCATTCATTCATTCATTCATTTATTCATTCATTTATCATTTGTTGTTATTGTTCAATGTTTTCCCAGTAGTCCTGGGGTTTATTCTTACAATAGGAGCTGATTAAATTAAGTTTAGGAATGTAGTTTGTATTAAGTATTTAAACTCATTACCTCATCAATGTATAATGGCATTTTGTTCTGAATTAGTATTCTACTTTTGCAAATGTTCTCAACTATTCAAACAAAACTTCCAACATTTTTTTCCAAAAACAAAGCCATCGACAATAAAAACAACGACAATGCAATTCGACAACCTCTTGTAAAAAACAACAACAACATGAAGATAATTTTGTTCATTTCCAGGATAGCAGAGTTGTTGGAAGGTCGGGGGGCGGGCAAGCAGGGCAGGTACCAGGGAAAGTGCAATGCCATTCAGCAGAGGAACAAAGTGGAAGAACTCATCAGGACACATTTCAATCGATAACAACCTGCAAGGATGTAACCATGGGAGACTTGTTTTGGACTGCGGTCCTCCTTTCTGCAGAGGATTGCTGGATAGTTTCTCAAACGAATATTGATTTTAATTATCAATTAGTTTTAATTATTAATTAATTATTTTAATTAGACTCTTCTTCAACATTAGGAAAATTTGAATGGCAAATACTGCTTTTAATTTAGTATAGCACCTCTGAGATTCTTTATAAGCACCTCCGAGGTTTCTTATATGTGGCGCTATACAAATCATCAAATTTAAATATCCAAATGCAAAACAAATTAGAGCTCTAGGCTAGTGTGTTTAGTTAAGCAAAGTATTGTCGCCATTTTCTTAAAACGTTCAAGTACCCAGACCCCTCCCAAATTAATGTTGGCCATGGAAATGGCAATTTTTCTTTGTTCGATTGATGAATATCTGAATCAAGCAGTGCCTCCTTGTTTATTGTTTAGTTTATTGATTAACTAATTTTCTAATTCATTGTTTAGCTGATTGACTGGTTGGTTTCTTGGTTTGGTTGTTGTTGTTTGGTTATTGAATAATTTTAAATTAGTGGTTGGATGACGTCATTTGTTGTGATTAACTGACTTATTTCTTCGATTGATTCTTGCTATTTAGTTGTTGGATTCATTCACGCTCATCCTTGCTATTTGTTGGTATGGTTTGTTGACTGATTTGTTTCTAGTTTTTTCGCCAATACACATTTACTTGTATTTTGGTGATACTGCAGTGGATTTACAGTTGAAGTTTCAAGACATGTGCACTTGTTTGGCGAATACTTGTCCGATAGTTGTTGTGCATTGTTTAATTTAAAAATACATAAGAACTTAAATGGAAAATTGTGAGGCATGGACTAGCGTTTCTTTGACTTCAACAAAAATTAACTTTCTGGTATAATGAATGAATTAATAAAGAAATGAATGAATGAATAAATAAATTTCTTAGATAATTAATAAAGACATAATTGATAATCGTAATTAAATAATTAAATAATGATAAGTTTAATTAAATAATTAATTAATGATAAGTACTAGAGGTTAAAGGTCGTACTGTAGGTCTGAATGCCCGCCTGTCTTGTTTTGTTTGTAAATTTTTTCCAATTTATTTTTAGTGTATCTTTAATTTGATTTAATAAAATGTGAAACAAATTCCAAACTATTTATGATTTCATGCTACAATTTCTATAATAAAAACAAATTTCAAATTTTGGTTAAAAATTTTTTATTACATTCTGTGGCATTGTATGGAGGAGATTGTCTCAAAAGGAAGAATACAACAAATACACGTATCTTTATTTCATGCACACACCAAACATTCACACAACATTCACCAAACATTCACACAACATTCACCAAACATTCTTTCAACAATAAAAGGCTCAACAGTTACTTCAACACCGTCACATCAACTGGTACGTTTTTAAAAAACATTCCACAAATGGAATTATATATATATATATATATATATATATATATATATATATATATATATATATATATATATATATATTTACACACACAAATACATACACAAGTTTACAGAGACACATGTGTAAGATATTTTCAATCAAACAACCCAAGTTATGGAAAGACTTTTTTCAATGCGGAGTTTTAAGACAAAATGACATAAACAATCTTCTACGTAAATAACCACACATAGAAGTAATTTAAATTTATTATTCTCTATAAAAAATATTCAAATTGTATAATTATAATTGATGTAACAATGAACAAATTGAGAATTTGTTGCAAATGATCCCGTGAAATATGGCCAAATGTCACTTGAGTTCGTATATAGTATACAAACAATATCAATAATACATATAAATAAATATACATAAATGTGTGTGTTTACGTAATGTCTTATAATGTAAGAAGACAGTTACAGAAATTGCACATACATATGTATAATGTTATGAATGTATCCAAAATAGGTTGAGAGAAAGATGTGACACGAAAATGAAAAGTATTTGTCAGGTGAATGAAAATTTATTCTGTTAAGACGGAACTGTTAACATTTAAGAATGACAAACTTGAAATCATAAATGAATATAACGACGATGTCTAACTGGGGGCATTTGTTAGGGGAGTTTTATGTAGGGCAGAGATTTTCTTGTCTTAGTTGTTAGTAGTTTCTTACGTTGAGTGTCAGTCAGCCGGTATACATTTCGTCTATGCTAATTTTTCATAATGTATACTTTGACGTGAATACTACTTTATCTAGTTTTAAATTAAGTAAAACGTAGTAGACGCATGAACCACAAGTACCTCACTTAAGTGCTTGTGTACTGGACATAAGTATGTTTGTACTGTATATATATATATATATATATATATATATATATATATATATATATATATGTGTGTGTGTGTGTGTGTGTGTGTGTGTGTGTGTGTGTGTGTGTGTGTGTGTGTGTGTACAAGTGTCTCTTTGTTTGCATGATGGGTTTAATGTGTGAATGATGCTGAAGAATGATATTCATTATAGCTTTATTAGAAGTTTATTTATATGTGAAGTTCATTTTTTGTTTGTTTGCTTGTAAGTTTTAAGTACTGGGATTCTGGAATTCAAAATTTTGGTAATTTGAGAAATTTTCAATTTAAATCATAAAAATATAAATTGTTTTTTATTTATAAAATTTCAATCTTATTCTCGTCACAAAATATGTCATCCAACGGTGAATTACAAAAAATTGATTTATGGAAAGGCTTTGACGTTTGAAAACTTTTTCGGCCGAACCCGCGATTTTCTAGTCAATATGTAATAAACCATTATCTACTCTACATTTGTAGCTATGCGAGAAGATCCATTAAAAAAGCAAATCAATAAAAAAAATTGTTCAAATACATATTTTGGTAAGTTGAGCCCCAAAACCTGCACTTGGCTGAATGTTACCGTGACACGTTCGGTTGCTTAGTTGCCTGATCGTATATTTTGAGTTTTAACAAAAAATTTTAGTATTTCAACTCCGGTGTTTTTTTATCTTACCTTCAATTTTGGGTTTTTCAAAAATGATTAGCAAGATTTTAATTCACCTTGATCCTTTTTTAATAACTTGCTTTCAGGCTTTCTAAATGATCTTACTCATGCAATTGGTTATTTATGAAATTTTTTCATTTTCAATTGGTAAAATAAATTAGATGGGAAATGAAAAAAGTCTGGATGAACCTTTCAAACTTCCCCACTTATAGTCAATAGTCAAATAAAAAATTTGGCCGAATGGTCAAATTGTTGAACCACAATTCGACCAAGCCAGATGTCAAACTTAGGTCGAATCTCGGCCCGGCTGAATATTCGTTGCATCTCTCGCTGTTATGAATGTGATTATTCACATCACTTTTAACGAGAAAGATGAAGGAATCAGATCAGCAACAGATCAGTAACATCTTCTATTCATCTGCCAGGGACGATTCACATCTCATTCATCTTGTCTCAAGTGTCTGCTTATAATTGCTTTGTGATGGAAAAAATTTCACGTCAGAACGTGTGATTGTTACTCAGATCAAAATGTCATGCTTGGGTACAATTGTAGAGAATCTTTAAATTTTACAAATGATTTTTGGTTGGCTGCAAATTTACACACCACACACACTACACTAACCACACACACACTACACACATTCCCCCACACACACCACACATGCACTCTCACACATGCATATTTTTTATAAAACAAATTAACACATAACACATGTTATATTTATACACATACACTCTGAATGTTTGCACACAACCTGGATGTAAATAAGTTTAGTATGTATGCAAAATATGAAATGTAAGATGGTATTATTGTGCTAAAAGTTCCTTATCTAATTAAACCAATAAGATATATTGTTAATTAGCAACATTTTTTAACCCTACTGATTTGTGATTATGAGATTAATTTCACTGAGACCATTTAGACTGAGGTCATAATTGGTGCGGACAGATGAGTTGAGTTCAGCTGGTAAACAATGTTCAAGTGACGGGGTAGTATTCTCATCACGTGAATCTGTAATTGCGTGTATGTGTACATGCTTAACTTTACGCACTTCAAATTTTCATGTTGTTTTCGGATGTGTTTTAAGTTTGTTTTTTGGCTGGTGTGTTTGCTTGGATGCTTTTGTTGCTTTTCATGTGAGAGACTCATCAAGGATACGAGCAGGCTTGGTAACAACACTTCATCAATGCAAATAAAACGTAACATCATCAACAACAACGACAACATCATCAATATCAACATCATCAACAATACAACAACATCAACAACAACAACATCAACATCAACACAATCAACAACACAACAACATCAACAATACAACAACATCAACAACAACAAATCAACAACAACAACGACAGCAACATCAACAACAACAACATCAACAACATCAACAACAACATAACGAAAGAGTAATGGACCGTATAAAAATATGGCTGCTACTGACACATTAAAACATGCAGTTAAAAGGAAAATTAGATGAAGATAAATTTAACGAGCAGTCTTGTTGTAGAGGGGAGAAGGAGCAGGCAGATGAAATGTGCTAATAAAGTGTACAAAATTTCAGGATAATATCCGTGACTCGCTAACGACGATGATGAGGACCGCATCTTCAGTGAGATGCGGCTTGAATCGACTGCATGGTCGCTGTTGTGGTTGTTGTAGTTGATGTATCGGTTGAGTGTCGCGTTGTGGTGGTGGTTGTGGTTGTGTCGGGCTTTGGTGTGTGGCGTGTAGTGGGCGTTGGAGCTGCTGTCGTGTCCACCAACGTGAGATTTTGCCGAAGGATGGATGATTTTTTCTGCAAGGAAAATAATTTTTTTAAAGAATATTTCATTGATTCGTCAAAATTTTACACTACCGTGTCTCAAATTGATCATAATGTTGTAAATGTTTTGGGACGAATGTTCGCGCTGCAGCTAAAAAATTAAACTAGTGACTCATTGAGTTGTTTTTTATTAATACGTCATGAAAATTTTCAACAAAGTCGATGCACCTACAAACTGCATGAATTAACATTTTGCACGGCAACTGAAATTGATTCATTGAAGTTAAAACATTGAGAATTGATAATATTTTTTAAATATTTTTTTATTGTTTCTTTTTGTTTTTACTTGAAAAAACATTTTTGACATAAAAAAATCATTTTTCTCTAAATTCTGAAAGATTCAACTAAAGACTTTAAATTACGGCGTGCCAAATGAAATATTAGTTCCAATTGACCTAATTTGATTTCTTTGTCTGTTGACCCAATTGAATTCTCCGCCATGATGACGTAAGATCGAAATGACTCCTGCTTGACCAATGAGATGATGAGGCGTGCAGTCAGGACTCCATTGCCATCATCCTGTAGGTCAACAGAGGTTAAGGTCAATCATTCATTTATATGTTGTTTGTTCATTCCATTCGTTTGTTTGTTGATTGATTGATTGATTGATTGATTGATTGATTAAATCACTCATTGATTGATTGATTGATTAAATCACTCATTGATTGATTGATTGAATCACTCATTGATTGATTGATTGAATCACTCATTGATTGATTGATTCATTATTTAAAGTTTTTACATTTATTCATTCACCCATTCATTTACCCACTCATTCATTCATTCGTTCGTTCGTTCGTTCGTTCGTTGATCGTTCGTTCGTTCTTTTGTTCATTCATTCATTCACTCAATGTAGTAATAACAAGGCGATGATATAGCAATATTGTAGTGATATGACGATGATAATGTGAAGATCGGGTTTTGCGGAGGTCGATGGTCGCCAGTGTCTTGAAAGGACAAGGCACGAAAAAGAAGAAAAATGAGGATTTAACGATGATAAAATGAACATACAACGATGGTGATAAAAAATTTGTAATTTGTATTTGTATGATGATATTTATTTATTTTTTCCAAAACAGAGACCCATTAGGACATGTATGATTAAAAAAATCACAAATATAAGACAATTCCAAAGGATAGTAAAATAAACACATGAAAACAGAAAAAAAATTAAAATTTATACATGAAGTAATTGTCAATGAACCATAAACTACTCGAAATAATTAGCCAGCAACAGTTCAACAACCCTTTTTTTAAACACCTCGGACATACTCCTACCTCGAATCAAATAACAGTCATTTCCACAACTTCACACCGAACTTTATTACATAATTAGAACGCAACACAGTACGAGATGCAAAGGAACAATACATCGAGTATTGTTGAACCGCACCTTCCTATTTTAAACATGTGACGAGGCGACTTGCTATATATACCTTGAAAACAAAGGTATATTGAACCTTTTTACCTTCTCGCTAAGTTTTACAATCGAACTTCTCTTTGTCAAATCGTATAGTCGAACCAGTTTTTTGCTTATATCAGTATTACGTAAATAAAGTACATTATAAACTTTTTTACTTGTCGTTTCTTGCATCGAAAGAATCTTGCAACAGACGCAACACGAGAACACCAGCCGAAAAAGAAGTCACTGGAGAAGAATACAACTAAGAAAACCTATTTAAAACAATTAACTTATAGAAAAATTACAAAACTCTGAATATATGCAACTGGTTACTGGATAACAAGCCACACTGTAAAAAATTAAACAAAATGTGGTCTCAATTTTTTTTGAATTGTAATAAATTCTCGAATGAAAAAGTTTTGGCAACTAGTTAGTATCGACATGTGACATTTAATCGGACGACCGCAAATAATAATTTTATATTATAATTTTTATATATTATTTACATATATATATATTTACAATATTCTATAAATTCTACCGAATGTTTGGCGTTAATATGTTTGTAGTTCGTTTTTTCGATTTTTTTCACTAAAGTTTTTTGATGAACGTTTAGTTTATTAAAATTCAAAATAAACTTATTTTCCGAATTCATGCTGCAAATAAGGCCATATTTTGATTCCGAATGAATCATCATCAGTGCTCCTTGCTGTATATATAGGGAAATATTGACATTGTCAAGATGAACTTGAC
>NW_008704435.1:1658575-1664661 GCF_000326865.2 Helobdella robusta | reverse complement strand
TTCGGTAGAATTTATAGAATATTGTTAAAAATTATGGTCTATTACCAACATATATATATATATATATATATATATATATATATATATATATATATATATAGCATTATATAATATATATATATATATATATATATATATATATATTATATAATGCCTATATGTGAGAACAGTAAAGGTGAATGTTAGGTTAATGTTAACGCTTAGGTAATAACATCTATATAATTGATATATAAGACCTATATTTTTGGATATTTTTTTTGAGATATATAAGATATGGTCCTTCCAATTTAAATTACCCACAATAATAATAATAATAATACCTAAGAATGTAATACTTCCTCTTACTATATTCAAAGTATACAATTACTATAAAGTATTTAGAGAAAATTTGAATTAGTTACAATTTTACGGACCGATGAGAATAACACTATTTTTGGATACGTTAATGTTTAAACTGTTGCAAGACACTTGTCTAGACGAATGAAGAAGTTCAGAACTCACGAGGGTTTTGAACCCTAGCGTGACGATATAACGATAATAGAGTTTTAGTATAACGTAGATGATGATAATGCAATGATGGTGTGATGATGACGTAACGATGATATGATACAAGGATGATATGGTGATGATATAAGGATGATATGATGATGGTATGATATAAGGAGGATATGATGATGATACAAAAATGATATGACGATGATATGATGATGATAGAAAGATGATATAACGAAGATATGATGATGATACAAGGATGATATGATATGATGATGATATAAGGATGATATGATGATGATACAAGAATGATATGATGATGATACAAGGATGATATGATGATGATACAAGGATGATATGATGATGACGATTATGTCATGTTAGTATACTAAAGATGATATAATGATGATATATTGACGGTACAATGACGGTACAATGACGATGATGTACTGATGATATACCAATAATGTGCTAATGATACAATGATGATGAGATGATGACTTAATGATGATACTGCTGATTTAATGTAAGATAAGAGAGCAGGCAACGCCGAAGCTAATGAAGATATGTATCATTATGTGTATCATGTATCAGAGTTTGTATCATTAGCCGTGTATCTTTATGTTTGTTGAAAATAATAAGTAAGATGATGATTTACAATGATGACGATGATGATAATATGCAAATGATTAATGATGATAATGGTGATATCAAATGTTGAAAATTTATTTGCGAAACTTTGAAATGCTTTAGCAATGATCGTGGTGACGTTAATGATGAAGATAAGAATGGGTGAGATGATGAAGACGATGACGATTGTGCTAATGATGATAAATGATGAAGATGAGGATTGAAAATTTTGAAAATTTATTTGCGAAAGTTGCAACGCTTTAATAGTGCAGATGATTGTGGTGATGTTAAATTACAGTGATAATAACGATGATGGTGAGGGTGATGATGTGGTTTTCATGGCACTACTCGGATGAACAGATAAATAAAAACAACAACAACAACAACCACTATATTAACAGCAACGACATAATGTTAGTGTGCGTGTTCGTGTGTGTGTGTCAACACATTTGATTATTTTCTACGATGAGATGGAGTGTTGTTGCTTTCGAACCCAGCATCTTCAACTCTGGACCAAACGTTTCCTTCTCACACCACAACCCAATTTGATAAAAAAAAATTTTGTTGTTGTTGTTGAATAGTTAGGTGCCAATGATGCTGTTGATTGGAGGAAAATGTTTTTATGAAAATGATGATGATAAAGATAATGATGATGATTAAGATGATGATTACGATAATTTTGACGATGATTGTAATGATGATGATGATAATGATGATGATTGTGATGATGTTGATGATGATTGTGATGATGATGTTGGTGATGATGATGATGATGTTTAAGGTGTTGATGATTGTGATAGCAGAAATTGTTGCTTGCTGAAACTTACGATGAAGATGTTGTAGCTGCTGATGAAACTGTTAACAAGATGGAAGAGGAAGATGAGGATGATGAAGATGAAGATGAGGATGATTGTGAAGAAGATGAAGATGAAGGTGAAGAAGATGAAGATGAAGTTGGTGGTGGTGGGGATTAAGTTCACGTTGATTTACAGGTCCACAAAAATAACATTCAAGGGCGATTCAATGCATTGCATTGCAAATACATTTCTATACGCGGTTGTATGCTTTTGTATGAGTTTGTATGCCTGTTTTTACAAGTTTGTATGTTTGTATATATGTCTGTATGTTTGTGTATCAGTTTGTATGTTTGTATACACGTTTGTATGTTTGTATACAAGTTTTTGTTTATATACATGTTCGTATGTTTGTGTACTAGTTCGTTTGTTAGTATACATGTTTGCATACATGTTTGTATGTTTATATATATGTTTTTATGTTGGTAAACGTGTTTTTATAAATAATTGTATTGATGTTTATATGTAAATGTTCATGTTTGTGCATAAGTTTGTATGATAGCTTGTGTATACATTTCTACAGCTCTTCGATAACTTTGTGTATATTTTGTATCTCTGCATAAACTGTTTGTATGTTTGTATCAATGTTTGCTCTATGTTTGCTGTCATAAATTATCATTTTTATATCAGTTTTTTTAGGTTGCAGTAGCAGGTCCAAAATTTCACGAAAAGTCTTAGGCGACTTTTTATTGTATGATCTTCTATTTTGATCAGTTCAACATGGAAGGTGTATCCAAATTACTGTTTTTTGGTATGACAAGGAAAGCAAGCATCTCGTTAAACTCATCCAGATTCGTCATTGTTTGAGGTAGAGTATCTAATTTTGGGACGTATAATTATACTAAAATATGTTACTACATTTTTGTTAAGGTATTCTTTCATGGTCTGAAGGGGTTGCATCCGCCTGGATTGCCACTGATGAAATTTGTACTTGCATTGTATGTATATGTATGTATATTTGTGTGTTTGTATGTTTGAGGACAGTTCGTGTCATGTTTGTATGTATGCCAATTTTTGTGTTTGCATGTTTGTATTAACGTTTATATAACGAGGCGAAAATACAATTCCATTTCATTTTTATTTCATTTAATTTCAAACACAAGTAATGTTGCTTTGGTGCTTATGCTGAAATAACTTGCACATGAATGTTCGTATAATTTTGTCAGACGTGTGAATTTATAATTTTGTACATTTATTCTATTGTATGTTCTTAATTTTCATTTGTACAAATTAAAAAATAATCTGTTTGTACCTTTGTGCGTGCGTGAACATGTTTGTCCATGTTCTACTGTCTGCTTGTTCATGTTCAGCCGCCTGTTTGTTCATGTTTAACTTTTTTTGTATTTTTTTAAAACACGTTTTTCATGTTGTTGCAGTTGTTTATGTTTATATTGTTATTTTTTTTTTTAATGCAAACATGATGTTTATGACGTCGATATGATATGCATGGCATTGACTTTAAATTAAATGTTTATCTCAGCCGCATATATTAAGAGTTTGTTCTTTTTCTATTTTTCCGCCGTTTTTGTTCTCTGTCTTGTTTTAATTCGATTTAATTCATGTTTCGATAGGGTAGAAGTTGTATTTTCTAGTCATTTTAAAATTAAAACACGTTTAAATGTTTGTTGTAGACTAGGGCAGACCCGGACAACTTCAAGGGTGGTATGTGGCCAAATCCACAGTTTTTTGCAGAGAGGACTCAAGTTTCGTAGTTGGTGATCTTATTGCTTTTTTTTTGCTTATCGCACATTTTTTTTTTATTTTTGATAATTAGATATTTAGTGTTTTTATGTATGAAACAAAATTCGTGAAATTTTGGACCTGCTACTGCAAGTTGGCTGAACTTGAGAACGATAACAAAAAGAAGTTGTTGAACTGTTGATAGCTGGAAGACTTGCTTGAAATCCACCACTGGTTGTATCCATCTGGTTGAATGTTTCTAGAATAATTTTCAATTCATTTCGCTATAAAGTTGCTGAGTTTAACATTTTCTGTGGGCAAAGTTTGCATTTTTATTCTTTCGTAATGTTGATTACTTCACGAGAAGTTATAAGAGGAAGTAGTTTTTGTTTCCAGTGTATCCTCTCTAAGCTATTGATTGTGCGCGTGTGGGACAGATGTGACTGCCTGCCTTTAATGCTCTTCCTTCCAACTCAGTATTCTCTAATTTATTTTCATTTATTGCAGGCAGTTGTTTTCCAGCTATGTTTATGTTCTTATTAGAAAATGTTTATGCCATTGTTTATTGCTCTAAGTACTTTATAGCCTGCTTCTCGTTCATTCCATCGATTTCCTATGCATTCGCTCTAGGAACGTATGTGGGTATGGTTCATACACGTATGTGTTTATGTTTATGTATGTATGTACGTATGTATGTGTGTGTGTGTATGCATGTACGTATGTATGTGTGTACGTATTGGTCAAATCTTTTTGATGTTTTTATAAATTAGCATAAAGATTAAACTGTGCAAATAAAGATATTTTCAGTTTCGTCCTAAACTAGCAGTCAAGTTTAATGGTTAAGATTTAAAAATAAATACTAAAATACTGTCGCAGATATCATTGCAAAAACCGGAAAAAGACAGAAGATAGAAGAAGATGGAGGGGAGGATGGAGAGAAGATATTGCCGTCATGGGTTGGCAGACAGCAGATGATGATGGTGACTGTGTGTAAAATGTACGTAATACATTTTTAAATTGAAATCACTTGAGTTCCATCCAGAACAAGATAGTTGCAAGTAGATTAGCACATTCTAACACCGCAAAATAGATCGACATAAATTTTCCACAATAACCACCGCCATCGGTGATAATAGCATGGGACTTTTATTGGAGTGTCAAAGAAACGTTTACTCCTTTCAGTGCACAAAATAAATAATGCAACTCGTTACATGGCCAGAAACATTTGTTAGACAGACAGATACACACACATCACGCACACACACACACACACCACACACATACAAACACGCACACACACACACACACACACACACCGACAAATGTTAGACACACAAACATATGTTAGACAAACACAAACCCACACACACACACACACACACACACACACACACACACACACACTGGCCATTATAGATTTCACACAGTTCTTTCTGCTTGTGTCAATGCATTCAATAAATTTTTTGATTGCGAAATAAAAAAAAATTTAAAATTTAAAAAAAAACTCAAAACACATGCATCACTACGACAGGACATTTTAAAAAAGCAAATTTCATCATCGGATTTTAACGAGACTGAAACAATCCACCAACAAACATCTACAGAATAAAAAAATTCAATAAAAAATTTTTATGAAACAACATCCAACAACAACAATCAACACACAACATTCTTATCAACAACAATCAACACACAACTTTCTTCTCAACAACAATCAACACACAACTTTTTTCCAACAACAATCAACACACACCATTCTTCTCAGCAACAATCCACACACAACTTTCTTCTCAACAAATAATCCACACACAACATTCTTCTCAACAAACAATCAACACACAACATTCTTCTCAACAATTGATCCAAAAGCCAAGATCAACTAAACTTTCAAAATGATTTCATTTGTTTGCTTTCACAGACATTGTTTTTCATACAATTTATTCACAGCAAACCATCTTTGCAAACATTTCTGTAAAAGTATCTTTTCATTTGAAAAATGAATAGTATTCGTATCGAACAAGAAAACTAACTTTAAGAAACTTGTTTTCATAAAAGCTTTTTTGAAATACAAAACGTCGGAGGTTTCTGTGTTAGAACCATATTTTCAAAAATTATGTACAGGCTTGTGTGTGTGTGTGTGTTTGCGTGTGAGTGTGAGTTGTGTGTGTGTGTGTGAGAGAGAGAGAGAGAGAGAGAGAGAAAGACAGAGATAGGAGAGAGAGAAAGAGAGAGAATCATCTTTATTGTGTTTACTTGAGTCATTTTTGTGGAACGTCAAAATAAATGTTAGAAACTTTAATTAGCAATAACCCTTATTTTCAGAACGTTTCATTTTAAATTATTTCAAGCACTTGTCGATGTAAAATGTTACGAAACATTTTTTGCGTACACTTTGAAATAATTACCTAAACACAATCTCCACTCCTGGCG
>NW_008704435.1:1649236-1658482 GCF_000326865.2 Helobdella robusta | reverse complement strand
ACTATTTTTATTATTATATGTACATATATAAGTAAAAAGGTTAATTTATAATTCGAACCATTATGTCTGATATGAAACTGGCCAATCAATCAAACAACCATCCAGACAACCAACTTGACGACCAACCAGACAACCAACCAGACAACCAAACAGCCATCCAACCAACCAACCAACCAGACAACCATCCAGACAACCATCCATTCAACCAACCAGACAACCATCCAGACAACCATCCATTCAACCAACCAGACAACCATCCAGACAACCATCCTTTCAACCATCCAGGCAACCATCTATTCAACCAAATACTAATGTGTATTACTGAAGAGAATGCAAATTCTACGTTTGGGACGTAGTGCATAGATAGAAATAGTCCTGTAATAGTTTGAATAGTTAGAGCTAAGCCTAATAGTGACCCATAGTTTCATCAGATTGAAATATTGTTTGGGACTGGGAGATCAATTAATGCATTGTTTATGATTTTGATTACTGGATGATGATTTCGGAATGGTTTAAACATATATGAATGGTCGTAGAGGTCCTTTAGAGGTGTAAATTATTTTGGTAATAACTAATATAATATATAACAATAATAGGATTATTAACCATAATATTGGAAGGTTAAAATTAAAATATAAGTCTGGAGCTTTAAATTGTGCTGAATTTGAGGTAGAGTAAAAGTCTGCATAATATAGTGACGGAAAAGAGACGGTGATTAGTGTTAGAATAAATGTTACTACTTATAGTTTAATCTTGAGGTGTTCATTTGGTGATAAAGCCAAAAAATATGCAAATATAATTAGTATACCACCAATATAAATTAGATAGATTAAGAATGAGTATCAAGACCTTAGAAATAGTGCACATGTTCATGCTGTGAGTAGTGCTAATATTAAAATGTTAAATATTATGATAATTGGTGATTTAAGAGTTATCATAGTAAGGAGTGATGTTAAAAGTATGTTTACTATAATTAAGGACATTTATTAATATAAGAATTGAACTTATTATTTAAGCTTCAAAGGTTTATGTGTGCCGTACACTAATAAATAATGAGCCTCATCAATATATACAAATGTAAAAACAGATTCATACAACATCGACAAAGTGTCAGTATCAGGCAGCAGCCTCGAATCCGAAGTGATGTGTGTTTGAGAATTGATTTTTGATTGCACGGATTAGGCAAATAGCTAAGAACGAGGAGCCGATAATTACATGTGCTCCGTGGAATCCCGTTGTTACGAAAAATGTGGTCCCATAAACACTATCAGCAATAGTAAATCTTGACGAATAATACTCATTTGCTTGTAATAGGGTAAAGTATAAGCCTAATGTAATTGTTATTGTTAGGGCTTCAATTGTTGATGTTCGATTACTTTCCATAAGTCTATGGTGGGCTCATGTAACTGTGATACCTGATGATAGTAATACAATAGTATTTAATAGTGGTACGCCGAATGTGTTTAGTGTGATGATACCAACTGGTGGTCAAACACACCCTAATTCTGCTGTAGGTACAAGACGTCTCGTCATCATAAGTATATTGACACAATAATTAAAAATAGTCCAAGATAAAGGCATAAATTTCCTTTATTGTGAAATCAACCTGCTAGTCATATAGTTAGGGCTAAGGCACCAAATGCTGATGTTAATGGTCAAGGTGTTGATTCTACTAAATGATAGGGTTGTCGGAACAATATGATATTTAAATTAAACTTATTACTTGGAAGGTAATTGTACTTGTTATACTAATATCATACAAATAGACATCCAGACAACCGACCAGACAACCGACCAGACAACCAAACCAGACAACCAAACAGTCATCCAAACAGCCAACCAACCAGACAACCATCCAGACAACCGACAACCAACCCTAATAAGCGTGCTGTATTCGTTGCTGAGTTTGTTGACGGTGACGAGGTTGTTGTTGTTCTTTTCCGACCAGAACCAGGTGTGGATGTCCGGTCTGGAGCTGACACGACACTCGATGGAGGCGTTCCTCTGGCCAACGAAAGCCGTGGGGCTCTCACATTGGATGATTGGAGCGACTGTGTAAAATAAAACATGCTGTGTATGTCATTATGTGTGTATGTGTGTGTATGTATGCTTGTGTGTGTTTGTTTGTGTGCGTGTGTGTGTGTATGTGTGTGTCGATTTCCAACATGCATGTGTGTGTGTGTGTGTGTGTGTGTGTGTGTGTGTGTGTGTGTGTGTAGATTTACTTCATGTCTGTGAGTGTACGTAAGTTTGTAGTGTGTGTTCACTCTGAATGATCGTGTAAACGGATCTGAGTGACGTAGATGTGATTATGTTGAGGTCTATAAAAATAAATATATTGTTTACGTGTGTGTGTATTTGTTTATGCAATTTGATTGTATGTGGGCTAATGTTTTTATAGTTGTAGGTGTGTATATTTTGTATGTTTCCTATGTATGTTTCATAGTTTGGTCTGTGTGATGGTGATTGCTTTAATTTTCAAGATGTCACAATTATTAACGATGTAATCAGCCGCCTTCAACTACGTGCAAGATAACTTTTTGAAACAATCATCCTCTGTTATCATTAACACTACCATACCACCAACATCACGGTTGATCGTGCGAAACTCAACAAAACAGATGAACACACAAACACATGTGTACACATTGATTGCAACACATAAGTCATTGCCATCATTAAACAATGGAGATAAAAATCTAAAATTTATGCCAAAAATACACCACTCAATGCTAAATATCTACAAAGTTGCTGAACCGGCTTGGGCTATCTTATTTGAAAAAGTTTGACAAACTGAAATTAGAGACATAATAAATTTGATAATGGCGTTGTTTAAAAAAGTTTAAAATTTATTACTTTCATTAAATTGAATAATTTGTGGAGTAGTTAGATGATCACTACATTAAAATATTATTCATCCATCAGTAATTTAACTCTTCAAGAGGTAAATTGTGTTAGATAGCTGTGGATTTTATCTTTAATGAGTTAATTTGTTTCAGTTTCAGACGCTGAAACCTTGCAGAGCAGATTTATGAGATAATGTGCAACCTGTTTTACCAGTTTTGTTTTTCATTTTGTAGGCTGGCATTTTCAGAATTTAAATTTTTTTGAACTTTCCTCGCTGCCTAATTTTAGAGAAGAGATTCAGAACATATTGATAGAACATCTCGTTGAGGTTTTGCTGGCTGTGGAAACTATTTTGCAATCACAAAAACAAAAGGAAAAAAATTATTTAGACACCTCTAATGTATATTTATTCCACTGGACTACAATATACTACTGCTAACTGTTGTTTGTTTTAACTTTTTATTTATTTGAATTGCCCCAAACAACAATTTATACAATTTCTAACTAGATAGTGTTTGTATTAGCATAATTATCTAATTTAATTTTTAGATTCTAAAATGTACCTATTGAGATTGAAATATATAAAATTAATATCATTCCACTTCACACCATTCATTTGAAAATTTCAATGTTCAGCGGAGTTGTTCATCAAAATGCCAGATTCATCATCATTTGTCTCTCCTTATATAACCTCTTATTAATCAGCCGGTCACCCAATCGATCAATCAAATACCCTGCATTTCTTTCTTTTGCTGACAAATTATTTGATTGGAATGAAATAAAAATTTATTTTTCCGATTATTTATCTAGTTAGTTTTTATTTTGCAAAAGTTTCAAAGTTGTAGAATCAATATTTTTGTGTGTTTATTATTCAATTATGCACGATTAATTTATTTTGATTTGCGGTTTGTTTAATAAGCGTTTTTAGATTTTATTTTTTCATTCATTTAATTATTTAATGACTCACATTCGCTCTAATATTTGACAATGAATGTTGTTTTATTTTTGTTTTCTATTTTATTTTTTATGTTTTATTTTTCTTTTCGGAAAAAATTAACAGAAGCGAACGAATTAATGTCTATAAATTAAAGTTTTCAATGTTTTTAATATCTTTATTTAAGTCTGAGGATTATTTATTTATTTATTTAAAGGATAACCAAAAAAAGATAAACTTGTGGATAGGCCACCCTTAACTAAGAATTCCAACTGTAAATGTAACAGAAATGTCAAATAAATACATACACACAAATTCTTACTATAAATGTAACAGAAATGTCAAATAAATACATACACACAAATTCTTACTGTAAATGTAACAGAAATGTCAAATAAATACATACACACAAATTCTTACTATAAATGTAACAGAAATGTCAAATAAATACATATACACAAACACATGCTCACACGTACATCATTCTATGAATACTGTCATGTTTCATATAGTACCTAAAGGTGACAGTATAGTCACAACTGTAACTGAAAAATTCGCTTACTAAAAACATCAAAATTAAATAAGTTGTAAAATAGTGTAAAACTATTTAAAATGTGTTTTTTTAACTAAACAAGTTTTTAGCTTGTTTTTAAATAAGTGTAATGAGTTGATTGTTTTAATTTCATGTGGCAATACAGTATCCCATACCCTCGGACCATTAAGTTTGATGCTTGAGTGAAAAGCTTTTAATCTCACAGTATGAGAATAGAAAAGGGAAGTGTGTTTAGTAAATTTCCTTTGAATGTCATTGCTAAAAGTGAAAAAATTGGCAAAATAATTAGGCAACTTTTGACGTAACAATTTAAATACAAAAATTGATGTGAAATAAATGTGCAATTCTTTAATGGGTAAAATGTTGAGTGTCGAATAGTAAGCATTGGTTATATGAGTACGCGGTGGAAGAGTAAATATTAGTCTTATAAACCGATTTTGACATTTTTGAATATAATTTAAATGGCTTTCTGGACTTCCGCCCCATAAAAGATTACAATAAATTAAATGTGGATATATTAGGGTATAGTAAAGTTCAATCATTATGTCATAGTATATTTTTGATTTGATTTTATATAATATACCTAGTATTTTATTGATCTTAGTTGAAATTGATTTTATATGTGGTTCCCATGAAAGATCATAATTTATTAACACACCTAAAAATTTTGTAGAGTATGATCTAGGTAATGCCAGACTGTTAATTCTTATATCAAGGTTGCCTATTGTGTTAGTAATTATTCTGGGGCCGAATAACACATATGAACATTTTGTAAAATTAACAACTAATTTATTGAGAATAAACCAATCTACGAATTTTTGCAATTCTTGGTTTACGCGATCACTTTCCAGTTTAAAATCCCTTGAAGTAAAAAATATGTTAGTATCGTCCGCATATAGTAAAATATTTGCCGAATCAGTCACGTTGACAATCATTAATGAACAAGACAAACAAACGAGGTCCGAGAATAGAGCCCTGCGGAACTCCACTGTGGATGTTTAGACATTCTGATTTAAATCCTTCTAATGCAACATATTGCTTTCTATCCCTAAGATAGCTTTCACACCACGAGTAGGCTACACCTCTTATTCCATCCATATATAATTTCTTCAAGAGTAATTCGTGGTTTATGACATCAAACGCTTTTGACAGATCTATGAAAATACCTAAAGTAAGATTTCTGTTGTTTAAAGTCTTGAAGACTTTCTGAGTCAATTCAAGCACAGCTAATTCGGTCGAATGCTTGGGCCTATATCCATATTGACAATTGCACATTATGTTATTTGCAGCCACAAACGATTTCAAACGAGTATGCATTATTCTTTCAAGTATCTTCGAAAGAGGTGAAAGAAGAGAAATTGGCCTCTGGGTTACCTTTTTTGAGAATTGGAACAACCTTAGAAATTTTAAAACAAGCTGGAAATATGCCTTGCGATAATGAGAGGTTAATAATATGAGTCAAAGGAACAAGTATTTCATGAATAATTTTTTTTATAATAAAGTTACTTAATGTATCATCTGAAGTACTTTTTTTTATTTTTCATGTTCGTGGCTATACTTAATATTTCTATTTTGTCAACAGTTTGATTATATTTAGAATTAGGTAAAGTATTACATAGTGGGCTATTACTATTAGTTGTTGGATTATGCTGCGATTTAAGTAAATTGTTAGTTACATCTATAAAGTATTTATTGAATGCGTTACATATTTCCTCTTTATCTTCTATTAATTTGTTACCTATTTTTAGTCTATTTATATTAGGATGTGATATTTTTTTATTTAATATATTATTTATAACATTCAATTTTTGTTTTGCATCATTTTTAGCTGTCATAAGTTTACAATGGTAATAATCTTGGAACACTTTGCGTTTATAAGCTGTAAAATTATTTCTAAACTGTTTGTATTTGTTTAGACTGTCCTGTGTGGGATTTAACAAATAATTTTTATGTAGTTTAATTTGCGTGTTTGATAATTTTATTATTTCTTGTGTGACCCATTCTTTTTTAATTTTTAATTTTACAGATTTAACTGGGGCATATCTGTTTATAATAACATCTACAATTTTATAAAAATTATCACAGCCGTATCTATATCATTGTTAGCTGTTACAGACAACCAATCTTGACTAGAGAGCTTGAATTTGATTTGTTGTAATGCATTATTTGTCATGATTTTTTTGAAACTATGGTCCGAGAAGTTTGAAAGAATAACTCCGCTGCCGTAAATATTTAAAGAATTACTAAATATGTTATCTATTAATGTAGAAGAACAAGTTGTGGAACGAGTAGGTGACACAATTAAAGGATAAAAACAATGAGAGAGCAAAAGATTCTGAAAGTTCAATGTGTGGTTATTTTTGGTCAGAATATTTATATTAAAGTCGCCCAATATGTACACCTCTTGAGCAGGGCTGAGCTTGTGCAAAATATTTTCAAATTGATTGATAAACTTCTCAATGCTTGTGTTAGGTGGACGGTAAATAGAAATGGTTTTTAATGGCAATTTATTTAAAGAATTTGACTTAATATTTACACTAAATGCCTCAAATATGTCATCTACAGACTCGATGTTATCATCGATAAAACAATCAAATTCTTTCCTTACAAAAATTCCTATACCGCCTCCTAATTTATTTTGTCTATTTTTATAGAAAAAATTGTAATTATTTAGACTTATGAGGCCCGGGGTGATATCGTTCAGCCATGTTTTAGTTATGACTATCACATTGAAAAATGAGTTAAACTGATTAATCAAAATATCTAATGTAGTCATTTTACCGTATAAGCTACGTGCATTTATATGTAGTAGTGATAAATAATTAGATTTTATTTTAAAATTTTCAAGAAAATCTAAGCAAAAATGTTCAACTGTTTGATAATAATTATAATTATTAATTTGCAAGTCTTTAGTTAACCATTCTGTAGAGCTGCTGGTACATTTCTGGGAATCATCCATTTTGTGTCGTATCTTTGTCGAATGTTGTCTGAAGGTTTTCGTTGAGTGTTTTTTTATTGCTTGTGAACTGAATACCTTCATTTGTTGATTTTTTGAAGTAACACTCACGTACTAGAACGTTCGATGGCCAGATGTCAGGGTCAATGATTTTGCAGGTATCTCGGCTATCTATTCCCACTCTGAAAGATTTATAGAAAGATTTTGTTGTCGCAGATGATTCTTGCTGAGTTTCAGGTCGCTTGATATCAAAACACGATATGACGTTGATGTTATTTGTACGTAAATGGTCCATAATGTCGTCGGCAGTACAACTGTTATCAAGGTTACTAACGTAGAAGAAAGATTTATTTACAAGAACTTTATTAGCCCTTATTTTTATATTTTCTTTATTAGAACGTCCGATTATTTTAGAACCAGTTTCGTGTTTATCCCGATCATTCATTTTATTATTATTGAATACAGTTGAATGTGAATGCGATGTATTACTGGTGATAACTTCTGTAAGTAGACGCTTTTTATTTCCAGATGCTACAGTGAATGGCTGCATATCACTTGAGTTGAAGGTATCATACTTATACACGCTTGTACTTTTGTTTACGTTGCTGTTAAAAGTGGGCCTCTGATCTGTTATAGGCTGACCAATGAATTTGTGTGCATGCTCCAGTTTGTTAGCAATTGATTGGACGTAGTTTGAGTTTTCAATAAACTTCGAAGTAAAATCAGAAACCAGCTGTTCAATTTCAGCCATTTTCTTAAATATAGCTTCAACATTTACTAAAGAGATCTTCGGAACTCTATTCATGTCACAACTTACGTAGCAGGGAAGTTTTGGAGTAAAATCGCCTGCCACAATTTGTCGAACATATGCCACCAATTCCGCTAATTTGTCTGCCGTTTTCTCTTTTTTCGTGCTACTACGTTGAGAAAATTTAAAGTTTTCAGACTTTAAACTTTCCATATCTGCCAATAATTGGTTTTTAGCAACATTTATCTCCTCAGCAGTGTAAAACTCGAAAGCAGCTGCCACAAAGTTTGAGTTATCCAAAAACTTCACCTTGCTAAACAAATAGTATAATAACTCATTTGCTATTAGTACAGTTTTCTCAGTCATGTTTTCACGCAAATTATCCAAGTGGGCAAATTAACAGAAATTTTTTCAAAAGTTATTTTATAAAATTAAATTATTTTATAAAATTAAATTTCTTTTTATTATTTGATGAAGTATTTACCCTAAATAGTTTGAAAATTATAACTTTTAATAGAGCGAACGATAAACCGGTTACAACAACAAACAATAATATGCTAATATTCATAATAATATTCATCTGCTGTTTATTCAACAAAACCGTCTAATGGCTCCATTCAAATAAATCTTACTCACATCCGTTCAGTGCCTCATTCAACATTTGTCTGATTGGCAAGCAAACATCTGTACGAATGTTTATGCTGAGTGCTTTGGAATTTAATACACGCTGCCAGGCGGCGGTCAGTCTGTCGGGCGGTCGGTGCTGGCCAGCCAGTCAGGCAGTCAATCAGATCAATCAATCAATCAATCAATCAATCAATCAATCAATCAATCAATCAATCAATCAATCAATCAATCAATCAATCAATCAATCAATCAATCAATCAATCAATCAATCAATCAATCAATCAATCAATCAATCAATCAATCAATCAATCAATCAATTAATCAATCAATCAATTAATCAACCAATCTCTTACTAGAGCCTTCACTCCATCCATCAGGCATTCATCCTCCCACTAAAACACCGGTCAAGGAATGTTGAGTGTTATATTGCAATGAAGGCGCCTGGCAATCCATCATACTCATGTGGACAGAAAATTACAGATTGCAGTCTGCAGTGCTCTTCACATAATACGCAGCACACTTCTTCATGTTCACGTTTATGCATTTTTATTCTCTGGCAAACGTCTGTGTTGAACTACTGA
>NW_008704435.1:1584557-1649186 GCF_000326865.2 Helobdella robusta | reverse complement strand
TCAGTCAGTCAGTCAGTCAGTCAGTCAGTCAGTCAGTCAGTCAGTCAGTCAGTCAGTCAGTCAGTCAGTCAGTCAGTCAGTCAGTCAGTCAGTCAGTCAGTCAGTCAGTCAGTCAGTCAGTCAGTCAGTCAGTCAGTCAGTCAGTCAGTCAGTCAGTCAGTCAGTCAGTCAGTCAGTCAGTCAGTCAGTCAGTCAGTCAGTCAGTCAGTCAGTCAGTCAGTCAGTCAGTCAGTCAGTCAGTCAGTCAGTCAGTCAGTCAGTCAGTCAGTCACTCAGTCAGTCAATCAATCAATCAATCAACCAATCGATTAATCAATTAATCAATTAATCAACCAATCACTTACTAGACCCTTCACTCCATCCATCAGGCATTCATCCACCCACTAAAACACCGGTCAAGGAATGTTGAGTGTTATATTGCAATGAAGGCGCCTGGCAATCCATCATACTCATGTGGACAGAAAATTACAGATTGCAGTCTGCAGTGCTCTTCACATAATACGCAGCACACTTCTTCATGTTCACGTTTATGCATTTTTATTCTCTTGCAAACGTCTGTGTTGAACTACTGAGCATTTGTTCAAGAATATTTTTGCTCTGCTGTCTCGAGGTATATATATAAATATATCAATTATCAATTCGTTCAGTCGTTTTGAACGTGTATTATTTGTTGCAAATGTTGTATTTCTAATTGTCTAAGATTAACATAAAATAAAAGACATGAATCAACTAGATTAGGCAAAATAAATTCTTAAACATGTGAACAACCATTTTTCTGCAATATCAATAATAATATTAAAAACATGAATGCTCTAGCAGTTGTGTTTTAAGCCAGGAACTTGTATGCACTTGTTAAAAAAAACTTATAAATTCAAACATCAATGTGCTGTAACCTTGTTTAAGTTAAAAATTTATATTTGAGTGAACTATTTTTTCAATATTTTAAACAATGTTAAACAGAATGTAGGAAACATTTTACAATGATGGGCTGGAGGACGTTTGGCTGCGTATGATTGAAGCCTTCAATGAAGAACATCTCAAAACAAGCGCCACACACACACACAAATACACACATCTTACACGCACATAGCATGCACACACCACACATGAAAACGCACACACACACACATGAAAACGCACACACACACACAAACACACACCTCACTCACATCATACTCAAACACACACACATCATACATGAACATACACAAATACAGACTACACCACACACACACACACACACACACACACACACACACACACACAACGCATACACACACACACACTACACCACACAGACACACACGCACGCACACACACACAGTTTGAACTTAAAGATATTCCTATTTTGCTGTTTCATAAATTAACATCCCGTCTGTGGCGAATTCAGATGATTGAATCATTTTTAAATTACTCACGTCAATTTCGGTCCCGAAATTTTTTGTCACGAATTATTATTTATTATTTTTTTTTTCAACATTTATTTTTATAAAAACTCAGGCGAGAATATTTTTTAGAAAGAATTTTTCGGGCCAAAGTTTGAAGTTTTTAACTACATTTAAATTCCTTTCCACCCTTTCATCATAAAAATTGTGATGTGATTGCCTTCAGAACTCACTTATTCAAATTTTTTAAAATTTAACATTTTTTTTTATAAATTCTCGTCTTAATTTTTATAACTTAAAAAAATTGTTCAACTTTAGCGTCGAAAAAATCAAATTAAATCAACCCATCAAAAAATAACCGTGAACCGAACGAAGAGAAATAGAAGAAAAATCAAACGTTTCCTTATACATAGATGATTAAAAAGTAAAAAATTGAAGAATTGCAACGGAAATGATGATCTCAAAAAGACGAGATTGTTTTCGCTAAACACGAGTGACTGAAAAGGTTTAAAATGATGGAATTACGACATGCACCTTACATGCCGAATCCTAAATAGCAAATTCTTTGATACTAAAGGGAATGCGAATGCTGCTTTATACCAATGTCTATTTCGATTGTCTGTCCATCAAGAATATATTTTTATTTTTCAATTGCAGTATTGAATCATCAGTTCCCCTCAACGATATAGTAATTTTTCTTCTGTTGGGTGTTGTGACGGTTTCCTGTTTGTTTAATTTTTTAGAGCTTAGTGGAAAGCTTTTCAAGTCATTCTTTACAGCAAATGTGTTGTGAGTGAATTACTGAGGTTTATTTAATTTTTATTTAATTGAATAAAATCAATTTCAATTGTTTTTATACAAAGAAGTGATTATCTCATCATTATCTCCTGCCAAAAACACAGATTGGACTTGAAAAAAAATTCATGTAAAATTTTGGTTCTGAAATAAGAATAAGTGGTTCGACAGCAATCAATCCAAAACTCTAACAAACCTATATACGCAATGCTAGTGCGTGCATGCAAAATATATCAGAACGTAGAGTTGTGTGGTTGTGGTAGCGCGGAAGTTCAATTGTTACCAAGTAAAAAAGTTTTGAAATAAAAGCAGCTTTGTGCTTCACAGAAATGTATGATGAAAACTTACGCAACAAACAAACAACAATAAACAAACATGCAAACATGCAAACAAACCAACAAGCAAACCAACAAGCAAACAAGCAGACAAACAAACGAACGAACAGACAAGAAGTTACGAACATTGCACGGAGAGTTGGACTTCGGTGTAGTTGTTGACCAGCAGACCAGGACCGCTGATGACTTGGCACCTCAGAACTGCCTTGTCGTGAGAGGGCTTCATCACCAAACGAACAAACCTGCGGGTGCATGCATCAGATTTGAAAAATGTGTGCGTTCTACTCAAGTTCATAATTGCGTGAGTGTGTTTGTATGTATGTGTGTGTGTTAGTTTGTGTGTGTTTGTATGTGTTTATTTGTATGTGTGTGTTTGTATGTGCGTGTGTTTGTTTGTGTGTGTAGTTGCATGTGTGTGTTTGTATGTATGTGTGTGTTTGTATGTTAAAACCAAAACATGATAAGTGACACTGAACCGTCAAACATCAAGTAACAAATGGATTAACACTTTGATTTGTCGTTAATTGTTGTTTGTATGTGTGTATGTATGTGTGTGTTTGTATGTATGTGCGTGTGTGCGTGTGCGTTAACATTCAGGTATGTTTGAGTATGTACGTTGATGTCTGAGTTATGCAGGAAGTGGAGAGAAGCTGACCAACCTGAAAACACTGCAGGACATCTTCCTCATGCCAGCCTGACCCAGAGTTGACAGTTCTTCCTGTTTGCGAGTGTTCATGTCGGTTGGCTCGTTTCAACGTTTGTGTGAAGAAAGAACTTTTTGTTATTTTCATCATAAATTTTGATTTATCTTGCGATCGAGTTGATAATAATGCGTTCATGTTTGTCGTGTAGGAATGTCACTACCTGTGACATTCCTTGTGACAATTGTAATAGATTGTAAGGAAAAAATGTTAAACGTCAGCGAGTTTTTTTTCACTCAAAATTATTATTTTGATTAATAAAAATCTATAAATGCCATGAAATAAAAATCTTCATAGTGGTCGGTATTGTCATATTAATTAAACATAGCAGCAGTAGGTTGCTAGTCGTGAAGGAACCTCGACAGACACAAGCGACCACAGTAGCCAAATTAACATTTGAAGACTTCAGGGCAGACAGACAAATAGATCGGCTTTCCATAAATTGGGCCTCACATCACAATCACGCCAGTAAACCTATCTTTACGATTGCCACTGAGACCAACTCTCGCGCAATTATCATGCCATCACTGCTTCCGATTGAAATTATTCATGGGCTTCCTGTGCGTTTGCTTGTGTTGCTGTCTGCTTACTTGTGCGTACACACCACACATACCACACACACACACACACACACACACACATACGCGCCACACACACATCACATACATACACACACACACAGTTAACTGATTTTATTCAGATGTTTGACTGTTTAGTGTCACTCATCGCTGATTTGGTTTTAACACACACACACACACATCACATACATACACACACCAAATACATACACACACATCACATACACACATACACACACACATCACATACACACATACATACACACATCACATACATACACACACATACATACATACACACACATTTGCACATCACACATACACACACACACACACATCACATATACACACATACACACACCACATACACACACCACATACACACACACATATACACACATACATACATACATACACATACACACACCACACATATCCGTATAATGAACGTGTACTGACGGCTTTTAGTTGGATAACGCATTCCACCCACCACTGAATATAAACTTCTAACTAAATCATCCAAACAGCAGCAAACACTTTTCAAGAAGTTTAGACTTGAAAAAAAAACCGTTTATAAGTTTTGTTTGTGTTTAATTTTTCAATATGCTCATTACGGACGTTGTATTAGCAGCTTCCAGGTTGTATATGCATGTGCATGTTTTGTACGGTTGAATAAATTGGCTGGGTGGAAAGACTTAATAAGCCGGTGTGCTCAAACTCTTACAAGTTTTCAATTGCATTTAATAAAGAAGAATGAGTCTTTTTTTGTGATATAAGATTTGAATTTGGTTGCTATATATTTGTTTTTCTGTTTTTTATACTTAACAAGTCTTCACACAAACCCACTCTTTCATTTCTAATATAAACTTTTTCTCTTCAATAATTATTCGTCGCGAAATGATAAACAAGTAAGTGTTTGCATAAAATGAAGTTCTCGGTTAGTTTAATTAGTTCCCATACAAATCAATTTTTTTCATTTCTGGTCTGCTTTTGAATTCATTATGTTTAATAAAATTTTGTGTTGTTATTTTTAAATTTTAAGTTAAAATTTAGGCCAATATTTGATTTATGATATATAACCAACTTTGATACATAATATAATATGTACTATAATAAAATAAAATGATATGTATTTATAGATATATAAACACTAAACTTTTACATTTGGTAACGCCCTGTTTTCAAAATATCTCTTCTTATTCCATTTTGAAATTTAACAAGCACAGCAGTGGAGGCGAGCATTTAGCAAACTTCTAACCCTCAGCTAATATAATACAATGGTGTAAGAAGCGTTCATCATGGTGAAACAAAAACCTGACTGCTTTATAGCCGTAGTACTTTGGCTCACCCACCGCGCGCATTTTCTCATTTAACACTTTACTAAAAAGCGAGGGCAGCATAGATGACTTTGAAATATCATAGTTTGAAAATATTGAATGTTGGCCATTTGTGTGATGACGCAAATCGCCGCTGCATAGTGACGTCAGCAGGAAACGTTTTAAAGTTCAAAGTTCAAGTTTTATAATTTAGTTTCCTATGATAAAATGTAAGCACTAGAGAAAGAATTTAATTTGCACTAGTTAAGTTTGTTCCAACGAGCCAGAGAATAAATTAAAAACATTATTTCCTTCTTTATAAGAGCTTACGTTTTCATAAAATTATAAAATGATGATCAAAAAAGAAAGGTTTTCAACGTGTTGCAATATTTCGCTCCTTAATGACTCGCTCACGTCAGTTATAATTGCGTACGACGAGTTCGTACGCTGAAGATGTTGCGTGCATTCAAACATTGTCGGCAGGTCAAGTAGCATCTAATTGCGCTTTCATTCATAAACTATGAGCAAGCGTTTCAGGGAGTGCGTGTGTGTTGTGATTGTATGTATGAATGTTTGCACGTGTAGGTGAATGTTTGTACGTGTAGGTGAATGTTTGTACATGTAGATGAATGATTGCACGTGTATGTGAATGTTTGTACGTGCATGCAAATGTTTGTACATGTTACCATGTGCTTGGTTGCTTATATATTTTAGATATTTGTTAGTTTGTTTGTGTGTGTGCATGTCCAATCCATATTAACTTAAAATTTTGCCCACCTACATAGAAGCAATGATGAAACTTTTCAGAACATGATTATGAAGCTTGTTTGCAAGAGACACACATAGGTACATTAACACTTCTCACACACAATCAAGCACTCAAATGTAGAATAAGAACATGAAAACCATCTTATTCATTTGTTTGAATAACAAACAGACAAACTAACAAACAACCTACAGGCAAACAGACCAACATATAAACAAACTAGCAGACTAACAGGCAAACAAACAAACAAATAAATTAACTAACAGGCAAAAAGTCAAACAAACAAATGATCAAACAAACAAAGATAAACAACGAATATAAAAAAAGACCAACCCGACTTGACCCAACGACGGAGGTCAACTCATTGCCCCCCAGGAAGAACGCCATGTGGGGGTGAGGGCAGGAGGAGTTGGACTGGCACTGGAAGACCAGGCTCTGGTTCTCATTTACCGTCAGGCGCTTCTCTGGTGGAATTTTCATCATAGTCGTCGTCAAATTCAGAAGGTAGAGTTCACCTGGTCAAAGTGGTGGTGGTGGTGGTGATGGTGGTAGAAATAATTATAGGAGGTAACGATTTTGATGGTGGTGATGATGATGGTGATGCTGGCAATAATTATAGGAAATGATAATTTTGACGATGATGGTGGTGGAGATGATGATGGTGATGATGGTTGTAGGCGAGAATGATGATGATGGTGATGTTTCCGATTATGATTACAATGGTGGTTGTAATCCTAATTTGGAAATTTGCTACATCGGTTACTTTAATTTGCGAGTAATTAAATAATTGGCATAAGGGGATAATTGGCTGAAAATTAATTAATTGATTGACGTATTTGTTATTGTGAAGACGTTTTTAATGCAACCAAATGAGATTAGTTCGTTTAATTTGCGTTAAGTGTGTATCTGGCTTTCAAAACTCAGTACCACAAAACTTGATCTTTAAAAAATGAGAAGTTTTTGTGTAATTCATATTCAATCATTAATATTTTATATTATATTTTCAATAAATTGTTTCAATTGAATAAGTACAAAATTTATTGCTCACAAAATGTAAAAAATGTGACAACATTTACAGAAGCGTTAGCATGAGTTTGTGCTGTCAAAAGTTACGAGCGTGAATTAAAAACTTCTATGTTCTCGCTCTTCAAAAGAGTAATTTCGATGATATGATAAAATAGAACAAAATTAAGAACTGTGCAATTAAGTACAAAATTTTAAAGTTAAAATCTGGAAAAATGAAATTTTGTACATGGAATTGAAATGTATACACTGATAGGTTCAATAATTTCTCTTGAGACATCGTTCATCTCGGAAAAATTTTATCTTAAAGTTTGGAAAATTCAAGTCCAAATTATTGAAAGTTTATGTAAATTTTACTGACTTTGAGATAACAAAAAATTTGATGTATTTTACTGAGCTGAATCCAGGAAGCCCCTCAAATCAATTTCCCTCTCTCTTTCTCTCTTGTGTAATATAAAATTTTTTCGTCACCAAAATATTAACAACATTTTACAACAAAATGTTAAGGTTGTATTTTAGTGTACTATCTTGTGCACTTCCTATCATCGTAACTAGCAATTAGGGTGGCAACATGTAGAAATAGAAAAGTTGAAAATGCAATTGAAAAGGCATGGAAGGATTGATCAATTGATACGCTAAATACTCAGAGGTGAATGTATTATAGTAAGATTTTTTTAACAACACGACAGCGTTCACTTTATTGAAGAATCTTGCAAAATAAGACAGATTTAAGAAAAGACATTTAAAACCGTTTGAAAGGATCCTACAGAATGTTTCATTACTAACTTGTTTAAAATGATTTATAGATCCAAAAAAAATTATTGCTCTTTTGCTGAAAAAATTTGGATAATTTAGAAAAAAATTGATAATAATATAATTTTATAATATTAACTCAATGAGCCAAAGAACAAGCAAAATTATTTAAATAGAGATTGAACATATTCCAGTGATAAACCGTTTTAAATTTAAATTATCATTATTACTTTTTGAGATTAGGTTCGTAACTCAAGTTGGAAGAAATAACACAATCAGATCGTTCTTAAAAGATGTTTATTTCCTTAACTTTTTTTTATTAGAGCTGTTCATTATTGAGTACAACAATGTTTTTAGTTTTTTAGTACATTTACCGTACTTACTTATATAATATCGGTTTTTCGCTTTTAACTTTTCCAATTATTGATTATCTTCTTTAAAACTGTCTACACAAGCACTCGAAAAAGGCGAACCGAAGATGAAAAGAGAACAGAGAGGATTAGATGCCACACCTGCACATGTCATCACGTGATAGGTCTTCACGCCGCGTGACATCACAACGCATCACGTGACGCAATCTCGTGACATCACACCACGTGACATCACATCTCGTGACATCATACAACCTAACACCATACCCCGAGATATTACACCACGTGACATCAAACCACGTGACATCACATCACGAGACATCACATCACGTGACATCACATCACATCACGAGACACCACATCACGTGACATCACATCACGTGACATCACATCACGTGATATCGCACTAAGTTTTATTGTATCGCACACATAGCAAACTCTACATCGTCAGTGAGTTCGTTTGCTACTAACGCCTGCGCCTTATCGGTTAATAAAACCTCGATGTGCACCAATTTTTTTATTGGTGAATCTGGCTGGTTTTGTAACATTTGTTTTCGTCTGGTTTACTGTAGTATCAATATTTAATTTATATAATTATCATATTTCATGCTAATTAAAAAAGGAAAATAAATTCCAAATGACATAAGTTGGAAGTAAGAGATACTGGGAATATTTCATGGCTTATACTGGATTCAAATTGGGATCGTTATTTTATTAATGTTGGTGCCTACATTATTGGGACAATGAAGTCGTCATCATCATCAACATCATTCCGACTTTAATGTTGATACTATTGACATCATCATCATTATCATCATCGTCGTTGTCTTCATCATCGTCATCATCATCATCACCTTCATCATCATCGTCAACATATGGCCTCATTATTAAAAGGTCATGAGGAACAATATAACTATCATTTTCTTTTTCATCATCATCATCATCACTATCATTATCACCATCACTGCTATTATCATCATCAATATCGTCATCTTCATCATTTTGAACGATAACAACATCATCATCGTCATCATCAACATCATCATCGTCATCATCATCGTAATTTTAATCAATATATTGTGTCTCGACTTTAGCCATCCATCAATCTCTCACACCTTGCGTCACTTCAATAGGCCGTGATGAGGACGACGATCATGAAGACGAGGACGGTAATGATGATGATTATGAAGATGATGATGGTGATGATGATTGTGATGAGGATGATGATGATATTGAGGAGACGGATAATGATGACGTCATTTTGATGATGATGAAGATGATGATAATGATTATGAAGAGGATGATGGTGATGATGATGGTGATGATTATGATGGTGATGATTATGATGGTGATGATTATGATGGTGATGATTATGATGGTGATGATTATGATGGTGATGATTATGATGGTGATGATTATGATGGTGATGATTATGATGGTGATGATTATGATGGTGATGATTATGATGGTGATGATTATGATGGTGATGATTATGATGGTGATGATTATGATGGTGATGATTATGATGGTGATGATTATGATAGTGATGATTATGATGTCGATGATGATGATGATGGTGAGGCGGGTGATAACAATGATGAAGAAGGAAGGAGACAGTAGTGACGATGATAATGACGATGATGTTATGTTCCATTGATGATGAGATTGATAGCAATGAAAACAATGATGGTGCTGCTTATGATAATAATACTGACATACTAAAGATCTTTCTGTTATATTCTTAAGTAAATGGACGTTTTTCTGGTTAATTGTAGCACGCTGATTTCAAATCTGTATTCAGTTCGTTCGTATCGCACCAAATTTTTGAGAAAAAATAAACTTCAGCTGATGTTCCACTCACATTCATCAGTTAATAATAATTAAAATTTGCAGTATCTACTAGTTGAACAAAATGATGGAAGCATTGTTCAGAGTTGAATGAATTTTTCTACATTTTTGTCATTGGAACTCCATTGACGAATGAATCAACGTCCAAAATATTTTTGACGAATTTGTGGGAAAAAAAAACTTTATTTAAAATTTTGAATGAACATGATACCGTAAGGAGGTTGATGTTTTGAAAGTATTTAGGAGTGTTTCACTCAGGCGGACAACGAACATCTCGCACGTGAAAAACGCATTGAAAAGCATATGTACATACAAACGCAGGGGCCAATTTATGTGAATCGGAAAGCCATGGATATCAGCACTTGAACAACCATTTTTTAGCTATTTTTTAATGTACGTACCCAACTACCCAACATATATTTTATTAAGTAATTTTTAAACATTTTTAGACATTACTTCGCCAACTTACTTTAAAATCTCTCTCAAAAAAATTAAATTTTGACCTCTCTTGCCCAAGTTCTCCCTCGTCAAAGTTGATAAATCAACCCTCGTACAAACGCGTATACACATACACGCACACACACACATACTCACACATACATACACACACATACATACACACACACACGCACACACACATATATATATATATATATATATATACACACTCCCACATAACTCCCTACAAAATTTAAAGTAAACATATCTAATAATATACAATACACACTCATTCAAACAAACAAAATACAAACAAACGAACATATATAAATACAAACAAACATACCAACAAACAAACAAACATACACAAACAAACAAAAATACGTACATACTTACATACCAACAAACAAACAAACAAACAACCAAATAAACAAACAAAAAAACAAACAAACATACATAAAAACAAACATACATACAAACAAAAAAACAAACAAACATACAAAGAAAGAAACAAACAAACAAACATACATACAAACAATCAAAGAAACAAACAAACAAACAAATAAACAAACAAAAAAACAAACAAACATACATACAAACAATCAAACAAACATACAAACAAACAAACAAACAAACAAACACAGCCACCAACGCACCAGCAATGTGTAGAACATGTGTGACTTGATTGAGCACCACGGTGTCCTTCCCCCTCACTTCACATGTGTAATTGCCTGCGTCTTCCAGACTAACATCTAGAGGTGTGGTAGAGGTCAAGGGCCGAGGCGTGGAAGTTGAAATTGTGAAAATGTTCACAGTGAGGTTGGAAAATATTCGTTTTATTATATTTTTTGTATAAATAAATTTTCATCTATTTATAATTTATTTTTATAAATTTAGAATGATTCATCTCTTTGGATTTTTAACATCAAAAAGATATCGTCATCCATTAGCAGCATGAGTATGATGGTCATCACATGATGGATGTAATTTTTTTTGAAGTAAAACTATTAAAATCTACAGAGACGAAAATTTTATTCGTGTTGAATTTTTGAAAAAAAATTTGAAATTAATGATAATGGTTGAAAAAAAGAAATATAAAGACACTAGACAAGAAACCAAAATAATTAAATTTAATCACGTTAGTTGTTAGTTGGATTTATTTAACAGTTGAAATTGAAAACATCAAACAAAATTCTTATAATAGAGTTAAGATTTATAAAATAAGGCAATAGTGAAGACGATAAGTCAGTATCTGATTGAACTTATCATTACAATCGTCCGATGCATAAATAAGTTTTTTTTTTAATTCCATTCATTCACAAAAAAAATGAAGAATAAAGAATAAGTTTAAAATGAAAATTCAACAACATCCAAACATTTTGCTAAAAGAGCAAACAGTTTGAGAAAAAATTAGCAACAAATAACAACTTTGCATTGCAACATGTTAAGTGACTATATCTCAACAACAACAACAATATCAACAACAACAGCAACAACATCAACAACAACAACAACAATAACAACAACAACAACAACATGAACGACATCAGTGACTTTTGATAGTTAGAGTTGATGTGAAGCGGTTGTCTAGATTGCTGACGAACATGGTCTGGACACGTTTGACTGGAGTGTTGAAGGGCTTCTCAATGACAATCTGGTTGTTCATGCGGGTCACTTCAGCTGCAGGTGTCGTCGTCATCGTAGTGGTGGTTGTTGTGGTGGCGTTTGTTGTGAAAGTTGTGTGGTAGTGGTGGTTGATGGCTGGTGTGCTTTTGGTGGTTGTTGGTGGCTGTGTAGAGCTGCAGTGGCTTGAGCAGTTTTGATGGTTGTAAGGATGATAAGTGTTGTATTGGATATGATTGTATTGGATATGACTCCAAAAAATGTAGGTAAAATTATGTGAATGTGAAATATAATATTAAAAAAAACTGACAAAGTTGAATTTTGAACCAGAGGACAGGATTGTTAAACGGCACGAAGTCCAGCAGGTGAAACTCGCACTGCATGCGAGCGTTGTCGCCTACCACCAAGTTCATCACCTGCGTTACCGACAACATCGTCACTGGTGACGTCATCGTCGAATCTGATGGCGTCAACGAGTAGGGGGTGGAGGGGGAGAGGGACGACGGCGGACCAGCCGGAAGGGGGTGCAGATGTTTGGTGGAGGAATGTCTTTCTGTAAAAGATGATGGAATTTGTTGTAATGGAGGTGAATGGTTAATTATAACCATTAAATTGTCAAAAATATTTTGTGATGTTAGAAAACACGATATATTTTTATTCAAAAAGTTGGAATTTTTTATAAACACTCAAAGTTAATATTTTGGTCAGAGTATAGACAGTTTATAAAACTTTAAAATTTGTTAAAATATCACATGCAGCCGTCAAAACAAAACAAGAAGCATTGGAGTGTTAAAATTTTTAATTCTTAAATAATAATTTTAATCTCATTAAATCGTATCGTAAACTGTTTAAAAAAAAAAACTTACAACACCAAACAAAAGCCTGAAACACGCCGTAAAGCAAACCAAACACGACACGACACACAAAACTAGAAATGATAATTTATCCACAGTTAGAAACAAGCACAACACAACCAGACAAAACCGAAAACTCACTCAGCCTAACATACAAACGCAGGCACAGAAATCCAGACAGCACAACAGACAATAAAACAAAGGAGGGTATGAATTATTTAGTTGCCGCCTGACAAACGGTTGTCATTCCAGGGTAGGATGAATAGATGTCCTCTCAAATGAACTGGACTGAACAACATACTAGACGGTCTCAATTTTTTCAAACAGGTTAATTTATGTGAAAGTACAAAACGTGTTACAAATCAACATGAAAGAGAAACAAAAAAAGTGCAAAATTATATTATATTTTATTCTGCTGGGTATATATATATATATATATATATGGGTATATATATATACATATATATATATATATATGGGTATGAATATATATATATATATATATATATATCATATCTAATATATATATATATCATATCTAATATATATATATATATATCATATCTAATATATGTTCAGCAGAATTTATTTAAAGTGTGCTTTCAATTCTCAACTGTTACTTTTATTCAAATTGTTTATACATTTTGTTTGTAAGTCGTTTTATTTAATGATATGGGACTGAATCTGAGTAACTAAGTCATTATTACTATTTATTATAAAATAAAAATATTAACTAGAATAACTTTATTCATTGGCAAGCGGGTTCATTAAAACTATTTTGAAATCAAAATATAGATTATCTATTTGGAGAGAGTCCCCATGTATAGAGCCTCTCTCGTGAGAGTTTCAGTTGATGATGGGGTTTCTCGAGGTAACGTGTCAGGTCTAAAAATGTATGCTACCAGCAGAAACTAGGCATTTCAGTGAAAAAAAGTTTATCTACAATTTTGAAAAAAATTTAAAAAAAAAACTTGATTGAAGCATAATTTCTCAAAATTAATGTTGAAAGTACTTGAAGCTCTTTGGTGAACGTTCGTCATATACATACATAACAATACAATTTTTTTATAAAACAACTATGTGAAAAATGATAAAAATAACGACATTGCATACCTAAAAAATATACCCCTGAAACATCAATCTACAAATATTTAGCAAAACCTGCAATAAAAAAAGATCCCATCTGCTTCTAGTCATTTGTTTCATTTTGTGTTCATCAGATTTTACTAGCAATCAAAAAACATTTCTAGAAAATTGAGTTATCTTGAATAAAATTAATAACCACCAATTTAAAAATGCCACCGAGAGCACAATTTTATGGCGCATTTTATTAATTCTTTCAACCAACATTACTTACGTCTACGTTACATTCAGGTTAATATTAATAGATATAATTAATATTAATATTCAAGCAGGAACAGATATGCAAGCGCAAGTAAAAACGTCGAAAATTTTGAATTCTTTTTGCTAAAATGTAACACTTTTGCATAAACCTCCATCATAGCATACTTCACGACGCGAAGATAATGAAAAAATATTGCACTCACATTCATTGAACGTTCCATGGATTTTTTGGACTTCACACGAACACGTAAATAATGCACAGACAGTTACGCAAACACGCACGCAATTCAAAAACACGCAAACACACACGCACGTATTTGTGTGCAGAAACTCATAGGCACACTGTAAATTTCTTGTACGTTAATGTGTTTGTGTGTGTGTCTGTGTGTTTGTGTGTGTGTCTAAGCAGCATAGAGATTTCTAGGATAGATAGATATCTCAGTGATATGATACGAGTTGCTTATCTGAGTATCATGCGTGAATGATTCATCAAGGTGTATGGGCTGAGGTTCTCAGACAATGTTTCTACTGTTGTCAGCATTTCATTGGAAGTTATCTGCATGTAATTTCTTGTTTCATTTATTATTCATTTTTATTAGGAAGTGAATAAAATATGAGTTGAAGTTTTTCCTATTTTTAGTTTTCCATAAAATATTTCACAAAAATAAAGTTAGCACAATATTTGAAAAATAATCTAAAAAATTTAACTGACAATCATTTTTCGGCAATTTTGGTTTAATTTTTTAATCATGTTTGAAAAAAGTCATCGTTAAACCATTGAAACTAGCTTTTTGTAAAATAAAAAGTTTCGAGAAATAATAAAGGCTAGAAAATAATTAAGAATATTTATATAAAATTTGTAATTTATTAATTACAATCTTGTTAAATCGTATTCAAAGTCATCAGCAGAGACAAGTGTCAATTTGTGTGGATGGTGCATGGTCACTCATGCAGCAAATTACTTCTTTCTATAAGCTGAACACGAACGAATTTGCATATTCTCTGCTGACTTGTTCATGGGAACAAACAAAGTTTTTCATTCGTGCAACGTTTCATCTGTACGATAACACAAGAACGTTTTTATAGGTAATGCCTGTTAAAATTTTATAAACAAGAAAAAGTCCATAAAGTTTTAATGAATATTCGTCTCACGCGTTTATCACGGATATTTGTCAACCATGTTGCAAAATTAAAAACAATTCTATTAAGTCAACGGTGGAAAATGAACTACATACCAACACAAAATAAAATCAACAAAAGGACGCTGGTTTACTCGCAGAATGTTTCAAGTGTGGCATGTTAACATTTTATGAACTCGTTAGTTCCATCCAGGTATACAAATGATCACAAAAAGATGAAAGCGACTTAAACACACAAACTTACACATGAAATCTTTCATACATTCAAATGTGCTTAATCACAATAACAGGTCGGTATATGGTATAACAATAGACCTGTCAGCAGTCACCAATACCGAATTTTTAGCTGTTAGTCATTAGCCGCTGAAAAAAATTTTCGACCTGCCGAACTAGCCACCGAACGTTAATTTGAGATTTATTAATATAACACGTTTAATTGGGCACAAAATAAATTCTCAATGAATCTTTATTATTTTTCAACAAATTGAAATGATTTTGTCTAATAGAATACAAAATATTAGTAGATTTTTCAAAAAATTTATACCTGTTGAATCAATGTTTTCTACTACAGCTGCTATCCGCAATGGCAAGAGGTCTTCATTCACATCAAACAATGATAATTTGTCGTGTCAAGAATATACTTCGTTCTAATGAGTGATTAAAAGTGATTTGGGGAGACAATTGGACAGTTAACGATGCCTCATTTACTATTGAATGTCCGTCATAACTTCACATTGATGGTGAAGAAAATGACGAAGGAGAGGATGGTTGTGATGAGAATGACGGTGGAGATGATAGTGTGATAGTGATGATTTTGAGTTCACGTAACAGTTTTTGAAATTTGCTATAATATTTTGAAAAATCTTGAAAAATATTTTCTGTGTTTAATAATACATTTACAAAGATGATCTATACAGTAATCTATCACGTTGTTGGTGCGTCACAAACAAAATTGAGCAAGTATTTTGTTTGCCAGCCATTAGCCAAAGATAATCCACTAAATTATTCCTCTATTTTAGCTGAAAATTTTAGTTAGTCAGTCGAAACTTCTTAAATTATTCGGCTGACAGATCTATTTAATGTAGATGTCTAATACATTTTAGAATAAATATTACGTGCCTGAAAAGTGAAAGCACGCACAAAAATAAACGCCAACATATATGCCACAACATCCACAACCTAAAACATCACGCATCCGCAAACTCACATCTTCACACACACACACACACACACACACACACACACACACACACACACACACACACACACACACACACATCTTCACACACACACATATATATATATATATTCACACACACACACACATATTCACACACACACGCACATCCACACACAAACAGGCACATTCTCACGAACAGCAACGGTTTATCGCATAACTCCTCGACCATATTCTGACTCATTAGGTAAACTGACCCATCCATCAAAAAGAGACCCCTCGAAGACAAACAGCCTGTATGCATCCTGCCTGCCAGTCTGCCCGCTTGCTTGCCTGCATGCCTGAAGTTGTGTAGATAGTTTTTCTAATGATGCTTCTGCTATTTCATTCACTCACTAATTCATTCATTTGTTTTTTCATTTAATCATTCATTATTTCATTCATTTATTCATTTATTCCAACATTTAATTTTGTATTATTTATTCATTCATTCATCCGCTCGTTTGTTTATTCATTCAGAATTCCTCCTAATTTATGACAATATTCATCAATTTGTGTGAGTGCGTGTTTGTGTAACAATTCCTGTCTCATTTAAATTCAACGAAACAAGAGGAAAGGTAGATTGAACAAACACATTGCCGCAGCAATTGCTGCTTGAATTATTTTTGCATTCTTAAACGTTCGTCGTTAACCATCCAAACCAACTAACTCCTAATTGAGCTATGGAAACAGCCTCTTTTACACTATGAATGATAGGAGGCAGTCAATAAAGTAACACGATGACTGTCAGCAAAACGGCCACCGCGTGAGCAAATTAGTATCCACTCTAGTCGCCTACTTCTTTCTCTAATTGGCCAACCGTCTTCTCGATTTAGTCACGATCTCTTAAGAGATTCCTATTGAACAAACACAAATTTTTTAAAACATTCAAAACTATCAACTTTTTAATGTTTAGAACAACTGACCGTCGTAAACTGGTGATTAATAGGCAGGCATTATCAGAGAAAAACTACATTTGTTGTTCTGATCGCGAGAGGCACGTTAGTTAATTTAGCAACGTAGTCGACCTCGCAATAAAAGAGGTCACGAGTGAATGTTGTTGTTAGTTCACGCACGTCGTACGGAGCATTATATATTGCTGAGTGTGCTCGTTCAAGTATTCCTTTATTGCGTTTACAAACGAATTTTTATGACGCTGATTAGTCAGTGGCGTTTTATTTTCAAAATATATTATTTGATGTCTTAAATATATTAATTGGATATTTTATTTCCGTAAAATCTTCTTGCAGACATTTTTATTTATTACTTCTTTGATTTTTATTTGTCGAGTGGAGAAAAAAAATTATTGAAAGGAAACTCAGCATCGTATTGTATGAGATACGTGTAGGCAACACGAGTGTCGGCGTCATTTGAAAAACCTCAACCACCATGCAAAACTACTCACAAAATGATGTTCAAGCAGAAATAAAATTCACGCAAAACCAAAAAACAGTAAGAAAGAAATGCGTTCGGCTCTTCGGCGTAATGCCCCGTTGCACCACACACACACACATTCCAGATAAGTTCGATTTTTTTCTTAGAACGTAGATTTATCGAATGTATAAAACGTCAATCTTTTGAATTGTGTTACATGCTGAAATATTGAGTTACTTGCACAAAATCTTTTGCCACGCTCAATCATATAGATCGGTTTTGAAAAAAGAAATAAATGCTTTTGTTTTAAAAATGTTTTGAAACAATTTAAATTTTTGAAATTTAAAACCTTCAGACAAATAGTGATGAATGCTAAGAAATGTTTCCTGAATAATAATAAGAATGTTTTTATCTGGCTTCGAACTTTTAGTTTTATTTTATTGCTCCTTTTGTGACCTAGGCACTGCAGCACGTCTGCTGCAGATATATTATTCTTCATTCTAGGTGCACAAAATAACAAGATATCGATGATGTTTCGCTATCTAGTTGAGATAAAATTGAGATTTGATTTTTATTTTTCATTTTTACACCTACTCGTAAAATGTTTTGAATGTTTTATATTTGATAATTCAGATTGAATTTTTTTAAATTTTATGAAGTTTATTTTCCCCCAAAGTCCAATAAATCAAAAGATTGCAGTCTAATTGGTTTAAAATAATAAAAAAAATACACATCAAAAAACATGTTATCATGTTTAGTTGAGCTTTTTTTTTCAGATGACGTCAGTGAGGTAAGAAATCTGGAAAATGGAAATATGCACTGGTGGATGGTGGCGACTGAGATGGTGCAGCATTTAAAAGTCCTACGTTAACTTCAATAGTGGGAGTGTTTTTTGGAGATATCAATTCGTGAAAAAATTATTCCAATCAAATTGATTAAGTCGATGAAACAATGAAAACAAGCCAACCAACCTTATTCACCGTGAACCGTTAATTGATTGAAAACAACTTTTTTTAACATTTTATGATGGATACACATATGAATGAATGGGTGAATGAAACGAGAAATTGCAAAACGTTCATAGATAAATAGACCGCTTGATGCGATAGAAGGATAAACAAATCAAGAAAACAAAAGAACGAATGGATGAATGGCTGATGTCATTTTTACAAGGAACTATAAAACGAAGCAGGAACATCATAAAATGAAGGAAAAATACTCCTTAAAAATGCACCCGCTTGTTCCCCTGCTAACTTCATATGAACGAATGTTAAGTCAATGAAATTTTTGTACGTGTGTGTGAATGTTTGTGCGTGCATGTGTTTGTGCCTGTGCGTGTGAATGTGTAACTACGGAAATTTTATATAGGATGTGTGTGTGTGACTGTACACTGTGTGTGTGTGTGTGTGTGTTTGATTGTATGTTTCTGTTTGTAAATTTGAGTAAATTGCTGCCTGCCATCATGTGTGAACAATTTTAAGAACAAAGTTGAAATTATGTTTATATATTTATGTTGATATATGTAGATATATCTTGTGTATGAATATATGGATGTGCCAAATATTAATGAATATTATTGGTTGTACACACACGCACACACACACACACACACACACACACACACACACACACACACATACACACACATTGAACCACACATCCACAAAACACACAAACATAATTTAATTTACACACGTACTATATCTATATATTGTATGTATAAGCCCATGCATTGTTTTTATATATTTCGAGTGTTGCTGCGTAGCGTTTTAGAATATGAGCGAGTTATGGGGTTATTAAATGATTGTTTGAGAGACCATCATTTCACGTATTTATTTCTATTTTACGAGTGAACCTTTGTTATGTATAATAAACATCAAGCGTTTGTGTTTAATAACATTTTTAGTTTTGCAATGTTGGAAGATTTTTTTGAATGCATGTCGACGTAATGATGGAAGAAGGGCTGAAGCCATTTTCTTAAAGTAGAAGAAAAATTTATCCAAATTTTGGTTTCAAATTGTTGCAGTTTCACATAGAACTACAATTTACTTTGAAATTCAAATAATAAATACAAATTTCAATAAATAAATTTTGATAAACGTCAAAACAGTTTGTCAACTACATTCTTGAAAAATTCCCACAAAAAATTTTTACATACGAAATTTTTACATTTCATAAAATCATGTTTTACATTGAAGAACGTTATGAAGAGCAGCTAAAAATTTACTTATCGTCAACTTGAAATAAAATAAATTACTTCCAAACATATTTAAATTAAATATGGATAACATTTTTAAAGCATCAGACCTCCAAAACAAAATGCCAGCGTGTGATTGGCATGAAAAAAATCTTAAAAAAAATTACACATCATGGTCCGGACTTAATACAATGTACAAACTCGCGCATGGTGCATGGTGCATGGAACCAGAAAGTGCATTCTCTGGATGGCTGGAAATGTTCCGTGTATACAATGTTGCGCAAATTTTAGCGCTTTTTGGTTATAGTTTACTTTTGCTTAAAATTTACAATAATTATTTTTATTTATATTTCATTTTACGATAGATTTTTGAAATTTTAACATACACGCTCTTCTTTACTTTGCGTTAAAGTTGGAACCACAATTAATAAATTCACAAATGAGTTATAATTTTCAATATAAAAAACGTTCATCAAATATTTTTTCTAAAGGAAAAATAGTCTTAAAAAATGAAAGGCAAATTTTTTGGATAGCTTAATGCATCTGGCCTTGCATCGAAGCGGACAGGGTTCACGGTGATAAATTATACTCTGACATAGATAATAAATTATCTTTTAACAATATTTAAATGTAATACATTTTCAGAATTTACGTTGAAAATGTAAAAAAGGTTTTAAGTATATAAATGAAATTAAAATTAAAGCCATATTTCCTCTTAAATTAAGGATTGCACACGACACAAGTTAAACAGTTAAAAATTTCAACTTTTATAAAGCTGATATATATTGAAATTTTTTAATCGAAATTCTTGGTTGAGTAATTCTTAGGGCAACTTCAAGAGCTAGCAACAATAAATTAAAGAGATATGTTTGTTGTTCATTTGTTTGCTTGAATTATACGCCATATCATTTCTATGTACATCTTTGACATGTATATTTGACATTTAGGTATTTTTTTATATAAATTATAAAATATTTTGTAAAATATATTTTTAATAGTTTTTAAAAATTGTTCAAATATTTTACCGACATTCCCTTAATTATCCATTCCTGAATCATAGCTAGCTTTTATTTGATATAAAATCAAACATAATGATGAAGCTATAACCTGAAAAATTATGTTATCAATCAATCAATAAATTAATCACTCAATTAGTTTATAAAGCGCTATTTCTGCGATGTTCAGCCATAAAAATAGATTATGAACACTATTGAGATAAGATGGAGGAAAAGAAGTATAACTATAAGAATCATCAGCATATAGCTGACTAGTGAAAAAAAAGTTATTAATAATAAGAGGTAGTTCAGAGGTATAGAGTATAAATAGAAGAAAGCCAAGGATAGAACTCTAAGGTACCCCGAAAGTAAGAGTAGAGGAGTTAGAAGTAGAATTAAGTAGAACGACAGAAAAAACCCCATTACAGAAATAAAAATAACAAGATATACAAGAATTAATGGAATTTAAATTAAATTAATTGAAATTAACTAAGAATTAATAGAAATTAAAAATTAAAAACAATTCAATTACATTTTCTAAATTCTGAAAAAAATTTTAGTATTAATTTGTCACGAATTATGAAAAATTATTCAGTCAACAAGCAATTTTAGTCTCTAAGAACAATTGTCTACTGCACCTAGATGAGAATGACAATTTCGGAGAATAATGGTTAAAGCAAAACANAAAATGTTTATTAATAAACTTCTTTAGTNGTAATATAAATATCATAACAGTATAATGAAATAACTTACAGAATTTTCAAGACAAAGATTTTTTTAGTTCTTGTTAAATAATTACAGAAGAATTGTTGTGAATCGTTTTTCAAGTTTAGATGCAGAATATATTTGAATGGGATGCTAATTTTTTTTAACAAACGAAAATCTAAAACTTTTGATATAGAATAATAAATATAAAATATTTCTACTCTATATATAGAAAAGTTAAGTTTATTTCAATAGAAATATTAACTAAAAATAAAATTTGAGTTTTTTTTTGAATAGTCAAAATTAAAATAATAATTAAAACTCACTCACTATGTGTGCTTGTCAAATTCTTAAAAAAAGTTCTTAAAAAACAGCGTATATTTTGCTTGATAATTTGAACATAAGATGGACGGAGATATCCTAAAAATAATTACACAAATTTTTATACATATTATATAAGTGAAAAATTGAAATTGAAGTGTTTTAGTTAGCGGACGTTTTGAAAATGAAGAAATAAAAATGATAAAAAGTTATAAACTGAATTGTTGGATGGATGGTTCGGAGGCTCTCGCGTGACTTCATAATTGCATAGAAGCGTGAGTGTTGGAAATTGAAGGAGGTATCCATCAAATTATTATCAAATTATTGTTATATTATTTTTGATTGAAACTAAAATAATTTTTTTATTAATCATTTGTTCGCATAACCAATTTATTATCACCGTCACATTTATTAAACTAGTGAACGGTTATTCAAACTTAGACTGAGTTTTGAATACGCAGGAAAGAAAAACGAAAAACCTTTCGGATTTCGCCTACACTACACTAGAACGACCAAAACGAAATTTCATCTTTGATAATAACACAAAGGTATTTCCATTCTATTATATTTGAGTATGTCGGTTTGAAACATTTTCAAAAGTGTACAACAACTGAGAAGTAGTGCTTATATGATCAATGAAAATGTTATCAAATATTAAAACAATTATTTTTTATCGTTATGTCTATAAATAAGCATAAGTTTGGGCGACTCTATGGAGGTTAAACCTCCATAGAGTCTTACTATCATTTCACTACTAAAACTTAACACGTGATAATTAATTATCTATTGTTGATAAACTTTCATATAATAACTGATCATATAATGAAGGATATTCACAATTATTCTTCAAATACATGGTTTACTTTGCTTAATGTTTTAGACTTCAAAGTAGTTTTTTATAAAATGTTTTTGGCATTTGTGCACAAATTTATGCAAGCTTGTTAACAGATTAATAATGATTAGCCTGTGTTTGTGGAACATTTTGTTGCCTAGGTAGATTTTTTTTCGTTTAATCGCAAATAATATTAAATTTGTATCAGAATGATACTTTTAAACATGAATATACTTTAAACTTATACATCCAGAAAAGTCTAACAGATAGTAAGTACAGATAGTAATATATAGTAAGCTTACCAACAAGAAGACTTAAAATTAAATTAAGCTGACTGATATTTTTAGCTGTTAAAATTGAAACTATTTATTTGGAACTTAAAAGATTGAATGTTAATGAGAAAATTTATTAGGTATGAAAATGAGAATTTGTTTATTCGAAATAATATTAAAAGTAAATAAAAAAAATTGGCGAAACAAAAACTTTTTTGAAATGAATTTCCTCTACTCCGTTGTGAGGTTCCTTTTTAAACCCTCTGGGAGTTGGCGTGCAATGAGACTAGGTAATAGTTTTCAGGGAGAAGGAGAAAAAGGTAAGAATATGGTAGAAACAATTGTTTTCATATTACGTTTGAAATGATGAAATAATTATTTCTATTTATCAAATGAGTTTATTGAAATTTGTTTCAGGGGTTTTATTTCATAATTCTTGTCACATCTACAAAATTTTGATGTAAATTCTTAAAGAAAAATTTCAATCTTTTTAAAAAAAGCTTGCATTCTCTAAATGATGAAATTATAAAAACATATAACGAACTCTAACTTTAGTTATGATGTCCAAGACATTGTCTTTTTATTCTTGAAGTAAAAAACCACATTACTATGGAAAAATAAGTTAAGATATAAAAAATTTAGGAACTGTTAAAAAAGTTATCTACTTTTAAAAATTTCAAACATAAGAAGGAATTTTTAATTGAAAGGAAACAAATTAAATAAAACAATTCTCGTTGGAAGAACTAGTCTATGGTTTATTTGTTCAAAGATTTTCAAGATTAAAGAGATTTAATTTCACAAAATGTAGATGTTTGGTTTTGTGTTTGCTGGTGCGTTTGAGCGTTGGACCTTGTGCAAGGATCTTTGTGCCTGTGTTGTGTTTGTTTGTTTGAATGCTTGTGTGTGTGTCTGTATGTGTGTTTGTATGTTCCTTTGTTTGAATGTTTGTACACTTGTGGTGTGTGTATATAAATTTAGGTACGTGTGTTTTTGTTTGTTTATGTTTATCTTTAGGTGATTGTGTGTAGTTTTTGGCCTTTTATTATTATTTGCAATTTTTCTAAAGTATCTATTTTTGTTCTTAACATTACTTAGTGGCTAACCAGCCATGAATGTAAACATGTATGTAAGTCTAGGAAAGATCCTAGGAAAGATCAAATGTTCAAAAGTGAAAAAAAACAATAAAGAGAACATTAGCTTTAATTTGTTTTAGTTAAGAATTGAAAAATGCATGAAGAGAAAACTCTGAGATTTCGTAATTAAAATAAATTGCTCTAGATACAGAAACGTAAAATTTTTTTTTGAAAATATTGTTTATTCAACAAATACAAAACACGTTCGCACGAAACCTTCAATAGAACCCCTCAAACCTTTAAACCCTTGCAAATATTCAAAACAGAACCAAACGAAAAGCTCTTGAATAATTTACTAGCAAAGAACCGCGGGCAACATGTCAAGTCGTGGTTAGATTATGATGAGATAATAGAGACGAGGTACTGAAAGAGAAATAAATTTGCAGCAGAGCAGATGGCCACTGACGAGCAGTGGGATGAACAGACGACATTCTTCACGAGCTCACGTGACTTTCTACGATGTGGTGATGTATATCTTCTGTGTGCGTGAGCCCGCATATGAAACTTCCATTCCGGGCTGTCTTCATCACTCTATTCCAATAACAACCACTTACATTATAATTTATTTGTTTATTGTGAGAAGTTTTAATCAAATAAAAATTTTATTAGAATGTTTATAATAATGATCTGAACTTGTTTAATTATTCAATTATGATATAAGTGAGTTGATGGCTGAAAATCTCGACAACCATTCGACATTCGGGTTGGTGACTGCAGCATGCTATTAACGATTCTACGTATGTTCATCTCTATCTATAACGTGTTGAAGTTAGCTTAGGTTGAACATTATTCAGCTAAATTTTTCAACCTTTCAATATACATTAAACGATTTTTTTTTAATTTTATAAATTTATTTCAACAAGCAATGAAAAAACAAAATAATTAATAGCAGAAAATGTAGGAGAATTTATATAACGTTCATTAGGGGCCGTTCGAATATTACGTAACGCTCCGGGGGGGGAGGGGGGGTCTAAGATTTTGTTACGGAGTGTTACGGGGGGGGAGGGGGGGTTCAAAAATTGTTACGTAACACAGAAAAAAATGTTGTTTTTTATATTTTTCATTATTAATAAATTTAATTTTCCATTCTAAAACACAAATGTTAGTGTAGTTTTTATAGAATCTATGTTAATAAATGGTTAATGATCATATTTCTTTAAAATTGTCGTTTTCAACCATGAAACTTAGCAGTTATGAACATTCTGATAAAAAAACACGACGAATACAATGCATTTTCGTGACCGCGTGGTACATACGGAAAAAATTCAAAAAAAATTCTGCTTCTACTCTAAATTCAAAAATATTTTTACATAATGTTAACAAATGGTTAATTATCATATTTCTTTAAAATTGTCATTTTTACTCATGTTTTACTAAGTTTTTAAAAAAATATAAAATACACCATAACCTCGTAGCAAATTGCCTGCTGCAAATGTGACTCACAACAACATAGAAAAAATATTTTTATAATAATACACATTTCTTTTATCGCTTATAACAACCGAAAATTATATAGATAGGCGCATTTTCGAAAAATAAACAAAAATAACAACGACGAAAACGCGAATTTGCGATAGTAATGTTAAATCACTTTCAGGAAAACGCGGTGAAGTTGAGCGCGCGCGCTATCGCATTTTTTAACGTTGTGCGACCTGCTATTATAGATTAAATAATGTTGGATTATATAAAAGTTAGTTTAATTAATATATGGATGAATAAATGATGATTGAATGAAAGAATATAGGAAGAAAAATTTTTCTTGTGACAAGCTAAAAATCAAATTTGATCCAACGAGAGGAGAGTTATAAAAGGTTTAAAAAGTTAACTATAGATTGCATAGTGTAGTTTAACGGTGACCGAAATTTTCAAGTTTGTGTTTCTCTTGCTGACATTTCTTTAAATTTTTAAAGTTCAAGTCGTATTTCTAGATTTAGAGTGAGTACAATTTCTTTAATTATGTTTTAATTATCTGAAATTGTTGTTTTGGAAATGTTATTCTACATGATAATTTTAATTTTACTTTTTAACTGACCATTTTAGCATGGATAAAGATGACATGTTTAAAAAGTTATTTGACGCATTTATAAAAGCTAATCCAAGCGGTCAAAAACAAAAAATTCAGCATGATTGTGTTAGTTTCTGGAATTCAATCAAAACTGCACCTGATTTTGTCCGCTTGTACAACGCAAAGAAAGCTGAACTAGAGGGTACTACTAGGAAGCGATTAATTTCGTCTTTTTTCTTGTCAAAAAACGAGAACATTCCTTCCAATTTAAAATCAAATGACAGCTCTTGTGGAATAATAAATTCTTGTTCTTCAACTTTTTCTGCCGTTCCATCAACTGCAAGCTGTTCAAAGTTAACTGTTTTGAATGACAAATGTCCAGCTCAGAAGCAACTCACGGAAGAACTGAATATTATTAACGCAGATCTAGTAGGCTTAATGGCACGCGACAATATGCTAAGCAGAAAGAAGAAATGGACACTAAGAAGGCGCGTAAACGACAAATTGAAAAGGATATAATTAAAAAAAAAGCTAATCAAGAGCGTCAGAAGAAATTTCGTATTGACAAAAAAGAAATTATGCAAAAAGTTATTGAAAAAAATCCTGAACTTGCTAAGAAATTAAAAACTAAAGAAAGTCCTGGGCGTCCGTCAATAGTGAGTGAACAGCCCGATTTGCTTAAATCGATATTAGACATTGCTGAATTTGGCTGCTAGGCTGACGAACGAAGACGAATGGAAACTTTGAGATGCGTTAAAACTTTAGATGAACTACATAAGGAACTATTGAATATGGGGTTCAAAATATCACGAACAGCTGTGTACTATCATCTCCTTCCAAAAAATTATAATACAATTGATGGCAGAAGACATGTCAGCACAGTTCCAGTGAAATTGATTCGTGCTGATCTCCATCGACAGCATCCAGATACTAAATTTGCTACTGATACTGTTCATCATCTTTGCGAGCTTGCTTCATTTTTTGGTCCGGCAAATACGACAGTCATTAGTCAAGATGACAAATGTCGAGTACCTATTGGCATCACAGCAGCCAAAATGCAAGAACCTATGCTTATGCATATGGAATATCGTGTAAGACTTCCAGATCACGATTGGGTTATCGGCGATCGGCATAAGTTAATACCATCTGTATACGCCGGCCTTGTAATATCTGAAAATGGTTATGGTGCAAAAGAAGCTGTAACATACTCTGGTCCAACTTTCATCTCAATTCGATCAGGAAAACATTCTTCTTCAAATGCAATGAGTCATGCAAGAGACTTCGAGAGATTGATGAAACTTCCTGAATTTGATACTATAACGAAAACAATGGATCAAAATGCAAAGCCAATATTCATCTTTTTTGTTGATGGAGGACCAGATGAGAATCCTAGATATCCACACACTATTCAATCCGCCATCAGACAGTTTAAAAAGTACAATTTAGATGCAATATTTATTGCTACAAATGCGCCAGGTCGCAGCGCATTTAATCAGGTTGAACGTCGAATGGCACCTTTAAGCAGAGAATTATGTGGGGTAATTTTGCCGCATGATTTCTACGGAAGCCACCTTGATATCAATGGTAAAACAATTGATGAGAAGCTAGAAATTTTAAACTTTGAACATGCAGGTGAAACGTAGCAACCATCTCCGGTAATGTTGTAATTGACAACCATCCAGTCATTGCAGAATACGTTTGCCCAGAAAGATCCGAAATCGATTTAATAGATACAGCATGCATTGATGAAAAATGGAAAATGAATCATATTCGTTCTTCACAATACTTTTTGCAAATTTTGAAGTGCCAGGATCGAACATGCTGTACAGAGCCACAAAGCCCATTTTTCAACTTTTTTCCTCAACGTTTTTTGCCAGCACCTTTGCCGCTAGTATACAGTCCTTCTATTTCAATCGCAAAGTCAACTGAAGACGTAGGTAAATTTATGAGCTTATTTCAAAATGAAGCATTTGCTAACCGTACACTCCCTTATGATTTTCACTGCCCATCCGTTAGTACCAACGAGAGTTTGTATAGATTGTGGATTGTATTGTGCTTCACTGGAAATGTTGAAATCTCACCGAAAGTCAATCCACAATCGTATTGTCAATACCAAGAAGAAGCCGAAGAAAATCATAAAAAGCGGAATGAAGAGTTGTTGGTACAGTTAGATGATGATGTTGAATGAATGAATAGGGAAAATGTTGAATGTATTGAAGAAACAGAAGAAGATGAGAATCCTGTAATTAATGAAGTACCAATAATATCTATTCAAACTCATTTGGAAAGTATATGGGAAGAAGATTGTTGATATTTTTTAACAATTTTGATTTTGATTTTTATTTTATAAACAACGCTATATAAATACATTTGATGTATGATTTATTGAAAATAATAGAAATTTGAAATAATTTTGTTTTTTATTACCGAAAAATTAAAAATATTTTTTGTTAGGTAACAGCGGGGTGGGGGTAAGTCGTTTGTTACGGAAGTGTTACGAAGGGGGGGAAGGGGTCAAAAAAGTCGTTTTTTCGTGTTACGTAATACTCGAAAGGCCCCTTAAATGCCATTCAAAAGCGAATACACACAGACATGTATTGTGTGTATATATGTATGTGTGTGAGTGTGATTTTGTGTGGGTGTGTGTATGTAGATGCATGTATGTTTGTGTATGTGTGTGCTTGTATGTATGTTTAAATTTGAAATAGTATTTTTTCATTGCTTTCTCTGCGTTTTTAACATTATTTTATGCGTTATCTTCCGTAAATACATTGATAATTTTGTTATTCTCGAAAGTTCCCACCCAACTACTTGGCTGGTTATTCTCAGACGCACATATTTATTTATATCTTTTGAAGTTTGAGGGTTGTATGGAACGTATAGAAACCATTTTGATTACAATGTTTTTAAATAAATATAATATAAATGTTGGCTGACAATGAATTAATTTATAAATAAACCTTTGCTCAACTAATTGAGAACGAAATGTTAGTTTTAGTATAAAATTCAGTTACAATTTGATTCAATAACATTTGCAGAGCGAAGTTTTTTACCTCAGAAAGAAAAAATCATTTGCAATTAATTTTTTATTATTAACATAAGAATGGTGCATATGCAACACTGGGTTCTAAATATCATAAATATCCATAAATCTACTTGGTTGTCCAACTATTTATGTTGAATATAGTACAGTGTACAATGACTGGTTTATGGTTTCACGTGCTCATTGGATGTACGTATGCTACTTGTATGAACGGGTGCACGCGAAGGTTTTTTATTTATAATTTTTATATCCTATTTTGATTCTGGTTCGATTTTGTTTTGTTTCTCTCTCTGTCTCTCCCTCTCTCTCTCCCTCTCTCTCTCCCTCTCTCTTTCTCTCTCTCTCTCTCTATCTCTCTCTCTATATCTCTTTCTCTGCTGTAACTAAATAACCGTTTTAAGTGTAAACACATTTTTCTCCAGAACATCTTTTTTGTTGATTTAATTTGTTTAAAATTCATGTTTATTTTATTCTATTTATTTGTTCTTTTCTGAAATTTTTGAAATCTTCACTGAAAATATTTTCAGTTGGACCAGTTTGTCTGGCCGCATCACAGACTGTATCCGAGTCTCCAGAGCAAAAAAACATCCATTATTTCCAATGAAACATGCTACAGGATAATTTTACAGATACATGCTACAGATAAATTCTGGCACCATTGCTAATTAACTTTCTGGAGATGTAGCAGTCATCTATCGCTCAAACAAAGACAAAACTGAAAAAAAGATATTTAATTTCTGGTACTGCTTCGAGTGTTGTGCATCCTTTATAGCACGTATTCCTATAAGACGTTTAGATGAACTAACAACGAAAATTTATAATCTGAATTTTTGGAAGAGGACAATATACCTTTAGCCTATTTCAACCTTTATAAAAATGGTTTTAATCTGATATGATGTGCAACCGGTGCATCCGCATCATCAAATGTTTCGAGTTCATTTGCCAGTTTATTTTTTTTGGAGTTATGTTTGAAACATTCCAGCGAGAGATCCAACGATTACATTAATGAAAAACTTTGCCTCTGTCACAATTCGATTTATTTGAAAATTTTTTATTCTCATTAAATATTTTGAAAAATCTAAAATGATGGAAATGGCGGAGATTATGGCACAGTGATGGAGAAGATTATTATAGTTATGAGGGTGCTAATTAAGTCGGAAGAGAATTCATCATCATGATGATGACAAAGATGATGATGACGACGAAGACGACGACGACGACGATGATGATGGTCATGATGATTAGCATTAGTTATGAAAATGATTAAGAAGAAAAGGAAAACCAAAGATAAAGATGCTGATAATGATGATGACGACAATGACCACAACAATGATGATGTTAATAGTAGGAACGTATTCCTTGAAAAAGATGAGTATGAGCTTAATAACGTTAATGACAGAGGAAGCATGAATGTTTGACATTAAATATGTTGACATTAACAAAGTTAATAATGATTGGCAGCGCGATGGCCTAATGGTGAAGGTCGCCTGGCCCCGTTTCACATTGACCAGGTTCAAATATGACAGTGGGATCCCCGCCTATCACATACATTGTGTATGATGCGTCATTCATATGCACTGTTTGTGTGTTGTTGATTATTTTAAAGTTTTGAATGGTGTAACTGAGCTTGAAACTTTAAAAACAATAACGAAGTAATGAATTTCTTGTTAGTATTTTTAGTAAAATTGACAAATAAAAAGTCTAAACGTATTTTATATGGTGAATGAGACGAAATAGTGAAAGAAATAATAAAAACCCAACAATACATTTTTCTAAAATTTATGACAAAAATGTTACTTATGGTAAAAATATTGTTAATTGTAATTTAATTAGATTAATGTGAATGTATGTTTATATTTACGCTGTTGTTGGCATCAATAATTAATTATGACGAGAGTTTAAGCAAAGTATTCTTTAAAACTATAATTTTGAGTTTTGATTTGAAAATTAAATCAAGAAAATGTTTTCAAATGTGCCTATGCATAAACTAGGAAACGAAGTGAAGAAACAAAAAATAATATTTTTTCAAATTTCCAACAGCTAAATTCATTGGAAAATTTTAATATTTAAACGTCCAAATAGTGAAGAAACAACGCAATTAACCGGAGGCTGCTTGCCTCTCAGATTGTTGTTCAAAATGTTATTCTTAATTCGAATTCATATCATTTATTTCATTTGGAAGTATTTTTTTAACCAAAAACGTCCTCATACGATCAACTCAAAGTATCATTCTATCCATTCTTTCTCACTATCTCTCTCTCTCTCTCTCTCTCTCTGACTTGCTTATTTCAGCACAAATGCACAAACGACGTTATGAAAAGAACACAGCTAGCAAACAAGCCAAGCACTTTTCAATTCACCAGGTTGCCAAAAACCACAGAATTCACGTACGCTCACGCTCCGTCTCCATCTGCTTATACACACACCAATGTTATTCTGTATTTAATTATACCGAAATGGAGAGAACAATTTTAACAAATAGAGCATTTTTTGTGTGTGTGCAGACTGACTGGCAGAAGCTGTGGAATGAGTCAAACCAGATCAATTGTTTGAATGTTTGAATATTTTTAATCATCAATAGAAATTCTGACACGTGAGTAAAATGATATAAATGATGGCTGTTAGAAGAAAGAACTGGAGTAATAATTTTATTCCAGCCATAAATTGCCAGCTGGTTGGAGTGACACCACAAATACTTGTTTGTCCAATAAGGTGGACCAGATGTTCAGCTAGTTTATGCTGGGCAGCATCTGTTCCTTGTTCATATTTTATTTATTTTATTTTATTTCGGTTTCGTTTTTTTCTGAACGTAAAATTCCATCTCTCGATTCGAGGCAGAGGAGTATGTTTTTTCAATTGTTTATAAGTGTGTGTGTTTGTGTGTGTGTGTCTGTGTGGTGTGTGTGTATGTATGTGTGGTGTGTGTGTGTGTGTGTGTGTGTGTGTGTGGTAAATAGTTTAATGTCTTAAGTCTGTTTTTGTGTTTTAATTTTATTTATAATTGCCGATATTAAAAAAAACAAGCAGTTGTGTGTGTGTTTGTGTGGTAATGTTTAGAGTTTTGAGTTTTTTTTTGTGTTTTTGATTTTATTTAAAATAGCTGATATTTGTAAAAAACAAGCAGGTTTCGGGGGTAACAATTAACTAGCTTTCAAATTGCATTTTCCACTACTTACAAAATAGAAAACATAGACACACAAAACTTTCACCGACGCAGACGAACACACATACACGTACACACTCAAACGGACACACACACAGACTTACACAAACACAGACGTACACACACACGCACGCATGCACGTTTACGTAGACTTACACGCAAGCACACACGCCACACACAAATGAAGCACACACACACTCCTAATGCACTTCCTAGCCAGGCATAAAAGTCAACAACTTCAAAACAAGTTTGAAATGTGGTAGGGAGGGGGCTGGCAATTACTCTGTCATCAAACATCATTCAAACAAAAATTATTACCGTGAATAACATCGCAAAACGAATAAAAAATTGTCTCATAAAAATTTTCGTTTTTTTTTTAAATTTTTTCACTATAAAATTTGTCCATCGTGTTTAAAGTTTTTCTGATTAGACTTCTGTTTAAAAATGTGGCACGTTTTGAGAATTGTAGTTAGGCAGACATGAAAGTCAATCAAAGTTTATATTTTAAATTATTGCAATAACCATTTCGTGAAAATTATTGTCAAGTTACGACATAAACATTAAATGTGATGTTAAAATATGAACTGTGAGATGCTTTTATTTTTAAAACGTTTGGCCCTGATGTTAGTGATGTTGATAAATATTTTCACCGTTATAACAAACGCTGCCCATAAAATGAAACAACACAAAAGGTTTAAGTATGGAAATAATAAAATTGCCAGTAGCATATGTTGTAAAGCAACTAAATATTCCTAAACTAAATATTCCGACCCGACTCGGGAGGATTTCACTCAAGAATCTGATCTGCTTCAGAATCAATATTTAACTTTTTATTCGGAGAAAAAAAAATCCTTCAAGGAAATGAAACATCTCCAAGACTGTAATCAAAATATGCAAGTCCACATTTTTATGATCCAGAAATAACTCCATAAACTAATCTCCAAACAACCAATCACAGCAACAAACAAACTCAAAACAACTTTTTTTTTCAACTCAGCATCATTTCCTACTCAGCTGAACAGCATCGGCAGCTTGAAGCATCCTAAAAACTCCTCAATAAATTTTTGTCCGCAACGACGAGCTAAAACAAACTACACATCAAAAAATTCTTATTAACGTTTCCAACAAAACACTTTTGTCCATTTTGAGACTGAAGAGTGTGTGTGTGTGTGTGTGTGTGTGTGAGTGAGTGTGGAAAGGGGGAACATGCATATGCTGCGTCTGAGCGTGTGTCCAATAAAAATAAATCGCCAATGTCACTCCCTCTCCAGCAAACATAAATTCTTGTTTGTTGCAGCTTGGTCGTCATCGTGAAGATGTTGTTGTTAGTGTTGCTGTTATTGGTGGTGTTGTTGTTAGTGTTGTTGTTATTCATGGAGTTGTTTTTAGTGTTGTTGATAATGTTGATGTTGTTGGTGTTGTTGTTGTGGTTGTTTGTTTTTAGTGTTGTTGTTGTTTGTTGGTAAGTGTTGTTGTTGTTGTTGCTAGTATTGTTGTTGTAAGTGTTGATGTAAGTGTTGTTGTTTGTTATTGCTGTAGAGGTGACATTGTTAGTGTTGTTGTTGTTGTTGCTATTCGTTGTTCATTCAATGTGTTTGGGGAAATTTATTTGAGTTATTATATAAAAATATAAATGTTTCTTTTTAATGTTAATTATATTAACTATATGTTGTTTTTCTGGCCATATGCATGTTTTAGCCGATTTTTAACAATAATGATTTTATTGCAATTTGAAATAATTGGCACGTTGAATTTTAGACTCGCAAGCTAAAAATTATTGAAACAATAAACCCAAACATTTAAAAAAAAACCACTTACCATTTCATTCACTATTTACAAGCATTAAAACAACCAGACTACATGTTTCTTCAAATTTGAAAACCGCCACTACCCAACGGATGAACGAACGAGCAAATTAAACAAAGAGAACATTTAGTTCTCCACCAACGTGCGTAAAACAAAGCACCAATAAAAAACCTAGTAACAAAAAGTAAGTGGTCACTTGTGGTCAGATGTGGTCAGTTGTGGTCAGTCCATGGACGTATGGCAATTGCTCTGTTTATACTTTTCTTTTATAGAGGCTCAATAAAATTGAAATAAATTATTTATTTCGTTGTTTTTGCTGATGTTTAAACGGTCTTGTCGGAGTTTTACTGCAGAGAATTCCTTCTTTTTATGTTTTCGTGAATTTTTCTTCAGATGTTCTTTCGAAGTTTGTCTAAAAGATGCTGTTGGAACGTCGGTTTATGTTTTGTTGTTGAGGTTGCTGTTTTGGATGTCGGTGCTAAATTGTTTTTGATGTTAATGTAAGGATTGCTGTAAGTTTTAGAAAATATTTATGTTTTTAAATTACTGCTGAGATGCTATTTTTCAATAATTTATTGGAAATAATTTTTTGCATAATTCACGCGCACAAAATCTTTTACATTATTTCACGTGAGTATTTAGAATGTGAGCATGTCCTGCATGCAGTTTTCATGAAAAAAGAGAAAAGTTTCTCTCTGTTTGCTGGTCAGGCATGTTAGTTTTGCAAATAATTTGTCCTTCTGCTGTTGCAGATGATGATGAGGTTGTCACGTTATTGCGTGGGTTTACAGCTATTAGGACTTCCATTTTTTTGTCACCAGTTTTGTTTTTATTTATTTTTTACGCGTATACAACACACACACACACACACCACCACTCACACACCCACATACACACACACATACACACACACACATACACACACACACACACACATACAAAACAGGTTTTGTTTAATTTAATTTATTGCCAAATTTCCAAACTTTTTTTGACAGTTTAAAAATATCAGTACAAAAAAATTGGTTTGGCAGTCTCATCCAAACAGTTGCTGTTGAAACATATGATATTCTCTTAAGGATGAAATGGTTTTCCACAATTATTTGCATCAGCACATTCTATTCAGTCAGTTTTGTATTTTCTTTTCATGCAATTAAAACTGTATTCAATCAGTTGGACAGTGTTTCCACAGACACTCACAATCTTTCGGGTCATACTTAAACGTTGTTTTGCATTGTCTTGAATGCATTTTCAATCTATCAAATAATTTTTCTTTAATAATGTAACCTAGAATGTTGACATGGATTATTTTTCAGATGTTAATGTTGAAAAAAATTTTTTCCTTCAGTTACAGAAGTTATAATCAACAAACAAATTTATTCTTTATTTGTGCTTATATACAAATATAGTTTAATTAATATTTGTGGTCATCATCATCACCTGAATGAACAAACTAATAAGCAAGGTAGATGATATAGGTGGTTGGTTCTTTGTTAACTAGCTTTGGCAGTTGAGAATGAAAACATTAAATAAATATTTTCTCGAAGAAATTCCAAAACTCCTAATGACACATCAATCCTCTGATGCAAGAACTTCTAATTATTTAATTGTTTATTTTTTAATAAACTTCTAATTATTTAATTATTTATTTTTTAATAAACTTCCAATTATTTTAATTATTTCTTTTTTAATTTAATTTTGGATTATTTAATTATTTTTATCCATAATTATTTTCATTAACTTCGGTCATATTTGTGGCACCACGATTTCTAAAATTTATATTCTAAGAGTTGAAATTTTCCAAAAATATGCAATTTTATTGAAAATTAACTAGCCAAAATAGACATTCGATCATCATTAGCAATTGACTTCAACAGACTCCATGCAAACATCCTAAATAATATAGTAATAAAAGTATGAGATGTTTAACATGTAGTCAAATAATATAGCAGTTGAAATATTTCCATAAAATTATAATTATTAAATCTACGTTAAATGTTTTTACAGTAACAATCTTGAAAAAAAAATTTCAAGACCACAATTTATTTCTTTGTTACAGCGAAGGTACAATATGTACGTACATGCACATCCTGAGGAAACATTCTATAGAATTACATCCAGCATTACAAATCAATGAAACATTTAACATAAAAAAACATCACATAACACCACAAAGACATCACGTCAGACAAACTAGAATATAAAACTACAAAGTCCTAACACAGTGAAACACATTCACACTGAAATATTACCGTATCGCATCATTAAACGTCTTTTTTACACCAACAAATTAGAGTACATTATGATTTATATTTATTTATACTTATAATATTTACACTGCAAAGTAGCAGATATTAAAAACACCTCGAAACAACTTCAGTGTATTACCAACTGACTAACTTTCTTTATACAACAACAACAACAGCAGCATCATAACAAAAACACATCAACAAAGCATCACATTACGTTGCAATAACTTTCAACAACGCATCAACAACGTCCACGAGCTTAATTAGTCTTCTATCAAGAAAGATCAGGTTACAATAAAACCTTATCCACATGCTTCGTCATCCCTCTCCTCATTAGCTGTTGAGTTGATCGGCGTTGTTGTGGCTGCTATTGTTGTATACAGAAAGTTGGTTTCAACATTACTCTTCTTAGTGTCATCATCATCATCGTCACCATCATCATTACCATCATCACCATTACCATCATCATCATCATCACCACCATCATCGTCATCATCATCGTCATCATCATCGTCATCATAACCCACACAGTCATCAACAACATGAACCTTAACAACTACTCAACAACAAGTCGAGGACAACAAAATTGCCTAATGATACATACGCCGACAATGCGAATCAAACACATACACACACGCCCCACGCACACATACACACACACACATACACGAACAAACACATACACACACGCACACATACACACATACATACACAAGGACACAGTCATAAAATAAACGTATCAATATTGAATTGTTTACACATCGCCCTACCAGTGGACAGCAAAATTTTTTTTGTGTTATCGACCCCAATCCCACTTGCTTGCCAGTTTATATTTAAACTTAAGCACAAGTAAAACTGAGGTGTTTTATGAGTTTTTTTTTTTCGATAGAATTTCTATTTCAGTTATAATCTCAATTAAGGAGATTCAAATAATTTCTATACTTGTTGTCTGAATCTCTCTAAAATTATTAAAAATACGATTTTCCAGAACCAAAATTAGGCTACTTATGAAGTTGAAACAAGAGGGTACATTTTGCGAGAACTTGCATTAAACATACAAACGCTAAAAAAGCAGAATAAAAAAGTGGTACAGCACACATGCACGCGCACAAACGCATGCAAACAAACAAACACATACAAACACACACACATAACATACATATACTAACACAAACACACACACACATTTACATGCATACAATCTTTCAAATCACCAACACACAACCCCGCCATACATGAGTATTCAGAGTTTTGTACAATGCAACCATTCAAATTTAGGAATTCGTAGTCAATTTAACTTGTAGTTAATTAAATTTGTGGTTATGAGTGGTATGTTTCTATCTTGCTCTTGTGTGTTTTTTGTGTGTGTATGCGCGTGTGTATGTGTGTGTATGTTTGTGTGTGTATATGTGTGTGTATGTGTGTGTTTTTTGTGTGTGTAGAATTTTTCTGTGTTATGCATTGTTGTTGAGGAGCTGGATGGCGAAACATGAAGTGATTGTTGAGTTGTTACACATGATGAAGTAGGAATAAATCATCGATAGATTGGCTGGTTGTTACCTCTCTCTCTCTCTTTTTCTCTCTTTTTTTCTCTCTTTTCACCTCTTTCTCTCTCTTTTTCTCTCCTTTCCTCTCTCTCTCTCTCTGTTATTTGCGGGCTCTCCGTATTATTTTTAGTTGTTGTTGTTGTTGGCGTGTGTATTGTTTTTTTAGTGTTGTTGGGTCGATTGTGGTTGTGGAATTTCTTTGCAGTGTTTTTTATAACATTGCTAATTTTTGTGAACAAAGAAATTTATTTGGATTTTATTACTCATAAATTGTTGTTACTGTTGTGTATTTTGTTCTTGATTATGAAAAAGTGCAAATAATCGTGCAGACATTAATACTGTAACTATTGATGAAGAATTGTTTTTTTGGTTTTTCTTTTTTTAATGATTGGAGTCATGTTTGTGAATCTGGATTAGTTGTTATTAGTTCGGCTGAATAAGTTTATTGCCCTATCTACAGTATATTTGTATCTATTGTTTTTCTTGACAAGCTTTGGTAAATATTTCTTTTTATATCTTCCACGCATTAGATTATTTATTTAACGCTTCAAAAATTGGGTTTTAATGATTGCAAGGTATTTTCATTTTTCATGAAGACTCTTTATGTTTAAAATTTTTATTTTACAATTTTTACTCATAAATCAACTAAACTAAATTGACCAATTTAACCAACTAATTGAAAATTTAATTATTTTCCGATTCAGTTTTACATTTGTTTGATAATGAACCATTAGGACTTAGGATAGAACAAACCAGACAAGACTGCCTGCATTTGAAATGTTTTTGTATGTTCATCTTTCGATAAACATCGGTTTACCTTTACTACATAGGTGATACAATTCTTTTAAAATTTCATTGTAATTTTTATTTTTGGCTGTATCTCGCGATTACCATGTTCAACTCCTTTCCAAATTTCATAACAGCTATATTAGAACAACTTTGCCGTGATTTTAACATTTCATCTTCACCATCAAAGCAATTTTTTTAAAGATAATAATTTGTCCTCCTAAACTCTCACTATATCAGTTGCAGGCAAGTAAGAGAGATAGTGATGAAATGTGAGGGTTGGTCGGAAGATCTCAACACGTTTCTATGGTTCAGATACTCCGTAAGATGTACTCGCCTGCTATTTCTCTTGTTTCTTCTTTACGACTGAGGCTCGAAGTGTTGCTGGTTATGGTAATGATGTTGTTGGTGATGATGAGGATGTTGTTGTTGTTGTTGATAATGAAGATGTTGTTGGTGATGATGATGATGATGATGATGTTAGTGGGAATGATGATGATGTTGTCGATTTTGTTGTCGTTGATTGATGATAATGATGTTATCGTTCATGATGAAGATGTTGTTGTTAATGATGGTGATGTTGTTGTTGATGATGAGGATGTTGTTGATGATGATGTTGTTGGTGATGATGAGGGTTTTGTAATGATGATGTTGTTGTTGTTGATGATGACGTTGTTGGTGATGATGATGATTTTGTAATGGCGATGATGTTGTTGTTGATGATATTTGTGTTGTTGCAGTTATCGGTGATGTTGATGATGTGGTGATGATGAAGTTGCTTATTGAATTGAATTGAAGTATTTGTCCTGTAGAGCGTAAGTTCAGCGTTAATTATTATTTAGTTTTGTTGGGAAATATGGGAGACATGCAAACACACATTTGAAATTATACAAGTTCATAAGCAAACAATAAAATATTCACATTCCTACACGTACAAACAAACAAAACAAACAAGCACGCATACCATGACAAAACGCACACATTCACAAACATACAAATATTTACATTTATACATACAAACAATGAAACAAACAAACACACATGTACGTACAGACAGACATACATATATACATACATTCATACATATATACATACATCTAAGCATACATTCACACACACTCACACACACGTACACACAAACATACACACACACATACACACATGCATACACAAAAACATATAATTTGTTTCCTTTTCAACATCCACATCGTAATCACATTATTAGTGAGAGGTCGCCATCATCATTATTATCATCATCATCATCCCATCATAATCTTTTTAATTATTTTTAATTTTTTGAATGTATTTCAACATATTCACCATTTTTTTCATAATTTATTTGGTGAACAACTAAATGATTGAAATAAATGATTACGTCAATGTTAAGATAACGTTGTGATTTGTTAGTTTTGGTCAATTACTTACCACATCATCATGTAAGAATTTTCAACTATAAAATTTATTTCCAGCTACCATACTCTAATTACATCGTAATCATCATTATCATCATCTCCTTCTTCATCATCATCATCTTCTTCATCGTCATCATCATCTTCTTCATCGTCATCATCATCTTCTTCATCGTCATCATCGTCATCATCATCTTCATTATCGTCATCTTCAGAATTTTGACTTATATATGGCCAACAAAGATTTTCTCTATGATCATAAAATTGACATTGTGGTTTGATTACTTTTTGTTGTCTTTTAATGCAATTATGATATGGGCATATATAACTTACGTCTAAGCTCATTATTTATTTATTTATTCATCGTCGTCGTCATCATCATCATCTTCATCGTCGTCATCATCATCGTCTTCATCGTCATCATCCTTATCGTCAAGATACCAACATAATTATCAGCATGATCGCGTTAAACCATTTATCTAAATCGTCAACAAATATAAATTTTTTTATTTGGAAAAAATTTCTCCGTCCATATTTTATTCCGATGGAATAAATTATGTCCAAAATACCAAGACCAATTATTGACCAAGCCAAAAAACAAAAATTCGTCTAACACGATGGCCATAACAAATTATTACGAAGTCGTCTTATGCAGCTGAAATATCTTTCCATCTACTATTTTAACAGTTTTATTGGTTAAAATTGTTCATATGTGTACGTGTGCCTGTGCATAGGCTGTTTTGAGACCATTGTTATTCATATTTGGTTATGTTAACTTCCAGTGGCGGAATTGTAGGTCGTCATTTGTTTCTTGTTTTTGGTCACCATAAAACTTTGCCCTCCCTCAGACATAGTTCTCCAGATCCGTGTTGATCCGCATACTTTAATACAACAACATTTCTGTTTATAACGCTTTACAGATGTCAAAATGACACGAAATCTATAAATTTTGAATGACTATTAAGTCACATTAGTGAGTGATATGATCTGTCCTGATGGTGTTTCTGATTCATTGATACTTGATTCAAATACATCGACACGTAAATTTGTTATTTTCATTTATTTGCGCGAATGTCTGTTCGGCAAGTTGTGTTTGTACAGTATGCACTCCTGTCTGCAGGACAACAACATTCAAAGTACGTATTGTTTGTTTTCTGGGATGCAAAGTCACTGCAAAAAACAAAAAAGAAACGAAATAAAAACATGAAGATGTTGTTACAAGTATGCAGACAGACACAGTTTCGGTAACTAATCAACAAAAAACACATATAAAATTGTACATCAATGAGTTTATTGATGTATAACTTTATGAATTGAAATATTTTGACACAAATATAAAGGTTAAATGCCGCGAAATTAAAACTATTTTTCAGTTTAGTTATAATTGCACATTGTGTTTGCATACTAAAGATGTTGAATAATTCGAATAAAGGGATTGTTTGATGCGGTGCGATTGCTCTCAAGGGCTCTCAAAAGCTCCTACAATATTCACGTACCAAGAAAATTTTTTACTCAAGTAGACTACATCACTAATTTCAATTTATTTGTGCAATCTAAAAACTTCAAGACAATTTGTAGTAGTTTAATCATTTTAATTTGGAAAAGATCGGCTTCAAATTGTTTCTACAAACGAAAACAACATCCTCTTAGTAAAATTTAAAAAAAAGTTACTTTTAAAAAAATGACTTTCAATAAATAAAAGTTTTTAAAATTGAAACATCAAAAAACTCCACAGTCATCAATGCCCGTCAACTTCTTACATCGTCTTGAAAAAAAGTTGGGATTTAATGAAAGCATACCACACGGCATCCAAGAAACCTTGCAAAACTTCAACAACAAAAAAACTTGTTTGTTTTTGCAGATTAAGAAAAATGGAATGGAATGTAGGTTGACTAACTTTGTTGAGCAATGGACACTATGAGGAAAAGCAACATCATCGTCGTCGTCGTCATCTTCTCCAGTGGTGAGTACATATTCATCTACTGTAGTATGGCTGGTTGGAAAATTAATGGCTGTTATAAATTCAAATGCGAAATTTTAAACATTCAACTCGAGAAAATTATTCAAAACATTCCACTATTTTGTAATAACTTTTTACAAATTTCTGCGTTTTTGGTAAAATTTGTAGAGTTATTTAATTACAAAACAATATCAAGAATAAATGGATGATTAATTAAAGGAGATTTGAATGAAAGAATGACAATAAAGATGATGAAAAAGAATGAAAGAGATAGAGAGAGAAAGAGAGAGAGAGAGAGAGAGAGAGAGAGAGAAAGAGCGGTTGACACTTGGAGATGTTGAGGGGAATGATGGGACTGGCTAGTTGGTGGGTCATTATCATCAAATTCAACTGTGGATCGTGTTATGTGGAAATGTTTAAAATGCTTTCAGAAATTGGTGTGATGGTTATTGGTGATGATTGGTGTGAATGACAAGCAGGTAGGTGTTTTCTGGTGATGTCAATTTTAATTAACATCAGTAAAACAAATTTTTAAAATATCGACTTTGATATGAGACATAAGGCTCAGAAATCTATAGCCATATTTGTTCATTCGCAATGGAAGTTTTTATTGAAATTAAATTATTCTATTTTTTCCTTCGGCGTTCATAAATTTAAAAAGTTTAGAAAAAAAATTGAAATATGTTTTGAAACGATGTTACTTACTTAAGAAATAATATCACCTGCAATATATGTATATGCTTCTTACATACTTAATTCTTTTCATTTTTTAATCGTTTTATAACCTACTCTCTTTCTCTCTCGTTCTCTCTCTCTCTCTCTCTCTCTCTCCTCTCTGGCTTTCTTCTTCTTTATGATTATATAATTATATATATATATATATATATATATATATATTATATTACCAACTATCTACAACATATATATATATATATATATATATATATATATATATATATATAATTATAATTTATTTTAAATCATTCTAGCTTTCAAATTCCATTTTTAATGAAAATAGAAATTTATAAACATCTTGTCTAGAATAACATTTTATTAATAACGTTTATATTATTTTAAAAAATAATGAAAAAAGTTGATCTGAATGGCCATGCCAAATTGATCTAACAAAGCCACGGCGAAGGCAAAGTTTGTTGAAATGTTTATCGATGAGGATGGTGGGAATGGGTAAAAAATGAGCAGAAAACATGACAATACAAGCTGGATGAAATATATGACGAGAAAAAGAGAGATTGAGAGAGAGAGAGAAGAAAGGACATCGATGATGGCGCTGACGACCCTGATTTTAAGAATAATGAATATGATACAAAAAAAAACAAAAAATTTGATGCAAGATGGAACGAAAACTGTACAAGATTTCAAGGATGTGCAACAAGTTTCCAATGGCAATAATTGAAAATTATAAATAAAATTGCTCTATGAGTAAGAATGGTGACGAAAATATCAACGAAGATGACCAAAAGGATAATGACGACGATTAATGATATTATCATGATGATGTACAAGATGGTGATGATGGCGATGATGATGACGGTGATGATGACTTTGACCACCACCACCATTATTATTATTATTATTGTTGTTGTTGTTGTTGTTATTATTATTATTATTATTATTATTAATAATAACGATCATTGTTTTTTAATCTTTTGATAGCGGTGTTGACGATGATCCTTTGATGATGAAGAAGAAGAAGATGAAGACGACGATGATGGAAATAAGGATGAACACACCTCGCTTAATTAGCTTCAAGAAGCCTCAAACTGTCATATTCTACGCAGAACGACAGCACAAAACTTTCAATTAAACACACGCCCTGCCTCTGTGTAAAACCTCATACACGTTTTGATACATTTTCACCTATGGATGTCTCGATATATCAAGACATCCATGGTTTTTACATACAATCTCACACATTTACACACACTCGTACACTCTCACACACACACACAAAAACACACACAGTTCCACTTGCAAACATAACGTAACATAACATAACATTGTATCAAAATGAATGGACTCAGAGCAAAATCCTTTCCCGTAACCATAGTAATATGAAAAAAATGTTAATTATTCAAAATAAAATTAATATTGGGAGTTGGAAATGCGTGCATCTACATATGAGCGTGTGTTGGTGTGTGTATGTGTGCGTGCATACAAATCTATACATTTTCAAGTCGTATGTTTTTATGTATGTATGTATGTATGTGTGTGTTGTGTGTGTGTTGTGTGCGTGTGTGTGTGTGTGTACAGACTAGTGAACTGGCAATCGTATTTGCCTGAACGAGCATGTATCAAAGAAAATTTGAAAGCATCCTTCCTACAAATTTCTATTTTCACTACTACTAAGATTTTATATTACGCTACTTATGAAAAAAAAAACCTATTTCACAGTTTTTTTTTTGTTCTATTAAAAAACTTATTTATGTTTTTTATTTTTGTGGAAATAATATTTTCATAATATGACCAGTTTTGTGGTTTTTATATTTTTTTATTTTTAATAAATTTCAATTTTTATTTGAAACTACATTCATTCTTTAAAAAATTTTGAATAAAACAAACAAAAATTTGTAAAATTGAAATAAAAGTTTTTTTTTTTTTATTAGTCTTTATTATTGCAGCTCTGACATACGCAGAACCACTCACTTACAATGTTACAGGTATATTATTATTTATTTATTATGTTCTTCATATCTTCAACCACAAAGAGTCGGCTACCCGGATGAACCTGTAGAAACTGCAGAATTCGAACCCGGGTTGTGGGAGTGGTAGACAGACCCCTTAAGTTATGAACGCATATAAGAAGTGTAAATATTACATAGTGTTTTCAGCTGATTGCATACAAATCTTATAATAAATTCAGTTCGACACAATTTAATAACACTTTCAATTAGTAAAATAAAATGATTATAATAATTTAATGAATAATGATAATAATATAAAAAAGAATAGTCATTATTATTTCAAAATTTCACAAAAGTATTAATTTGGAACCAATTAAATCTGACATACAGTTTCATCACCAAGCTCAACATTTCACAATCTCACAATCTACTGTTGATTTCAATAAACATATTGTAAAATTTAATTGATTTTGAAAAAATTCATATAAAAAATTTCAAATTCATCAAAATATACGTGCAATTATCATACGAAGTTTAACAAAATACTTTGCCACAAAACTTCTTTTGAAGATTTTTTAATAAATTCAATCTGGCATGCAGATGGAAATATATTACATTCCAAGGTAAATTTATTCAACAAAATTCATTCAATTTATTCAACGATGTTTATTCAACAAAATTTTTCGTCTTAGTGTTTTTCATACATTTTGCGTTAAGCACAATTTTAACCTTATCAAATAACACATGTGAAATAAATCTTGAAACTCTCGATGAATAGAGGTTTTAAAAAGTTTAAATTATGAATAAATTGATCAGTTGGAAGGTTAGGTAAAATATCAAGTCTACAAATTATATGTTCTTCATTAACAAGCCTAATTTCATGTTACCCGATAAATATAATTCTACCAAAATCAGCTTAAATATTAATTTTTTTACAAGAAAAAATTCAAAATCAGAAAGAACTTAAAACTTTTATTGCGATATGAATCAAACATTTTTTATAAAAAAATGTCACAAAATGATTATTTCCTTGAAGGAAATTGAAATGTAAAAAAATAGACAAACATACGTGTGGCCGGCAGTCTTCAGTTGATCATCACCTTCACTTCTTCACTTTCATCCTTGCGTCATCTGCACATTGTGAGGTCTTCTGAAATACGTCGAAAAGTTTTCAATCATATTTTGCCCTCACAGGACAAAACATCATTCAACCGTGGTTTTAATGCTGTTAAGTAGAACTGTTTATATTTGCTAGAAACGTTTCGACGAAAATAATTGTCATCAATTACGTTCTTGGTATTTTTTTTTTTTTGAAATTTGAAGTTTTTTGTTGTATGTATTTAAAATCACGAAAAAAACTATTCAGCCAAAAATAATAAGCAAAATTAACTTTAATTTAATTATCAGAAAATTTTTCATTATGCTCACACTACTGTTGAATAATGTTTTTTCTCTTTCAATATTGTTTGAGAAATAAAATTTACGGTCAGGAGCAAAATTAAATGAAAATATTATCAAATTTTAATTGAACTGTTTAAAAAAAATCTAAAATCTCAACATTTTCCAATTAAATTTGAACGGCTTAAGTTACTAAGAAAGATAGAGATCATGACGTTGACATTGAAATTATTCACTATAACTCCTGTTTAAAAATGCTGAACTCGACATTTTAGACAAGTGGATAGTACTGTATGTTGCATGCAGCCACAAACCATCGCATGGAGCAAACTGATGATTCTTTTCCTTTTATATAATGAATGATTGTGTGTGTGTCTATATATATACATATATATATATATATATATATATATATATATATATATATATATATATAATTTATATGGATGTATATATAGATGTATATATACACATATAAATGTTATATTTCGTATACAAACTATAACTATCTCTTTCTTTCTTTCGCCATCTCTCTCTCTCTCTCTCTCTCTCACTCTCTCTTTAGCATTCTTTTTTATTTTTCCTTACTTCATTTTTTTTTGATTATATATATATATATAAATATATTCATGATTTTATTATTATAGCATTCTGTGCTGTTGTAAAGAAATTTCTAAAACAGTGCTTCTCAACCTTTTTAGATTCATATGTGCGTATGAGCCGGGGACCGCTACTAAAAATTTTGCTATCAGCGCTCTTGAAATTTATATATATATATATATATATATAATTATTATTCCATATAATGACTTCAAAGCTAACATAGTTCTTAGTATAATTATTAGACTTAGAACTACAGTTATCACATTTGACTATAGGTTTATAAAAACTGTTATTTAAAATTTTTTATTAAATACTTTAATAAGTGTTTTAACTTCAAATTAAAAAATAATGATGTTCGTTTTACGTTGATGTTTGCATGCAGCGTATCATCAATTTTTATCTCAAATATGAAACAAATTGTAATTACATCTTTCACAATGAACAAATGTCACTCGCTAACAATAATGAATAATATTAAACAAGTGGTTTTTTAACGTGCCAAGCGCATTAGAAATAATGCTATATACCTTTTTAGCGTGAGCTTTGAGCTTGCACAGTTGAGCATAGCTTACCCAAACGAGGTGTAATACTCGAAAGACTCAATCGGAGTTCATCTTTTTCATTTTATTTTTAAATACTTGCACTTCACACTTTGCTCGCGGACCACCAGGCGAATGTCCGCAGATTGAGAACCACAGGTTGAGAACCGCTGGTCTAATAGATGATTGTCGCCCATTGTAAATGTTTATTTTTTTGTCAGGAGAGTACATGTTCAACAAACTTATGCAATGAACTTACCAAATTGCTGGTTTGTTAATGTTAATTAGTTATTTCAAAATTCAATTATAACATCTCTTGAAATCTTTTCCTGCTTATTTCTACTATAGACCAGTTAGTTTGTAGTGCAGAGCTTCTGTCTCTTTATTCAGTGTTAGATACGTTACGTTGTGGAATTTTGTGTTTTTGACCCCTTGTAAATATTCATTCCCTATAGAATTAACTTGGCTTTGTTTAAAAAAACTATAGAAATCAAACCTGCATTGTGAAAAATCGAAATGAGACCTATCTGCATGATGAATCTGGATAACGAAAGTTTGATAAAATTTTCATGATGAACTTTGATAATAATTCTATCTTTAACAAATGGTAATTTTATATAAAATAATTATACTGTAATATCTTCTTATATACTTCATTAAAAACTTTGGCGTTTCATTTCAGCAAATTTTTATTGTTTGACTGCAACACACAGTACAAAACATGGAAGAAACAACAAAGCGAACTAATAGACACAAAAACATACAAAAACATACAAACTTATGCAAACCTATACAAACTCATTTAAAAAATTACAAAATTGCTACAGTCAGACAGCCGACCAGTGGCAAGCAAGTGCTGTGAAATACTTCTTATTAAGGAGTGGTAATTAAAAGGAAGACAGAGGAGAAATATTAGCTCATTTGATGAACGTGTGGATGAATTTGTATGTTAACGTTCATTACTCAGGGCTCTCTAGCAACAACTCCTTTGATGTCGCATTATATCTTTGTAGCATCTGGGCAGATGGATACTAGTGCATGAGTCTGTATGTGTTTGTATGTGTGTTTGTATGTGTTTGTATGTGTGTTTGTGTGAGTGTATGTGTGTTTGTGTGAGTGTATGTGTTTGAATGAGTGTTTGTGTGTGTGTTTGTGTGTGTGTGTATGTGTGTATGTGTTTGCACGTATTGTTGTTTGCGTTTCTATCATTGTTTGTTGTCGTTGCAAGTTATTCAAAATGTTTCAAAATCATGTTTATGTCAGTTGGATGTTAGTTTTTCATTGTTTCTACATACATCTCAATTTTGTGTTTCAATGTTTGCCCGTGTTCAACGTTTTGCTGTTTGTATCAATACATACATGTGTGTTTTGTATTTTAAAATAATGTATGTATGTTTTTGTATATGTATTTATGTTTTTGTATATGTTTTTGTATTTTATCATAAATTGATATACGCGTTTTTAGCTGACTGAGTATGTTTTAGTAGTTTTTGATGAAATGTTTGTAAGTGTTGTTTCACATGTGGTGGTGAGTTGAGGTTGAACTGAGGCACATCAACTGGATCTTCATATTGCCGAATGATGTGCGCAGTTACTTGTGTTGTTGTTTGTGTTGTTATATGTGCCGTTGTTTTGTTGTGTGTCGATGTTGATACATCACTTATTTCAATTTTTAAATTTTCTGAAGACTTTCATAATGATTTATATTTATATGATTTGCACAAAGTTGTTAAGCCTGGCGTAAAATTGAGAAAAACAGTGTACACCAAACTCAATTATTTCAGATATTAAAAATTTTATTTTAATAAATTATTAACCAGGAATATTTTTGAAAAAATGTATACCCGGTATCTACCTATCAATCATCATTAGGGTATATTAGAATATTTATTACTATTATTTATAATATTGAATGAAACTTTAGATAAATCTTCACGTGTGTTTGTGTCTATCTGTGTTTGTGTCTGCGTGTGTTTGTGTCTGTCTGTGTGTTGGTATGTTTGTATGTGTGTGTGTTTGTGTGTGTTTGAGTGTGTTTTTTTTCTTGTAACTCCATTACATTAGTATAACGGTGATAATACCATGTTTACCAGCAAATCGTTACAAATAGCAAATAGATCATTGAATCTTTCTACAAGTTTGTACGACTTTGAGCAAGCACTGATACCAAATACCCACATATGTAAGCAAAAAAATCAACTTTACATGAAGAATTAAAAACAAATAATCTAAAATGGATAATACTGATAATTGCGAACGAATTCCAATAACATTAGATTCTGAAATATTCCAACTATAGCACGTAAGCTCATATTCTAAGATGCCGAAACATGAAACAAAAATATATATCTAAATAGGCCTATACCACCTCAAACCATTGAAATAAAAATACTTCAATAATTTACAAAGTACAAAACACAAAGTTTTTTAGAACCAATACTAAACCTTTAATTTAATTAAAATCTATCTATTCTTCGGAAATATAAAATCACAAATAAATACACAAACAAATACAAAAACATAGAGCCAAAAGAAGCCAACACGTTTTTACAAATATTCACCTCAGCAACTAATACCCAACACATACGTACCAAACATCCGACACATCGCGAATCAAACGCATCACGATTTCGACAAAAAAGAAAAACTCTACTTGCGGAGATTCTTTTAAAAGGAAAAACTTCCCACACAAACAAAACAAAAAGAAAAATGCTGTGAGAGTTGGTATAAAATTGTAATTCAAATTTTAAAATTTTTTTCCAGTCGCGAGTATCATTTGTTACAATCTGGCGCCTAAATAACGAGGCGGTGGTCGAAGATGTTGATTAATGGGCGCGCGCTCCTAATTACTTCGCGAAACTATCGCGGAAAGAGAAAGGAGAGTTAAATTATATAGAAATTAAAAATTAAAAAAATTATAAATAAAAAGTTATATTACATAGAGGTAAACATTAAAAAATTATAAAGACCAAAACAAAATGATGAAACAAAATATTTTAACTAAAACACTTTCCTTGAATCAAATCAAATGAATTGGGGAACAAATTTCTTTCAAAAATATCCACACAAATTATTTACAAATAATAACCGATTTTAAATTGAAGAAGCATTTTTTTAGAAACATGAACCAAATTTTCAGCATTTTCAGAAGTTGGTCAACTGCAGTCATCATCAGTAACGTCAGCATCAATTTCACGTTCATCACCATTGCCAACAACATCCTCAGTAGTATCATCACCCCCGCCACGAACATCGTCATCATCATCATCGTCATCATCACTACCACCATCATCATCATCAACGTCAACGTCGCTATGATCATTATTCATCACCATTATAACCATCATCATCACCATTATAACCATCATCATCACCATTATAACCATCATCATCACCATTATAACCATCATCATCACCATTATAACCATCATCATCACCATTATAACCATCATCATCATCATTATAACCATCATCATCATCATTATAACCATCATCATCATCATTATTACCATCATCATTATCAACATCGTCGTCACCATCGTTCCCGTCACCACCATCATCATCATCACCACTGCCTCTAGTTTATTCCAGGCATGACATCCTCAATGAACTGAACCGTGACCAGTGTTATGAAGAGCTGCTTCATGCACCCATGCATTTCTCTCTCTCTCTCTCTCTCTCTCTCTCTCTCTCTCTCTAACTTCCTCTCTTTCCATCTATCTCCATTTCTTTCTTTTTCTCATTTTTAATACATTTTTCCTCCTTCAATCTCTATCACCGACATCTTCACGTGTTTGTGGGCTTGCGAGCTTGTGTGAATGATTTTTTCTGCCTCTATAACGTTTTCAGGGGTTCGATAATTTTTTGTTTGTATAATTGTCTTGGCTTTCCGTTAATTATTCTATGCTTGGCTGCCATTTGTGAAATATCGGCTCCGTCAACAGAGTTTGTTTTAACATTATTAGATCAAATGAATCAAAAAATATTTTTGTCTGCAATAGTCGTTTCATTAAAAATTAAAATTTTACAATGTTTTTGCTGCTGGAAAAAATAAATTAATTTGTGATTTATTTGTGTTTACATCTCAGCAGTTTCTAGTATAAAATAATGAATTGTTTTTTATTGCTAACTGGCTACGTTAATTAATTTTCATTTATTTCTTAAAACGTTTGTGATAGTTTCTAATTTTATTCTAATTTAATTGGTTTTTAATTTCTAGTTTAATTTATTTATGTTTACATCTCAGCAGTTTCTAAAGATAATTTATTGAATTACAAAATGAATGGTTTTTTATTTCTAAATGGTTACGTTAATTAATTTTCATTTATTTTTTAAAACATTTGTGATGGTTTCTAAATTTAATTGCTTCCACGAGTTGATTGAAGGCTGTGTATGTGGGACCTTGAATATTTTTTCAAATTGAAATTTTGAGGTTTCATGTTTGATAAAAGAGAGAAGTAAAGTCAAAAGCTTTTTCAGGCTATAAAATGGCTAAGCAGTCCATGAGCCAAACAAATGGACAAACAGCAAACTGACAAAGAAACAAATGAACAAACAGACAAAGATTGAGACAACAAGACAGCAAGGCAAAGAAAAAGAGAGAAGCAACAAAGAAACATCTGCATGCATCATGATGAGAGTGGCATGAAGACATTTATCACGGACATTTCATGGCCAACAAAAAGTCATCGACAATATGCTGACTCCCCTCTTGATTCATGTTCAGCTCCTTCTAAAAATTTCCTCAATGAAAAAGTTTTTGGAAAATGTTTGGTAGTTTAAAAAATAAATTTAATTAAAAAGTGCAGACATTTACTTTTTAGAAGAAGAAATCTTAAAACTTCATAAACACAAACAACAACTGAAAGTTACATTAAACATCAGAACATAACAAACCTCATCCAACATCATCAGTGTATAAACGAATAGATCAATAATAACACAAACCCTCCCAGTAGCAGTACAGATGCCAACCAACATACACACTTACCAACACACAAACATATAAGCACACTAACATACAAATTAATTAAACACTAACATACAAACCAACAAACATACACACATATACACACCAACATACAAACAAACCAACATGCAAGCACACAAACATACCAACACACAAACAGAAAAACACACGAGCACACAGAAATGTTAAAAACAAAAACAAACAAGCTGAGCAATGCAATTGTTTGTCCGGATGCGTCCATCACTTCTTTAATGAAACCTTACGAACTTACACTAAACACACCGTTATATACATCCATATATGCATTCACATACATCGTAAGCCAGTGTAAAATCTTCAGACTATACACATACACTCACGCATAATTATACAAAACACACCAATACATATATACTTTCACATGTTTCTGAACTTTAAAACTACATACACTGACAAGTTAATTTAGTCAATTGATGCAAATGCAACATTTATTTGGTCATCCAAATCTTTCGCCTACCAAAAAAGCCAAATGTAAACCTATCAGAACTTAAATCATACATGTGTTTGAAAATATTAGTTCGTTGTCATTTGATTGTTTTTTTATTGAAAAAATTTTATATAAAATATTTTATAAAATGCATCCACTAATATTTTACAATATTTTAGACTTGTTATAAACATTGACAGTTACAACAAATAACTCAATAGAATTTTGTAGTTGCAACAATATTTACAAACTATTTCATTAGCAGATTAATTTATCTTATTGTATTATCAATGCTAATTCGTGACAATATCTGATTATTTTTGTCTTTCTTAAGAGGAAATGTAAATGCTTTTATTGACAAAACCATGTAAAAGCAATTGCAATGTACAATCGCAAGTTTATCACATCGGATGGCTTGTGGTTCTTTTTTAAATTTGAGTTTTTAAAATAAATCTAAAACATTGTCAAAGAAATAAATCTTGAAAGATTTGCATGCAATGTAATTAATTTTATTAATTATTGCATCAATTCTCGCAGTCAACATGGATTTTAACATTTAAAGAAGATTATTATTTACTCAATTTTAAGTTAAATTTAATGAAGAGTTTAATAGCATTGTAAAAAAGATTTTTAAATAAACAAAATAATGATTTTTTTGTCTGTCTTCAACGTCAGTCCGTGTGAGCAAACACAAGCTCCAAGTCATTATCGTTATTATGGTCCTCCCTGATTAATCGTTTCTTGAGAATAGCCGTGCGAATATATGATGTGTACATCTCTATTTCGTGCGATGGACAATTCATCATAAGTCCATTTATAAATAACCGTCACCGATGATGCATCGAATATCCAGAGATGATCGCTGCCTCATTGCTCGTCGGTCGGTTTGTCATTACATATTCGCAATTTTTATGATCATTAGTTATTTTTTATAAAACTGATTAATTGTTTTATGAAAAAAGAAAATTTATCTTGGGTTTGGTTGGTATCTGAATTGTTATTGTTCCTGAATTGTGAATCAGATTATAAAGAACTTTATGAAATTTGGTTGGTGATTATTACTACATAAGCCAATGTATATCAGATTGAAAATTTATAAAATTAACTATATTTCATTAGTGTTACTAAAATAACTTTGTTTATCGAATTGTAAAACTCGTATTGCACAATGGTTGTATATTAGATTGAAAAACTCAAAATGTAATATTATATAGTCTTCTTTACATTAGCATTGTGAATCAGATTGTAAAACTTTTAATTAACTTTGGCTGGATATTGTTATTATATAAGCATTGTCTTTTCGACATTTCATCAATCACCATCTTGCATTGAACTCAGTCTCATTATTTTACTTGAAATAATTCATCTGTCGAAATTTAAAAATGGCTTCAACCAAATCAACGAAAACAAATGTCTTTACTTTACGATGTGACAACCATCCCGATGCTGATCTTGTAGAATCTTCCGTGCAGATGACATCCTGGGGATGTCATCTGCACGGAATGTGGGCTGGTTGTTGGAGACAGGATAATTGACGTTGGATCTGAATGGCGGTCATTCTGTAATGATAATGACCGCAAAAATAACTCAAGAGTCGGTGCAGCTGAGAATGAACTGTTCGAGGGATCCAACATTTCAACGTGCATCACCATGGGGTCGGGTTCTTCCAACATCAATGAAGATGGTAAACCCATTTACAAAAACAGAAGAACTATGAGCAGTGGTGATCGGGTCCTGACGATCGCCTTCAAAGAGATAACTCAGATGGCCGAGAGGTTGAATATCCCTTATGCGATTGCTGACCGAGCAAAAACAATCTTCAGACAAGTTCAAGACTCTAAATCTTTGAAGGGCAGGAGTAATGACACCATACCAAGTGCGTGTATGTACATTGCCTGCAGACAAGAGGGAGTACCTAGAACCTTCAAAGAACTGTGTGCTGTCTCAAAAGCATCTAAGAGAGATATTGGACGAACGTTCAAATTGATTGTCAGGATTATCGACACAAGTGTGGATGTGGTCTCAACCGGGGACTTTATGTCGAGATTCTGTACAGTTCTCGGCCTGGCTTCTTTTATCCAGAAAGCGGCCATTCACATAGCTGATAAGGCTGGCTCACTGAACATCGTTGCGGGACGTAGTCCAGTATCCATCGCAGGGGCAGCAATATACATGGCTTCTCAAGCCTCTGATGACAAAAAAACAGCTAATGAAATTGGAGAAATAAGTGGGGTTGCAGAAACGACATTGAAGCATGTCTACAAACTCATGTACCCCAGAGCCAATGATCTTTTTCCTGAGGACTTCAAATTTTCAGTGCCTATCGGTTCAATGCCATCAATGTGAACACATATAGGCACATTGTAATTTATTTTCAATTATTTATGTATTGGTGTTTTTATTTTTTCACTGATTCATTAATAAACTTTAATTAATTGAAAAAAATATGTTACATATATAAATATCATCTCCTTCCAACATATAGGCGTATTGCTAGGACCGACAAAACCTGACAACGGAGATTAAACATAATATTAAAAGTAAATAATCTCGTGTCAAAAATTTAAAATATAAATTAGGTTTAAAATGAACTGTTATATTTTGTTCACAAAACAATTCGAAAAGGAGGTTACCATTTATACAATTGAAGACATTGATGCAGCTAAATAACTGATTTTAACTGACGTTGAAGTAACTCATTTGGATTTTCCGAAAAATTAAGAAAGTTATCCTTAAAAAGATAAAAAATTCAAAGGAAATTTTTTTATTTGTAAACAATGAACTAATTAACAAATTATCTAATTAAATACCCTGTTGTGTTAGCGTCGATAGTGGCAAAGTATTCAAGATTACAACAAATGGATTAGCCGCCATGCTTGCCAACAGCGTTGGTTCAAACGACGTGCATATGTTCGGCGACTCAACTGAACGTATGTCATGATGTTTTCGACCAGTGTCGAGTATTCAGCGACTAATAGCATTATCATCTTATAAAGTGGAATAAATGGTGAGTGAATCCGATACTGAAAATGTTGAGATGCCAATCATAGTTGCTGATCGCAGCAATAAAAGAACACGCATAATTACGAATTTCGGATAATAAATATTTAAATTCTAAATTCAATACAAATATTGTTCGTTTTAGCACAAATTGTAAACTCTAAATTAAACTAAATTACGTAGTCAAGTCCGTGTTTTTTGTCAGAAAGCATGATAAATGTTCCAAGGATGACCTAATTGAAGAATTGTCAGCATGAGACCTCCAAGTTTTTTCATGTTTTCCAATACTTTTCCAGAAAAAAAATGATGATCATAAAGCGATGAAAATGAAAATGTAAATCAGGCAACCGCATTTCGAGTCTGCATCAATAAAGATGACACAGACAAAATGTACAATCCAGAAAATTGTCCATCGCAGGTAGTAGTAGGTGATTGTGTCTCAAAGGAGAAACAGACGAAAAAAGAGGCAATAATTAACAAATAATAGTAAAAGAGTGAAATGTTGAATGAAGAAGATTTTGAAGACATATACATCTATTCACTTTATTGAAAAAATGCCCGTTCGTTTTGGGGTTTGTTTCGTTGTTAGTTTATTATTGTTGCTTTGTAAATAAGATCGTAAATCTCGTTTCGTACTTTTATTAGTACATAAGCATTGTTTATCTGATGGACAATCTCATAAAGTAATAATGCATAGTTAATTATAATTCATAATAAATCACGTATATTAATTTATCATTGTAAATCGGATTGTAAAACTCGTATTGTACTATGTTAATGTACTAACGTTGTAAATCAAATTGTAAAACTTTTAATTAACTTTGGCTGGATCTTGTTATTATATAATCATTGTCTTTTCGACATTTCATCAATCACCATCTTGCATTGAACTCAGTCTCATTATTTTACTTGAAATAATTCATCTGTCCAAATTTAAAAATGGCTTCAACCAAATCAACGAAAACAAATGTCTTTACTTTACGATGTGACAACCATCCCGATGCTGATCTTGTAGAAGATTATCACGCTGGGGATGTCATCTGCACGGAATGTGGGCTGGTTGTTGGAGACAGGATAATTGACGTTGGATCTGAATGGCGGTCATTCTGTAATGATAATGACCGCAAAGATAACTCAAGAGTCGGTGCAGCTGAGAATGAACTGTTCGAGGGATCCAACATTTCAACGTGCATCACCATGGGGTCGGGTTCTTCCAACATCAATGAAGATGGTAAACCCATTTACAAAAACAGAAGAACTATGAGCAGTGGTGATCGGGTCCTGACGATCGCCTTCAAAGAGATAACTCAGATGGCCGAGAGGTTGAATATCCCTTATGCGATTGCTGAACGAGCAAAAACAATCTTCAGACAAGTTCAAGACTCTAAATCTTTGAAGGGCAGGAGTAATGACACCATATCAAGTGCGTGTATGTACATTGCCTGCAGACAAGAGGGAGTACCAAGAACTTTCAAAGAACTGTGTGCTGTCTCAAAAGCATCTAAGAGAGATATTGGACGAACGTTCAAATTGATTGTCAGGATTATCGACACAAGTGTGGATGTGGTCTCAACCGGGGACTTTATGTCGAGATTCTGTACAGTTCTCGGCCTGGCTTCTTTTATCCAGAAAGCGGCCATTCACATAGCTGATAAGGCTGGCTCACTGAACATCGTTGCGGGACGTAGTCCAGTATCCATCGCAGGGGCAGCAATATACATGGCTTCTCAAGCCTCTGATGACAAAAAAACAGCTAATGAAATTGGAGAAATAAGTGGGGTTGCAGAAACGACATTGAAGCATGTCTACAAACTCATGTACCCCAGAGCCAATGATCTTTTTCCTGAGGACTTCAAATTTTCAGTGCCTATCGGTTCAATGCCATCAATGTGAACACATATAGGCACATTGTAACGTATTTTCAATTTCTCATGTAGTTGTGTTTTCATTTATTTATTTATTGATTTAGTAATAAACTGTTATTATTAAAAAAATTGTTACATATTTATATGGCTTCCTTCCTTAAAAGTAAATAATCTCGTGTCAAAAATTTAAAATATGAATTACGTATAAAAGTGAACTGTTATATTTTTATCACAAAACAATTCAAAAATGTGGCACATTTTAACTTATTGTTTAATTTTTTTATGTATTTGATTTTTTATTTATTTATTTATTTAGTAATAACGCAGCAATAAGATACCACGCATAATTAAGTGGTCTCACATATAAGCACACTGTAACTTTTTTTTCACTTTTTTATGCATTTGTTTTTTTATTTAATTATTTTTTTAATAATAAACTGTCGTTTTATTTATAAAAAATATTGTTGTTGATGATGACGCTAATGATCTAAATATATGAAAAATTCTGAATTCTTAAGAGGCTTAGATATTAGTGATGAACGATATTAACAGTAGGTATAAGTTTGGCTGGCTGTCTCCTCAATCTTGCTGTTTCATTGAGTGCAGATCGTAATAAATAATTATTTTTTGGACGATTCTGTTGCATTCTTTTAATTTACTTATTCCATTTGAACTGTTTATCGCACTTTGTTTACTAATGAAATTAAATAATTAATAACTATGAAATTATGACATTAAATAATTTCAAAATGAAACTATTTTTCTAACACTTCAATCTCCATCATCACTAACAAAAAACTAATCATTTATTTTCCAATCATCATCATCGTCATTGATATCTTTGTCCTTTTTGTTGACAATACAATTATCCCGGTAAATAATGTTCTTTAGTTGTTGCCATCTTCATCGTCCTCAACAACCGCTCGTTCATTATCATTATAATCATCAACCGCAGTCGTTATGAGCAATATCATCATCGCCTCATTTTGATAATATATATCATCATTTTTAATGTGTATATATAATGTTGCTGTTACCTTCTCTTATCTTCATCTCTAGATTACTCAAGTTAGCCATCATTATCTTCATCATTATCATTTTAATAAACACCATTATTAATGTCATCGTGCTAATAAACGTCTTATCACCATTACTTCAGTTATTATTATCATCACCCACATCGCCATCATTATTAGCATTATCTTCTCACTCATCATCATCCTTATCGTCGTTATCATCCTCATTGTCATCTTTATCATTTTCCCAGTTATCATTATCTATATCATTACCATGACTCTCATCATTGTCCTTCCTACAATCATCATCAACGTCATCCTTATGAACAGCTGCATCATCCAGCAACTTCCCTCGCGTCATAAATTCAGTGACATGAAGAGTCATGCAGTGAACGTTAGGAGCAATCCCTCGCCACCTCACCCTGCTAAGTAACGAGTTGACCCCAAAAATAATTAGGTCGAGGTCATTCATAATTATTTGTTGTCTTTGGAGGTAGTCGGGTTAATGGAAGTCGTTGTCATTCAATGTTTTTTTGTCATTCGGTCAAGTTGGTGACAATTGTTATGCTTATTCAGTAGCGTTATTATTATTTATTATTATTAATTTTTTTTCGAACTATTATGTAAAAAGTTTTGTAGAAAAATTTTCATATTTACAACGACTGTTGATTTTTATGAAAATATATTTCAAATTACTTTCAATTTTTGGTTAAAATCTTCTATTTTGTTGCCAGTTCGTTTAACATTAAATCCGATTGCCTAAAATATTTGAAACAACGCTAAGATTTGTATAATTATTAATATAATATTCAAAGTTAAAAATAAATTTTGTTTTCTAGTGAAAGAGACGTTCAAAAAGTATTTGTCCGAATGAGGTGAGCTTGGGAACCGGAATTGGTAAAAACTATATTTAAGGATTGGAAATTTTAGGGGGGTAGAGAATTACTGTTTGAGAATCTGAAATGATGGATGGGAATATATATAAGTTGTTAACCGCCGAAATAATCAAATTGCGCTCTATTATTTGATTATTGTTACCTTTGCTACATTTGCAATCGGATAGAGGGTCGTAAGAAGGCATCGTAAGAATCTAACGTTCAGACTTTATATTGGTCCGGCGTAGATAAGTCAGTGAAGTTTTGAGCAGAAAAGCGAGGTTTACAGCGAGGGTTGAAGCGAAGTTGTAAATGTTATTTATGTAGTTACTTGAATTAGTTTATTGTTTCTCATACTGTTGGCGTTCAAATAAACGTTCAGCAAAATTTGCGTTTGAAGCAGTTGTGTTCATCTACCGAAAATCTTGAATTTAAAGGGTAATGAACACTTGACGATTGTTGGAAGCTATAACACTATTGTTAGAATTATAGATATCACGGATGTTATAACATCGGTGTTGGTAGTTACGAACGACAAGGGTTACAACAATACATCGTGTTGAGACTATCTGATATGCAATTGTTTAAAAATGTCACAACATTGTATTGAGTTTTTCAATATTTTCTGCGACGAATTTCAGTTCATTATGTAAATTTTTGATATGCGGCTGAAACCTTTCTCCGCTCGAACACCAACAAACAAACGCCACGCCAGGCAGTCACGCTTTTGACAGGGACTCGCCTCTTCACGAATGTGCATCTCCGGGTCGAAAAACACGGGCCGGGTGGAAGAGCTTTTATGCTCTGCTTGCCAGTCTGTTTATCCTTACTAACCGCCGACAAGACTTCTTCAGACATGTTATAGACGTTGAACACGACAAATAAAAGCTAATTGAAATAAATTTATTAATAAACAAAAAAGAAAATAAACTTACAATATTCTTCAAATTAAACGTTTTCAAAATGTTCCCCAACTAAATAATGAACTAAACTGAATATTCTAACTGAAATAAATGAACAAAAATCAATTCGCAACAGCAACAGGACAGCAGTAATAAATAAACAAAATCCTTAGAAAAATATTCGAACCATCACTTATAATAAAATGAGCTGAAAAAACCGCTGAAACCGTACGACCAAAAAACACGCAGAAACCGAAACCAGAATAATAGTCTAAAACACTTGAATACTAATCTAACCAACTAAGCAACCATTCATTTTCATACATACTAACCATACTCTCGCGATACCATGTAAACATTCACACAAAACTAGTTCACGCAACATTCTACAAGCACACAAGACCATACCACACAAGACCATACAACAAGCGCGCCAAACAAACTAATGTACGCACATGAAACATTCCTTCAATATGCACGCCAAAAAAACTTCTCAATTATCTAGTTTGTTCAGTTCATGAACAAAACTTTTATACATTTTTTTCATTTTCGTTTAAATATTTGCGTACATTCCAGCATAAAAAGCATTTTCGACAATCATTTGTCATCATCAGCGTTCAATACGGATTTTTTTTAATGAGTTTGTTTTTATATACGTTTTGAGTGACTTTGTTACTGTGTTTTCACTAAGTGAACTTGTTCGACTTCTGACTTAGTTAGTTGGTAAGACTCCAGCAGAGTGTTGCTGAATATTTATTGCTGGACGTCTTTGTTTGATGAGCAAAGATTCTGCAATCTTAAGATTGTGTAAGTTGTTTTATTGTAGTATATTGTTGTAACCTGCCATGTTAGAAATTCAAAGATCTCTATACTTCCAATCTATCTATACTTCCAATCCAACACCAGTGTTGGATTGGAAGTATAGATAGATGAACACAACTGCTTCAAGCGCTAACTTTGTTGAACGTTTATTCGAATGCCTGACTGTATGTTCAACTTTGCTGTAAAAGTTTTTTAAAAATGTGTTAAATATTGTTTCTTTTATTAACTGCAGATTTCACCAAAAGTCTCATTTTTGAACCCCTACAATGCTGAAAAATGTTTACTTTAAAAATAATTAAAGTTGTTAAATAAGTTATATCTTGTTTATTAGTCAATTAACAAAGTATACAATTCTAGCAATATATCCTATTAAAGCAAACAAACCCGAAGTTATTCAAACATCCATCTAATTGATAAAAATATGACGAGAGGTTTTCATTCAACAGATAACAACACACTGCACCACCAAAACGGAACGCCAACAAAAGAAAAAAATAATTTTTTATTTCTTAATCTCAAAATGCAATAAATGTTAGCATTCTGAAATTTATTAATTAATTTCACTTTAAATAAATTCAAATCAAACATTTTTAAACTCTAACAAAAACATAAAACACCACATCGCTCACAGTGGCAGTAATACTTTTAACACAGAAACCCTTTGAAAAGAACAACAAAGGCATAGAGGATAATAACAATGACCATATATTTCTTTTTTAAGATCATCTAATCTTTCCTTTATAAGGATAATTGTTTTTGAATGTTTTTCAGTCTTAAGAGGACATTACAGAAGCGCAATTAATTACATTATGTACCAACATAACCGCCATTAATCAACGTTAAACAAGCGCTTCTGAGGAAGAAGAAGAAATTATTTTCCATCCTGCCGTCCTTAATGTTGCTTTGCTGCTATGTGCATCCTGCAAATTTCGTCAAAGCTTTTTTACATTAACTTCAGAAACTTTAACTTCAAATTGATTTAGTATTTATTTATCCATTGTTATAAAGATTTTTTGAATTTTAAAAAATTTTGATTGAGTAAAATTCAAAAAGCTAAAGGAATGAATTAGCCATTGAATGTTAGAACTATTTTATTTCACATATTTAACCTTTGTTCTCAAAACTAAAATGAGAGTGCTATTTAATTAAACTTCCATGAATTCTTTCCTTTTTGTTAACACAAAATTGTAAACTGAAACAGAAAATGGACATTTTTGAGTAAAATACAAGCAAGTCTAAACAAAAACACATTCTCATCCGAAGAACAATAAAATTGAAATAAAATCCAATCATGATACTACAGGCTAATGCCATTAATTAACTATTCCTAATTAAAAAAACATTAAATTTTTATCGTTAATAAATTGAAGTCTCAAACATACGAATATTTATTACAGAAAATCACTAAGTAGAGGGATTGTTTCAACATTTTAATCATTGCCACAAAAATTGTTATAAACTAATATGTGTTCACAACACACACAATATTGAAAGATTTGAGAACTATTCCATTATAACAATCTTTTATCCAAAAATTTAGAAGAAGTAAATTTTGAAAAACAGTTAAAACAATTTTAACAAAGCAACAGCTAGCAACATCTGCTAGCAGTCAAAGTCACCTAACACAACAATAGCTAACCTAACAACAACAACAGCTAACAACAGCAGCTGCCAAAAACTGCTAACAACAAAAGCTAACAACAACAATAGCTAACAATAATAATAGTTAACAACACTAACAACTAATAATAACAGCTAACACTAATACCTGGCACTAACCGCTAACAATAACAGCTAACACTAATAGCTGGCACTTACCGCTAACAACAACAGATAACAACAACAGCAAACGCAAATCACAACAGCACCAACCGATAAACAATTAAAAATGCAATCAGATCAGAAGAAATAAAATTGAAAGAAATTGAAGACATAAAATGATGATAAAAGATCTGAAATTAAACCACCGCCTCCCAGCCGTTACTGGACTACAGAATTTAACGTTCTGCAACTGATTTCAATATGAAAGCAAGCATGAGACAGGCACATGTTGCTTCGATATTTAATTAGAAATTAATAATTTCAAAATGATAATAATTATATTTGAAAAATAATAATGTCATTAATATTTTTTTAAAGAACGGACAGACAACTTATCAGTTTGATTGATGAAAGACACTAGTAAAATTTGAATAGTTGTTAGTTTTGAGTGCAGCTTATTTCATGTTCTCACATCTTTTTAACTCATGTTAAACACTCTTATGTTAAATCAGCATTTGCTTTTTTTGGCCTTTCTGTCTGGAACTCTACCTTTTTCTCTGACTACTTCTCCATCACTTACAAAGTTCAAAGCGGATCTCAAAACCCATCCGTTTGCGAAATTCACTGAGGAGAGCTGTTGAACATCGCGGAAATAGCACTTTATTAACTAATTGATTGATTGATTGATTAAAATTACAATGTTACCAACACATAAATCTTACAGAAGACGACATTTTTCTCATAACCCAAATTCTAAAGTAATTTGCTAATAAAATTAGTAATTTCGACCAAAATTTCACTTAATTTATTCGGTTTGAAAGTTTAAATTTTTATAAACTTTATAGAATGTTGTTTAATTCAGCCTCAACTTTATCAAAATTTTTCATTTTTTGGGGCTTAACCTTTTGAACACTCTTTTGCCCACACCATTGGTTTGGCAACAAACTCTTCACCACCACTAGCACCACCAACAACATCAACAACATCAACAACAACAACAAGAACATCTTCATCAAAAAGAAGCATCATTCAGCATCGTCAGCAGTACGCACGACCACATAGTCATTATGATTAACATGATTAACACCAATCAACACCATCATCACCACCAACAGCAACGTTATCATCATCATCATCGCCAACAACAACATCATCATCACCACCAACAAAGTTATCATCCTCCCCATCATCATCAACAACGACGTCATCATTATCATCAGATCAACATCATAGCGACAATATCATCAACATTATCATCAACAACAACAGCAACAAAACAACAACAACATCAAAAACAACATCATCACCATCACCAACAACAACAACATCATCATTACGAGGAAAGCAGCGCGCACAGATGGTAAAGAATCCAAGCAGCACCCAAATAAATCTGTCCTTTCTGACGTTAAATTAATTCCTACCCCATTAAATAGAAACAACAAACCGAGATCGTCTTTGTCCTTATCATTGTCGTCCTCTTCATCATCTTTTT
>NW_008704435.1:1580532-1584507 GCF_000326865.2 Helobdella robusta | reverse complement strand
TCACCTATATCGTCATTATTATTTTTCGTAATCTTTATCTTCTTCATCATAGATATCTTCAACGTCATCTTGATCTTCATCATCATCTTCTTCTTCTTCATTCTTTGTTTTTTTTCTTCTTTTTCATCACCATCATCTTCACCACCATCATCATCATCACCATCACCATCACCATCTTCTTCCTCATCATCGCCATTCTTTATTTCCTCCTTTTAATCATATTTTTATTAATCGTTTCATTATTGTTAATTTATTTTATTACTAATTCGTCAGCTAGGGGTTGCCGTAGCTTTTTTTCACTTGAATAAATAAATAATTAATTTAATAAATAAATAAATATTTAATAGATAGATGGTTGCCAAAGTTTTTTCACATCATAATTTGCATACAAGTTTTGTAATAAACACTTGCCAATGGTATATATCATGATTGTATTGGATGCTTTTCTCACATTTTGATCATCAAATCTGACCTGTGACCATCGTCGTCATCATCACGTCACCATCATTACAACCAATATTCAACATCTAAACCAGTTCACGCATGTGTGAGTGTGAATAAGAGAGCCGACACAACATAACTTAACAAAAATTTACGAAAACCCCAAGACAACAATACAGCCTTACATCACAAAAACATGCACACTAATTCACAGTATTTAAATTAGCATGACACCGCAGAGCAATAACAACACAACATGCCACAACTAAACCAACAATATATATGGAGCGTACAGAAACTACAGACACCGCATCATACACCGGCATACACGCATTAGCAACAACAACACAAACATACAACAACAAACATAATCGTGCAACACTTCGTGCAGCTTCAGTCCAAGTAAAACTGTTAAACTCGTTAGAACTAAATTGAATCATGAATGTTCAACATAACCAACAACGACGCCTTGCTATTATTTGAATGTATGTATGTTTGTGCGCGTGTTTGAGTGTGTGTATGTGTATATGTGTGTGAGTGAGTATGTGTGTAGTATCTGTGTGTGTGTGTGTGTGAGTGTCTGTGTGTGTGTGTGTGAGTGTCTGTGTGTGTGTGAGTGTGAGAGTCTGTGTGAGTGTGTGTGTGTGAGTATATGTGTGTGTGTGGGTATATGTGTGCGTGTGTTTGCAGGTCCTTGTATTTCAATTTATCATAAACATCTTTTAAAAAACGAAATTGTGTTGTTTGGTTGAACAGCTTTAATAACACCGTGTGGTAGTTGTACTTCAAATGTTATTACATGAGCCTCAAATACATATTCATGCCTTAGTCCATCCTGCTTTGTTCTGGTGCATTTAAAAAATTATATTGATAGTTCCAGATAATAAATTTATAGTTCGAAACAAAAATGTCTTCAATAATATTTCAGAAGTAGAGAAAAGAGCGGGCGATGGAAAATTAATAAAAGTCGAAAGGACCGCTCATAAGTTCTCTTTCCTTATAAACACACTCATCATTCACGCTAAATAAACCACACAAAATTGCAAAAATATAAAAAATTTTAATCAGACAATCCAATCTAGGACGCGAAATATCTAAAAAAAAGAAAAAAAAGGACCAACAAAGAAAGAGAAAACAAAGAAAAACTATCTTTATAACAGCCAAAGACTGCCAAAATTGTCGGAGATTTAATTGGAAAAGAAAGCGCAAAATAAATAGCCTGGTGCCATATGTACATGATGCCACAAACTCATAACAGCGCAACCAACAACCACAACAACCACAACAACAACAACAGTACCAAAAACAACAACAACAACAACAAAGAATAAAAACCACAACAATAAAAAACAAAGCAACAAAAAAAATAAAAGGTAAGATCACATCACCAAAACGTTCTTTGCTATGTTTGAATTTAAAAAAAAAAAAAATTTGTATTACGTTAAACACTAAATAAATAACACACACTCAAACAAACAAACAAACAAACAAACAAGCAAACAAACATGAACAAATATATAATTATTTATTTATTTTTTTATATATAATAATTTATTTATCTATTTATATATAAATAAACAAATAAATAAATGGACAAACAAAGAAAGCCCAACTCAGAGTAATGAGTTTATTAAACTTTAAATTTGGTAAGGCGATATATTAATGAAAATAAAACCATCAAATTCCTTTCCTACCTTAAACAATGAGTGTTTTTTGAAAGTATTTCATTAAAATTACTTGCCAGGAGAAATTTGGTAATGTCTTTTGGTTTGGCAACTTCTGCAGATTTTTAGATGCATACACAACCAGCTTAACAATGTTATCCTCTGTTGCAACTTCCATTTAAATTTTAAAATCTTTTTTGAATATGGTTTATAAAATATTTCGAGAGTAATTTGAAAATTTCAAAGATTTTAACAATGTTTAAACAAATAATTTTAATACAAAATGTAAATTAAAATTTTCAATGAATTATGAATGTTAAATATATCGCCAACACTCACTCAGTAACACCAAAACCGCAACAACAACACAACAACAATTTCGCAACAACAACAACAATAATAACACTGCAACAACAACAACAACATGGCAACAATAACAACAACAACAGCACAGCAACAACAACTCCGCAACAACAACTTCGCAACAATAACAACAATAACAACAACAAAAGCAACACAGCAACAACAACTCCGCAACAACAACAACAACTTTGCAACAATAACAACAATAATACTGTAACAACAACAACAACAACAATTGTGTAACAACATCCCAAGTCCAACATCCAGTGCCTGATATATTGTTTCGAAGGTTCATGTAATTAGATGCTAGGTATGCTTTGTCAAGTCATTTTCTTTGCCGTCTTCGTCCCCATCATCATCATCATCATCATCCAACTCATCATCATCGTCTTCAAAGACGTCTTTGTCGTCGTCATCATCATCATCATCTTCTTCATCATCATCATCGTCATAATCTTCTTCTTCTTCTTCGTCATCCTCATCTTCATCATCATCGTCAGCTTCATCGTAGTACTTATCATTTTCATCATCATCATCATCACCAACGTAGTCACTATCATCCGTTTAATCATTTTATCATCATCATCATCATCATCATTGTCATCACCATACTCAGTGAACACTGCAACAGCTTAACGTATGTGTACTGAAACAGAAGTTTATGAAGATCAACCATTCCCATATAACGTACAAACTGTGATTAGCAACTTTGATTTTGAAATAACTTTTAAATCTAATAAATTAGTTTATTTACAAAAAAGAAAAACATATCCATGTAGACCATATTGAAGGTACATGTACGGTCTAGATAATTTTTTGCATTACTCTACAATCAGCCACGATCATTTATCTATGTAAACAGAAAGAGTAAACAAAGTTTATGCGAGTCTGCCTGATGACGTCACACATTCACACAACCAATCATAAACATCGGAGCATGAATTTATGTAAACACACACCATTTCACAGCTTATAAGCTAACCGGAAATTAAGTTTCGATCACATGACCCCAGAAATGGACGCGTTTTTATTCTCATGTTTGCTTAATATTTTAAACTTCGCAGATAAGTCCAGTTGATGGCTGCCTGTCGGTGCATGGATGAGTATACACGCGTGTGTGAGTTTGTTTGTGCGTGCGTGTGTATGTGTGCGTTTGTGTGTGTTTATTAAGTTGTGTGTGTTTGTGTGTTTTTGTCTGTGCATTTGTTTGTGTGTTTGTGTGTGCTTAAAACTTAGATTTTAATAATTTTTCTTATGAAACCTTTTGTTAAAAATTTTTGACACGCAACGATCTCTTTCTCAAATCAGTTTAGCGGTGTTATATGAAAATTTACTTCAACTTTGCTTGCTTCCAACTTTAATTTTTGTAACATATTTTGTTTATTTCAAATCTTTGAGTTGGATCAGAATGCAAAAAAATTTGAACCCACATCCGCCTATTGGAATCCGCAATTAATATTTTAAAACCTCGTTATAGGCCATTAAAATGAATTATAAAATGCCTACA
>NW_008704435.1:1577131-1579297 GCF_000326865.2 Helobdella robusta | reverse complement strand
TAACATAAAAAGAAATTTATTTCGAATTTTTCTCATTCAAAAATTTTTTCAAACTTTTTTACAACTGAAAAAATTTTATAAAAGAGCAACTTTTTATGTTTTTTAATTTTATATATATAAATGTATATATATATATATATATATATAATAAGAAGGAATAATTAACCACTTAAATACTTAGCTAGAAAATATTTAGCTAAAAATTAATATACTAAAAAATAATAAGCTAATAAAAATTATATGAAAAAAAACTTAACTAAAAAATTATTCACAAAGAGATAAGTGCAGTGGTGGAGGAATGATTTCAAAACTAAAAGTTTGATGGTCTTCAATACCTTCGATAACATTGTGTGTGTGTGTTTGTGTGTGTGTGTATATGTGTGTGTGTGTTGGTGTGTAAAAGTAAAATTGTGAAAATGCGTATGAATTACTCTATTAGTTTGAATTTTGTGACAACTTTAGATCTTGTCTTTAGAAATGGTTTTCAAGAAGATTTACCTTCGATACCTTCGATAACATATTGTGTGTGTGTGTTTGTGTGTGTGTTTGTGTCAAAAAATGACACCAACTTTTCATGAAACAAAGAAATGAACTGTTCACTATTTTATGATACAATATTAACGTTGGTAAGAATCATGCTGACGACCCGTGAATTTTACTGACTTTTAACACAAATACTGCTGATAATCAGTTCATTTGAAATAATTCTATCATATATTTGTTTTGACACTATCGAGTGAAGCTAGCCTTTCTGAATAAGGGCACTCCACAAATCCTTAGATACAAATACGGATTTGTTAAAACCGACAGCATTGTCAATTCGAAAGCAATATGATAATCCCAAAATTAATACGGAAGACATCAGTGAAAAATTCCTAATACTGAATCGTTGTTTAAAAAAACTCTTACTACACCAGCATCATCACAGCATCATCATCATTAGCATAAATTATGGCCATCATCATATTCATCAACCTCACCAACATGAACACATCAACATCACCAACATGTAAGACATCACTAACAGGCAAATTTTCACCATCAACGTCATCATTTTACTAACCCTCAGCCCACATCATGAGTAACACCATCTTCACTAGCCCCACCATCATACCCCCTCATGGATAGCACCGAAAGCACACCCACCCACACAGCAGCATCTAAAGAGTTGACCCCATAAGTCTTGGTCTGATTATCGGCAAACGATCGGATTAGCCGAGAAGTCCGGCTCAATAAATAACACAACTCTATATGTTCCTCCTCTGCTTTCCTATTTATTTCTTTATATGTAATTGCTTCAAGGTGTGCATTTGTTTGTCTGCCAGTTTGTTTTTTTGTCTGTTTGTTTGTTTGTTTGTCTGTCTGTCTGTCTTTTTGTTTGTTTTTTTGTTTGTCTGTTGTTTGTTTGTCTGTCTGTCTGTTTGTCTATGTTTTTCTGCATCCCTATTTATTTTTTCGTTTGTGTGTTTGTCTTCTTGTTTGCGGCGATTGAACATTTTGTTTACAGCAATAAAAAAAGTCTTCGGGGTTTCTTGAGGTTTATGAATTGTGTTTTTGCTCTACTGTATTTTTCCACAACAAACAAACAAACAAAATCAACAACATTGCATGTAATAAATGCATCCTGCTTTGTATGAAAAATCTTCTAAAAAACAGATTCTAACATTTAAAAACCTGTGGTGGCTTTTGTTAAAAAACCTCCCTCACCCACACTTCTGTTGGATTTGGTGTCATCATTGCTTGAGTGAACGTTTATTCCTAACCCCTCTCCACGTATTTCTTCCAGTGCAGTTTGATGTGAGTGTCTCGTGTTTCGTTCCGAATGCAGTAAATACTCAGCATTTGATCTATGTGTGGGTGCTTTTATTATTTTGTTTTTTCTTTCTTGTATTTGTTATATTTTGCAAATACTTTTTGTTGTAACGAGTGCGGAACTAAAGTTATTAATTCGTCAAAATATTATGAAACAATTGTTCTCGTTCGTCTCATACAGGGTTTGAAAGAAGTTAAAAGAGTCAAATTTGAATTATTTTATTTCTAATTCGATTGAATATTATTTCAAATAAAAATGTTTGCACATTAACATAAAACCTTTTGAAACGATAAATAAGAAAATACGTTGTTAGTCGGGGGTGAACAAACTACGACACGCGAGTCACATGCGCC
>NW_008704435.1:1574346-1576711 GCF_000326865.2 Helobdella robusta | reverse complement strand
AGAAGTTTTTTATTTTACGATGAACTCTGCTTATAAGAAACTTTCTTTTAACAAAACAACAACAAAATTTTATCATAAACAAATCTATCGAAAAAAATTACCAAACAGAAAATAAACTACAGTATACGAAAGAAAAAATAAAATAATAAACAAACGGTTTTTACTTTTTCAAAAATTTAAGTTTTTCAAAGAAGAAATTAGAATGGTAATGAGAGTTAGCCGAATGGAGCTGCTTGCCACGTGGGAGTCGTAATGGGTTTTGATTTTTGAGACGGTCCATAATAAAATACTGTGAGAGGCAGGTCTGCAAAGTTGGATGGATGGCTTCAATTAGTTCACTGATTTACAATTCGATTGATGTGTCTATCCGCGACTCTGTTAATGTTCTTGCTGGTGTTGGGGCTATTGTTGCTGATGTAGTTGATGTTGTTGATGTAGTTGATGTTGTTGATGCAGTTGTTGATGTAGTTACTGATGTCGTGCTATTAAAGTTGTTGAACTGCTAATGCAGTTGTTACAGTTGTTTATGTGTTGTTGATTCTGATCTATATATTTTTAGCCTTCTCGAAACTTTTCTGGACGTTCAGTGACTAGTAAGCAGGTAATTTTGGTCTTTTATTACTTACTTTAGCTGTTTTTGAATCAGTTTTTTGTTCAGGTAAAATTTTCAAAAACTTGAAAAATCTGTCTTATTTTTGGTTACCAATGTGTTAAATGAAATTCAAACATAAATATCATCATAGATTAGTAATGAATTATGCAAGAATGTTTGCAGATTTCATCTCACCGTTCATGAGTTTTCTTTTTGTAGAATTGTACTTTCGTAAGAAGTAGAGGATGGCTTCAGATTTCGTTGTGGGCGGTGATTTCCAAAGTTGAGAACTTTTTTTGCCAGTTTTAGTTTTTAATTTTGAAAATACTAATTAGGACGTGAAATTTTAAAATCTTTCACTCATAATCTTTAATATTTATCAATAACTTTTTTCTAACAAACCAAACAAGTTACAATATACTACTTATTTTGCCACTAATTAATTATTTTATTTGCTCATTTATAACTTCTAAAGCTTTTTTCATGTTTAACCATTTATATCCTGTTATTTATTTTCAACATTTTAAAATAAATGTTTTTTCATAAACATAAATAAAAAATTTCTTTTTTTATGATCTAGTACACAACAACACACTCCTCTGACCTTTCACTGGATGTGAGCATTCCTTTATTTGAAATTTATTTCATTTAAATTACAAAAATGACAATGCCATTTCAAGCCGTGGTTCGGCAACAGAATAAATTTTTTTAAAAATTTCATCCTAGAAGAGAATCAATAACAAAAATTCCATCTTGCTTACAGAAAAACCAGCCAGAAACAATAAAATTACAGTTTCTTTTTTTTCACTAACGACGACAAAGGATATATAACCTAATTCATCAAAAGATATACCATAACAACAACAACAACTACTACTACTACTACTACTACTACTACCACTACTACTACTACTACTACACTACTACTACTACTACTACTACTACTACTACTACTACAACATATTAAAAACAAAAACAGCATAACAACGACACAACAGCACAGCACAAATTGACATTAACTCCAATTACAACATAACAACATCAACAACAACAACATAACAACAACAACAACATCAACAACAATAGCAACAACAACAATAACAATGACAACAACAGCAACAACAGCAATATCAATGGCACCAGCAACAACAACAACAACAACAACAACATTGTAATCTTTGTGTTAGTCTCATGTGCCTTGTGAGTGACTGCAAATTGCAATTTAATACATCCGTCGACCGCTAAATTTGCTTTCCTTATGCTGAGGTTGTTGTAGTTGCTGCTGCTGCTGTTATGGTTTATATTGTTGTTGTTGCTGTTGTTGGGATTTATATTTTTAATTTTATTATGTTTGCTGTTGTTGTTAATGTTGCTTTATTTTACTGTTGTTTTTTAGGATGATGTTGTTGTTTTGTATGTTGTTGTTGTTGTTATTATGTTGTTTATGTTGTTGTTTTAGCCGCTGATGTTAATGTTCCTGTTTTTGATGTTGTTGATGATTTGTTCGGCGGTTTGTTGATCATATTGTTTTAGATCGTGTTGTTGTCATTGTTGTTGGTGGTGGTTTGTTCAGCTTATGGTATCATTGTTTTTGTTGTCATTGTTGTATGGTGTTTTTAATCGTTAATAATGTTTATGTTGTTGTTGTCCTGCGTTTTTGGACAAGTTGGCGTTGTGTTTGTTGTGTTGTTAAAAAAAGATTGGCTAGGTTTTGCCAATGCAATTTTTACTACATTAGTAAAATATGTTCAATTGAAAATAATGAAAAACACA
>NW_008704435.1:1571715-1574296 GCF_000326865.2 Helobdella robusta | reverse complement strand
GTTTTTCATTATTTTCATTGAACATATTTTACTAATGTAGTAAAAATTGCATTGGCAAAACCTAGCCAATTTTTTTTAACAACACAACAAACACAACGCCAACTTGTCCAAAAACGCAGGACAACAACAACATAAACATTATTAACGATTAAAAACACCATACAACAATGACAACAAAAACAATGATACCATAAGCTGAACAAACCACCACCAACAACAATGACAACAACACGATCTAAAACAATATGATCAACAAACCGCCGAACAAATCATCAACAACATCAAAAACAGGAACATTAACATCAGCGGCTAAAACAACAACATAAACAACATAATAACAACAACAACAACATACAAAACAACAACATCATCCTAAAAAACAACAGTAAAATAAAGCAACATTAACAACAACAGCAAACATAATAAAATTAAAAATATAAATCCCAACAACAGCAACAACAACAATATAAACCATAACAGCAGCAGCAGCAACTACAACAACCTCAGCATAAGGAAAGCAAATTTAGCGGTCGACGGATGTATTAAATTGCAATTTGCAGTCACTCACAAGGCACATGAGACTAACACAAAGATTACAATGTTGTTGTTGTTGTTGTTGTTGTTGCTGGTGCCATTGATATTGCTGTTGTTGCTGTTGTTGTCATTGTTATTGTTGTTGTTGCTATTGTTGTTGATGTTGTTGTTGTTGTTATGTTGTTGTTGTTGATGTTGTTATGTTGTAATTGGAGTTAATGTCAATTTGTGCTGTGCTGTTGTGTCGTTGTTATGCTGTTTTTGTTTTTAATATGTTGTAGTAGTAGTAGTAGTAGTAGTAGTAGTAGTAGTAGTAGTAATAGCAGAAGTAGTAGTAGTAGTAGTAATAGTAGTAGTAGTAGTAGTAGTGGTAGTAGCAGTAGTAGTAGTAGTAGTTGTTGTTGTAGTAGTAGTAGTAGTAGTAGTAAGAGTATTATTATTATTATTATTATTAGTAGTAGTAGTGTAGTACTAGTAGTAGTGGTGGTGGTGGTGGTAGTAGTAGTAGTGGTGGTAGTAGTAGTAGTGGTGGTGGTAGTAGTTGTTGCAAAAATTTTGTGACGGCAGCGGAAGATGATGTAGTATTAGTGGTTGTAATAATGTAATAATAACCATAGTACTAATATCTTTATGTAAAAGTCTCAATTAATTCATTCATAAATACTTATCAGATATAATGATTGAATCTAAACGCCCCGGTTCACGATTGTTTTCTTACTCTCACTTCTTAACTCGTGTTAAACACTCTTTTGCAAAATCTGCATTTGGTTTTTCTGGTCATTCTCTCTGGAACCTTCTACCTTCTACCCCCTTCTCTGACTACTTCTCCATCACTTACGAAGTTTAGAGCGGATCTCAAGATCCGTCAAGAAACAAAATATTAATAATTGGTTGGTTGAGTGAATGATTGATAAAAAGTAACATTTTTTTTAACATAATCTGTCTTCGATGAAAGTTGTAATTGTAAGTTGTTGTATTACTAATAGTTGTACAAGCGGTTATGTTGTTGTGATGCATCGAATGTGAATCTGTTTACAACTTATAACGTGTATTGAAAATTTAAATAAATTCCTGCAAACCATATCAATTGAAAAATACAATCTAGACGAAAATTTATAGTTGAAAATGCACTCTCACTGAACAATCACCAATGAGATGGCACGCAGTCAATCAGTGATCCTCTTTAATCCCTCGGAAAAGTTTCGTCATTATTTATTATATTAAAATTAAAATAATATACAGTTTTCAAATTTATTCTCGATTTTTACAATCAATATTTATTAGCACTTGTGGCGGTTTATATAAAGAATATATATGGCTAATGCCATATCTAGGTGCTAAAGATGATTGAAAAGTTAATAAGTCGATGACATCCAACTTTTTTTGGATTTTCAAAATCTTTTCTATTTCGGTCAATGTTACTAAATCCAATATTTCTGTTATAGTCCATTTTGCAAAGTCTCTCATTCATTTCTTGCCAAGTATTTCCATTTTTTACTTCCTTTTTGTCCATTTCTTTGGTAGATATCTAATTAATAATCTATTAATCTATTATCCGATGTCACGCAAAAATATCAAAGCATCATCTGAGTATATTGACACTTTCAATTATAATTTTTACTACAGTACTGAATCAAAGCAACCGAAATAGCAAAAGTAATTGCATAGAGCTAGCAACAGTAGTAGCATTCATTAAACAAAAGTTGTGAAGGTTATTAAATAGTAAAGGCAATTGTTTCAAATTGTATCCATCGTATCGAGTTACAGACAAATCCTCACTTAATAGCATTATACGAAATCTTATAGTAACCTATAGTCTAGGTGCACACGCATAAGTATGAATAACTACGTATATTTTGTGGTTCGGACAAATGTATCGAGCGTTCATTTTTTTAAAATATACAACACAAATACATACACTGTTCATATTAATTGCGCATATATTAGCGTATACATCTCTGTATGAATAGTATATTATGTGTGTGTTGTGTATGTCGTGTATGTTGAGTATGTTGTGTTGTGTATGTTGTGTGTGTTGTGTGTGTTG
>NW_008704435.1:1553009-1571547 GCF_000326865.2 Helobdella robusta | reverse complement strand
AACAGCAAAAATTAATGAGGGATGAAAATGATTGTGACTATTGTCTATATGTAACAGTCATGTAATCATAGGTGATGATCATGAAAATGAATCCGATATACGATAAACAATACAGTGGAGATGAAGAACTGATAATGAAGAAGATGAAACTGATGATGAAGATGATGACGAAAATGAAGATGATGAAGAAGATGATGATGAAAATGATGATGAAGATGATGAAGGAGTAATTGATGGAGATGATGATGATAATGACCCGGATCAATGGCAAAGTATTTTCATCAAAACATTCCTCAATGACACGAGTAGCACGATCACTATTAATGTAGAAATATCGATGACGATGATAACAATGCCAATGAAATCTCTAAAAATATCATCATTACAAAAATGATATCTTTAGAAATATCATCATTTTAAAATGGTTCATATTTTGGTCTTTAAAAAATGATATCTTTAGAAATATCATCATTTTAAAATGGTTCACATTTTGGTCTTTACAAAAATGATATCTTCAGAATGTCTTTATATCTTTTGTCTTCTCAATTTACCACGCTAATGTAAATAATAATGATTATAAAGCTGAAAATGACCTTATAAAAATGATTAAAAGATGATAACGATGATGACGATGATGGCAAAAAGAAGATCATGATAATGATATTCCATGTGTTGAATGTTGATGGCGGCTCTAATGATCGGATTGTTCATTCACTTGTACCGCGTCACTACATCAAATCAGTAACATTAAACATGCACTGACCGGCTGAATGGCTGACCGGCTGAATGGCTGACCGGCTGAATGGCTGACTACTTCTTATTCTACCATTCCATGAATCTGCTTCAAAGTGTACATGTGTAAAGATTTGAGTTTGTCTTATTGTGTTTGTTTGTTTTGTTGGTCTGTACTGTTCCTTTTTTTATTCAATTTGTTGGATTTTTTGTCTAATTTTGTCCTAGTTTAAGACAATTTATATAAGCGTTTAGTAAAAAATGTACATTGGTAGGTTTAGGTGGACCCGTCTTCTCTTTCGCACTTAAACCAAGAAAACTTTGTGGTGAAACTTGGTACTCCTGATGCTTTCGCGTGAATTATACACTTCGTTAGTTAATTTTCGGACATTACAATTAAAATTGAAAGACATGATGTTAAATGTTGAAACAGCCATTACAACCTTGAAACTAAACTAAATACTGCTTAGCAACTTTGTTGAGTTGATAAAATATATTATGGTTCAATTTGGGTAAAAGTGAGCTTAAATAAATTTTATTACCGTCAATTTTAATTACTCGCTTAAAATGTTAATTTTCGGTAATATTTAATGAGATTCTTCCAGCCAAACTAATTATGGTTCTTCCGCCTCGACTGTTAGTTGAGAAGTAGCTATGAAGTTTAAATTGGTCAGGAGTGTGAGTATCAGACGCCATGAAATCACGAACACCATCGCGTGTGACGTGGCAATTTCACTAAATATGATAATTTTTATCCTATTATTTCAACTACAAAACTGCATAATATTGAAAGTCGTAATTTTAAGAAATCCCATGCTTCACATTTATGCTTTATTCAATTGTATATCTTATGTTAGATTCGCCAATAAATTTTCTCTTTACAATATTCATAATTTTATTCAGCTGAACCTTGGCAGCTCGTCAAAAAGCCGGTAGTAATTATATACTGCATTGTATATAGCGTGAGAAATCTGTGACGGATTTACACACAAAAACATCGCTTCAAGTACAAAATTGGTCAACAATTTAAAATATTGAAAACCAAAAAGATTTTATTTAAATATTCATATATTTACGATGAATGAACACAATTTTTGTGATCGTCTAATGAACGACGAAATTGTCTAAATATTTTCATTTCACTGACAATAATAAAACAATTATTTGTTATATTTAATCCTCAAAATTTTATTAAAAAACAAAATTTTTACTTTATATGTTTATAAATACTTTCAACTAAAATAAAAATATTCTTACTTTCAACTAAAATAAAAATATTCTAATTGATAAGAAAAAATTATAACATAAACTCATTAGCCGCTCGGGAACATCTTTAAATTTTTTCAGAAAGAAATGTAATTGAAGACAGTTCAAATTATTCGAGTTTTCAGTTGACAAGTTCGTAAGTCTTGTTTGCTATAATTTTGATCCAGGCAATTTCTAATGAAAGAATGGGACTCTGAGTCAGAAAAATATATAACCGAGTATCGGATTATTTATAGATCGTTTGTTATTTCTCTTCTTTTGATTAGACAGAGAATAGATTGAATAGGCTAAATCGTCTGCAAAATAAAAGGTTATAGTGGAAAACTATTTAAATCAAGCACATATTATAGTTAAAAGTAGAAAATTCAGTTTTTACGTTTACAAATAAAAATTGGATTTTTATTACTGTGTTGAGATAACTTTTTCAAAGATTCCTGTTGAAATCCAATTAGTTGAATTATATAAAAATTAATTCGTTAGAGTGGCAAATGCTGTTTTATATGAATAAATTGAAAACAATCATTTGTTAAAATCAAATATTAAAAAAATTAAATATTGAAATGATATTAAAACATGAAACAAAATTTCATTTTGTAGCACGAATGAATTGAAATTATCAGTTCGCTAAAATTAAATATATTTCAGTTTCTAGACACAAGCCGAGCTTCAAAATGAGATGGTGATGTAGTCACACCGACAGTTTCTTCCACGATTATTTCCGTCTCACCTTCGACCGGGAGCATTTTGAATTTCTGCAGAAGAGCCGTCGTAAAAAGGAAGAGTTCTTGTTTGGCAAGTATCTCTCCGAGGCATGATCGTTTACCTGTGTTCAATGTTCAACTACTTAAAGACTGTTACCCAAAAATGAATCAATTAAGTGACATTTACCTAAAGAAAATGGGATAATTAAATCTCTGTTGATAACTTGAGTTTGGTCTTCATTTAGAAATCTTTCAATTTTAAACTTTTCAGGTTCGTCCCAATCGTCCGAGTTCATGTGAGCACTATAAATGTTAGGCATAACCTACACAGATGAATAATTAATTTATCAAATTGTTATTCTTAGCAAACAAATAACTGATCTACTGACCATAACATTACTGGGTATCAACACTCCATCAATAATTGTTTCCTTAGTGGTCAGGTGAGGGAGAGCCAAGGGCACCAGTGTTTTGAATCTCATCACTTCCAGGATAGTTGCTTCAGTGATTGGCAAGTTTGTCTTATCTTCAAGACATGGAAATCTTTTCAAACCAACTACTCTGTCCAACTCTTCCTGGACTTTCTGCTGAACGTCTGGATTGTTAGCCATTAAAATGATCAACCACGAAAGAGTTGTAGCAGTTGTTTCGGTGCCAGCAATGAATAGATCTCTTATTGTGTTTGTAAATTGATCTTTGTCAAACAAATCTTTTTGTGAATCTTTAAATTCGTCTAAATACAAAATGCAAAAGTTTTCATTGTTTTTATCAGCCAAAACTCGATTGACTACATTTTCGATGTAGCGTTTCCATCTTCCAGATAAAACAACCAAGTGTTGTAAGAAGCTTCTGTTGGATGGAAGGTATTGAACAATCGGAAAAAAATTTATAATTACTGATTTGGTTGTATTAGAAACCATGGAATGAATAATTTCTAATCCCTCGTGGAACTCTGGATCATCTTTGGACCAACCTTTGCCGAATATGATGCTGCATATCACATTTGAAACAGCTGCAGTAATTTCAAAAACTGGATTGAAGGCTTTTCCATTTTTATTTTTAATCCTTTCAATAAAATCGTCCACCTCTATTTTGATCCTTGACTCCATAACGCCCTGTCCAAAGCCGAAATGTTTCAAAATGTTGAGAGATATACGATGATGCATTTTGAAGTGATCATCATACGGATGTTCAACAATTCCTGAACAAAATTGAAGTAATTCAATGTTAGAAAAAAACTTTTGTAACTATAACTGAAAAACTATACAGACCTGTCAGTTTAGTATTAAATTTCAAACTCAAATAAAAGGACGGTCGACTTGAAAAACTGAGTGAATGTTTCACAAGAGCTTCGTATATTGTTTTCCTACTATTCAAAACAACCACATACCTGTTTGGATGTAATTAAATATAGTTGACATTTTATTATAAACGATGCAATTGAAATAATATAAAAATTCAATAATCAAATTTAAATTTTATTACAATATTCATTTCACCTGTTGCACATATAGAATGCAAATATATTTCCCAGAGTTTTAGTTTTATTCATGAGGAAGTGGGGCAACTCGTTCATGTTTTTGTAGGGTATGGAGAAGAGTGAACCAACAATGGGATATGAGGTGAGACATGGAGGTAGTCTGTGCTTACTCTGAACACTATTCGAAGGTTTTCGATTTCGATAAATATTTAATAATAAAAAAGCTAGTATAAAGCTAATTACGTAAATAAAAATTGTTGAAATTAAAAACGCCATATCAAATAAGGGAATATTTAAAAACAACAGATCATTAGTAACGATATAGTAACAACGTTTACAAGCATAAACTTTTTGAGTTTTGATATGTAATGCGATTGAAAGAATGTTTGTAAATAAGAAACAAGTTTGTATGTTCCCATATAGCGAACCCGTAGCATATAACTTTTACATAATAAGCATGCACGCTCACCATTGCAAACACACAGTGTGGCTTACAGTCTGTTATTGTTGTTCAAATCTGCTGATCGTGGTTTACAATGGGAATTTTATTATAAACGTTGTTGCATACTTTGTGAACGCTACATGTGAATTAATTCATCACTTCTAATTCATCTCATAAGTAAAAACTGAATTTGGTTAAAGCATAGACTCCTAAATAATAGATACTAGACGAGAAACTGAAATTTACACATGCCCAGACCATGGTTAAAGTAACATTTTAAAGGTATTTGACATATTTTAAGTGTGTCTCCTTTCGCTCTCTCTTTTTCTCTCTTTTTCTCTCTCTCTCTTTCTGTTTATATACAGCTAAGCGAAAACTCTAAATTATAAATACGAACATTATATATATATATGTATATATATATATATATATATATATATACGATTAAGACTATCAGAAATGCAATTATTGATAAAAATCACAGCATGTCCGGCGTTAGTTAACTTCCAATTTAACTTTTCGATTTTTCTAACAGTTGATTGAAAATCATTTTTAAGTTTCTTCAGTTCAAAAGAAAATTTTTTATTTATTTTATGCATGAATACGAAAAAGAATCTAAGATCAACCGTTAGAAAAATCGAAAAATTTAATAGGAAGTTATCAAACGCCGAACATTGCTGTGATTTTCCTCAATATATATATATATATATATATATACATATATATATATATGTATATATATATATAATATATATATATATATATATATATATATATATTATATATATATACCACACTAGATATATATATTTACATATATATATATATATATATATATATATATATATATATATATATAATATATAATATAATATATATCTACTATACTAGTGCACGTAATATGTATGGATTTGCTACTATGCGTGTGTAGTAAGAATGCTTTTTTTCATTTCTCTGCGGTGTTTTCGGTGTACCCAACTAACTAATGATAAAAGTAAACTTTTTTTCAAAAAATAACCTACATGAAGTGTTACATTTTTTGGTCGTTAATCCAATTTTTTTGAAAAAATAAAAATCCCGTTTTTCAGATTCTTTTCAGATTTTGAAATTCAGAGCACATGTTTGTAGGGCTGATTTCCTCTCCTCGGCTGAAAATTTCTATTTAACACCACAAATTATTTTCAATTTTCATTATAATTTTTTAATTTCATTTCAAAATTTGATTAATTTTTTCAATGGATGAAATCTACTAAACAATGAAAATATAAAAAATCGTTTACTTGATTTTCAACAAGATTTTCCAATAAATTTCATATTTTTTGTTTATTTCGAAAAGCCGCATTTCAAAACCGTAAATAAAATGACAGTTAGTTCAGGAATCATGACTCTAGCAGCAGCACAACGACTGATTGAAAGTAAATTTTACATAAAATTAAAGAGCCACTAGATGGTAAGCATTTCCACCAACCGTCCTACCAAACCATGGAATGAATTTAGAAGGCTGTAGTAGTGGTCTTACCACAAATAGGTTCATAAAGAAATTCAAATTATCTAATTACACCCCCACGTGCAATGGAACAGTGACTGACCAAAAACAGTGACTGACCAAAATTTTCCTAAATTTCTCTTGTTTACAGTTTTATTATGTTGTTACCCCAAATTTCTCTATTAAAATTATATAGTCTCATAGCAGTTGGAGTTTGAAATTTTTTGCGTTTTTTTGTTGACTTTTTGATTGTCTTTTATAGTATGTAAGTTTAATTATGAAAAATTTCATAACACTTCTATAAACTGAAAATGGAAAATCGTGTATAATTGAAATGAGCATATTGTGAAATGAAAAAAAATAATGCTAAATATTTAAATTTTGTATTGTTTTAACAAATCGCAAAACTTAAATCATGTATTAAAATAAGTAGGGGCTGAACTGTAGTAATTTTGTTAGAATGTTTATCAAGGAGCTTTTGTGTCATTGTAGTAAAGCTTAAATTAAATGATTACAGATTACCATAAAGATATTCCGCTAATATAATTCTATGATCTAAATTTTGAAAATTCCATATTTTTCGTGTTTTGAAAACAATGTTTTTTTGACGAATTTTTTGCAGCCAAACCCGCACAACTGAAACATAATTTGAAACTTTTAAATTACAATATATAACTAGAAAACTATTTTCGTCATTTATAGTAAATGAATAGTTTTATCAATGATTTTTTTATGGTTTCAGCGCATCTAAAATGCACTGAAACATAAAATTAAAAAATGGGTTCAAAATTCCAGAAGTATTTTAGTGTTTTTGATCTCAAGCAGATTGATTGTCCATCAAAAATAATTATTATACGGCTTGCATTATATAATCTCTCGTTTATTTTCTGCAAACCAGTCTTGCTTCAAACGAAGATGGAGACGTGGTGACACTTTGAATTTCTTTAACGTTTATTTTTTCTTCGCCTTCTACGGGCAAAATATGAAAGTTTTGCAGAAGCGATGTAGTAAACAGAAAAATTTCTTGCCTGGCTAAAATTTCACCCAAACAAGCTCTTTTTCCTGTGTTAAAAAACAAAATATGTTATTAGACCATTGAAAATTACATAATCCTTTTTAGATATTGAGAGAAAATGAAATGTCAGACCTAACGAAAATGAAATGACTGAATCCCTTCTGATAACTTGGGTTTGATCCGGATTCAGAAATCTTTCAATTTTAAACAACTCCGGTTTATCCCATTCATCCGAGTTCATGTGGGCACTATAGATGTTTGGCATAACCTTCATAAAATGTGAAAATTTATTTGAATCAGTTATATTTGGTTAAAATTTTTAATTTTATACCATAACATCACTTGGAATCGAAATTCCATCAATTATCGTTTCTTTAGTTGTTAAATGAGATAAAGACATTGGCACTAATGTTTTGAACCTCATAACTTCTAATATAGTTGCCTCAGTTATTGGCAAGTTTGGTTTATTTTCAATTGATGGCTGATGATTACCAACTACTTTATCTAGTTCGTCTTGAACTTTTTTTTGAACATCTTGATTGTTGGCCATAATAATGATGAGCCATAAAAGTGTGGTAGCTGTAGTTTCCGTTCCAGCCATGAAAAGATCTCGAATGGTGTTTTTGAATTGGTCTTTGTCAATAACGTTTTCTCTACATTTATTGAATTCACTTAAATACATGCTACAAAAACTTTCAGTATCATTTGTCACGGCTTCATTAATTACATTTTCTAAATACTTATCCCATTTGTCAAATGTGTCAAGAAGTTGGTTTAAACTTTTTTTATAGGAAGGTAGAAATCGAATGATTGGAAAAAAATTTATCAACATTGAATCGATACTACTTAATAGTATTGAATTTATCAACTCAAGTCCTTTTTGAAATTTAGGATCTTCTTTTGACCATCTCTTTCCAAATATTATGCTGCAAATTACATTTGAGACGGCAGCTGTAATTTCGAATAGAGGATTGAAAGCTTCACCGTTTTTGATTTTCACTCTTTTTATGAGATCTTCAACTTCTACTTTGATTCTGGCTTCCATGACTCCTCTACCAAATCCAAAATGTTTCAAAATATTGAGGCATATGCGATGATGTATCTTGAAGTGCTTGTCATACGGATGTTCGATTATTCCTTTTATTTATAAACAATTTATCATCATACAAAATATTTTAACAATAAAAATATTGTTTCATTCTAACCCGTTAGTTTCTTGTTTATGTATTTATGTAGATAAAATTTTGGACGACTTGAGAAACTTATTGAATGTTTAACCAATGCCTCGTGTAAAACTTTCCTTCCATTCAAAACAACCACGTACCTGGAATGTTTTTCAAAGGTTCAAGACTGGTAGTATAGTGCAATAAGGAAGATATCATCTAACCTGTTGCCCATATAGAATGCAAAAACGTTTCCAAGTGACTTTGACTTTTCCATGAGAAATTTCGCTAACGAAACTGTCTTCCCACTTGGGATAAATAACAGAGATCCCACAACCGGTAGTGACGTCATACATGGTGGCAGTTTGACGTCTGCATCAACGCTCGACGAATTATAATTTCGATACAACCTTAATGCAAAATAAGCTATCACGAAACTAGCTACATAAACGAAGATGGTTAATAAAATTGCCGCCATATTTCAGTCAGTTCATTAAATGGTGAATTTTCATTCAACGTTAAAAGCTGTAGAGGTAGAGTTTTAATGTTCATGACAGACTTAATCTGAATAGCTTTCTGCCAAATAAGCATTACCAGGCGTTTTATTGCTATAGCTATTTGTTGAAAGACGTAGAGTTATAAATATATTACACTTTACAATAATGACATCAGTTTATTATCGTTGCAATTTTTATATAATAGCAGGCATATTTTATATTGTTAAACGTTTTACTCTAATTATATAAATTGTATCCAATACTTGCATCACAACAGTAACTTCAATTTGCTGCAAATGATTACGCTGAGATCTCTTGAAATTAATTTTGAAGTGAACCAGTTTTTAAAAAACCAGCTTGAAAATAGTAAACAAGTTTTCAAGCAGTTCACTTATAATAATTTATTCATAACTTTTGCCAGTCATAGCATTTACAAGCCTCTCTTCTCTTTACATTGATTATGTTTCAAGTAGCCAGAAAAGTTGATCGAAGTTTTTTGGTTGACTAGACAAAATGTCAAGTCAACAAAAGAGTTATAATTTTTTGACAACGCACGCAGGTGTCCGTCTGTTCAATTCTTCATTCATTGAATTCGTTTAATTTTATTAATTTTTATGTAATCACAAATTTTCTCAATTAACTTACTAAAAACCAAATGCTCATTTGAATAATGGGGTAGATAAATTTGTATGTATCTAATTTCCTATTATTTCTCCTTTCGTTTAGTCCATGTATGAGTTCATCAATTTTCTCAGTACATTCACAACTACACACCACCAAACACACACAAACAGACATCCGTCTGTAACGTCCAAACTCTATTTTTATGAACCAAATCATTAATATGATATGTAATGAAACAGATGAGACCAAATACGATTTTTGAAAATTTCATCATTTTAGTTAGTAGTGATACGAAACAGTGGTTCCATAGTTCAATTATTGTGTAGTAATGTTAAGTGTAAAATGTAAGTAACAATCTGGGCAATGGTTGAAGGTTTTTAATTTTTAATTCGCAAAACGAAGATTATTTCGATAATAAAAATGTTATCAACAATAGAAACAAGAAAAATAATTTTACTTTTAATATATTGCTAATAAAAATAAATTATTAAAACGAACAACAATTAAGTGCCCAATGGTTTCAGATGCATCCAGTTTAAGCCTGTAGATAGCTTTAGATAAAAAATGAATCTATACTTAAGTCAAACCCCAAACAATTTATTAACCTAACAAAAAAGTTGTTAATTATTTAATAACAAAAAAATTGCCATATAATTTTACTGAAAAAATAATTATAATATTAGTCGCCGAGATGAGAGGGAATGCAAATCACGTTTCTAATCAAAATTTATGTCTAATATTTTTGTTAAAAAAGCATTTCAATCTTCCAAAAAATTATATAAATTAATAATATTATAAATTTTGACAATAACAGCCTAGTGACGCATTCATTTTGCTCTTAATTACATATTTGTCTCTTTCTTACGCAGATGATCAAAGATCATTTGGCACATTTCCGAGACAGTTATGTGATGGTTAAAAACAACGTCGTTCAACTTTTCTACGCCAACTGGCGCTGCATAACATCAAGTTAGAATAGTACGACATTAAAGCAGGATCAACAGATTTAACAGCAGTACACGCTGCATTCATGAAACCAGTATAAATCTTTCAAACAACTTCACTACAAAACATCCAAAAAATTAAAAATAAATTAGTTCTAACAAACTTATCTACAAAATATTTTCCAAAATGAACCGGTAGCAAGAACAAGATAAATTAGAAATGAAATTGTCAATAAAGTACCGACTTTAAGATGTTAAGATTGGCAAAAATGTAACAATTAAAAAAACGTAGAAAGCGAGTAACAATTTTCCAAAAAATCTTCCATATTACCGAAATAGTTTTCTAGTTTCTTTTAACAAGTCTTGCTTCGAACGGCGAAGGGGATACAGTAATGCCAATAATTTCTTCCACAACTATTTTCTCATCACATTTCTTAGGTAAAATTGAATATTTATGTAGGATGGATGTTGTGAAGAGAAATATTTCCTGCTTGGCAAGTATTTCACCCAAGCAGGCTCTCTTTCCTAAATTATGTGTGAATTATTCATTAGCGTAATTACTGAAAAAATATTTAAAGTTTCATAAACCACCTAGAGAAAATGGAATAATCAAGTCTCTGTTGACGACCTGCGTTTGATCATCGTTAAGAAATCTTTCAATTTTAAATATTTCAGGATCGACCCAATCTTCTGAGTTCATGTGAGCGCTATAAATATTAGGCATTACCTTGACAGAAATTATTTAAATATAAACAAATCCCAGTTTAATTGATAATTGTCTCACCAACCATGACTCCACTAGGAATCAGAACTCCATCAATAATCGTTTCTTTAGTTGTTAAATGCACAAGAGCCATTGGCACCAAGGTTTTAAACCTCATCGCTTCCAGGATAAATGCTTCGGTAATTGGCAGATTTGGTTTATCTTCTAGGCATGGCAATCTATTTGAACCAACAACTCTATCCAACTCATTTTGGACCCTTTTTTGAACACCTTGATTGTTGGCCATGATGATGATAAACCAGAGAAGAGTTGTAGCAGTTGTTTCAGTGCCAGCTAAAAAAAGATCTCTTATTGTGTTTTTCAATTGATCTTCTTCCATTATATCAATTTTTGAGATGTTTGCTTCTTTTAAATACAAGTTACAAAAATTTTCGACATCACTTTTTAATGCATCGTCAATCACATTTCCAATGTATGAATCCCATCTTTTGCGCAAATTTTTGTAGTTTTTTATGCACTGGTTATAATATGGTAAGTATCGAACAACGGGGAAAAAGTCAATCATAATAGAATTCGTGTCATCGGACAAAAAAGAATGAATAATGTCCAACCCTTCATGAAAATTGGGATCGTCTTTGGACCAGCTCCTCCCGAATATTATGCTGCTAATCACGTTTGAAACCGCTGCAGTTATTTCAAATGACGGATCAAATGCTTCATCCTTTTTATCATCTACTCTCCCAAGTAAGTCTTCAACTTCCGCTTTAATTCTGGCTTCCATAACTCCCTGTCCAAAACCAAAATGTTTCAAAATATTGAGACAAATGCGGTGATGCAGCTTAAAATGGTCATTGTAAGGATGCTCCGCAATTCCTGATAATTTCCACATTGGTGAGTTTGAAAAGATAAATGATTCAGAATTGTAATAAGTATAATATTGTATTTTTAATTATAAACGTCCTAAACTTATCTTCATGTTAAAAATTATAACCTTACTTAATCCATTAAATTAAACCTTACTGCTTACTTAATCCATTAAATTAAAATAAAAATAATTTTTTTTTAATAATTGCTTCAACCTGTTGAAATAAATTGCATGCATCATATATATCTACAAAAAGTGATAAATATATCTCATCTTCTTAATCAGCGATCATCTTCTTAATCATCATCGTTTGAATAAACTAGCTTCCGTCCTGGAATTAAAACTGACTATAATCCTTGATATGCACAATCATCATACTGACATGAAACTTTTAGAACAAATGCTAAATAATCACACTTCCTTCCGCCGAAATAAATTTTACGATGAAATACGTTATTTTTATGATAACTAAAATGAATTTATTCTCCTGTTTGAAATGTTAGTAATATTTTCATGTTCCTAAAAAGTAAATAGAGTATTTCTATCATATAATGATACTTTAATCAACAAACCTGTAAGTTTTTTATTAAAAATGCTGTTCATGTAAAAAGTAGGACGACTTGAAAAACTTAGTGAATGTTTCACTAAAGCTTCTTGTATTGTTTTCTTTTTATTCAGAACAACCACATATCTGGGTTTTTTAAATTATTTTAAAATTATTCATTTCCATCAATTTTATTTTCGTTTATGCACACGAGCGCGGTTTTTTTAAATATTCAACAAAAAAAACAACATTTCAAACCTGTTGCACATGTAAAACGCAATGACGTTTCCGAGAGACCTCGATTTTTCCATAAAAAAACTTGGCATGGAATTGATGTTTTTGTTTGGAAAAACCAAAAGGGAACCGATTATTGGTAATGAAGGAAGGCATGGAGGCGGTTGAGCTCTGTGATTTCCATTCGCATTCAAATATTTATAACTCCGATAAAACTTGAATGCACAAAATGCTAGCAAAAAACTTATTATGTAAACAATCAAAGTTGAAACCATCACCGCCATCCTGCAATGTAAACCGTTAGTTAAAGTGAGTTTATAATTATTACTATCGTATGAAGAGACATTGTAACGCGGGTTCTAATTCTCGTGAGCTGGCAATATGCAAATGGATAAATCAATTTTGTTATTTTTAGTCTATCTCTATGTTATCTTCACCTACAGTGTTATTTTTCATATATATAAATTTTTTGTTTCATTAATTATAACTTTCGCCAATCAAAAATTTCGTTATTAATTAATAGTGGATATTTAACTCATTAAATACCTATTCAAACGAATTTGCCGTCGAGACAAACAAATCAATCAATCTAAACAACATCGAATCGCGAATGAAAACATTTGCATATCAAGCTGAATACAATATGATGGCTTATTGTTTGTTATACGCTGTGTTCGACTGTTTGTGTAGCGTACTCGATCATTATAATAATATATTCGACATAATTTTTTTCTTGTTGGCTCCCAGGTAGCTACTTCTTCCGTACTAGATTTCAAATGTTGTTTATATAATTGGAATTTCTTTGAGCTCAGTTTATTGTAGTCAAAGGCTGGACATCCAATGGCTGATGCCAACAGCGAGCGTCAGTCGTACGCTACCAGCACTACTGATGTGTAAAATCTGAGGACTGTTTTTTCCTTGTTAAACAATGTAAACTAGTGGTTTTGATGTCATGATCAAAAAAGTATATTTTAAAATAATCGTCAAAAATCGCACAATTGTTTTTATCAAGATTTAATTAAAAAATGATGAAATGTGAGCTAATTGAATCATCCCTAGGTACCTAGCTAAACAATATTGCTAGCATTATAAGTCTGATTCATCTAAACCGATACCAAAAAGTTTATGCCCTTTTTTATTTTAATTTTTGATATGAATTCCTGGGGTAGTTAAATATTGTTACAACAGCTGTAGTGTTAAACGATGGTCAAATTGCGCTATATTATTTGTTATCATGATTATTTGTTATCTTTGTTATCTTTGCAATATCTGTAATCTTTTGATTGCAATAATCTACCGTAGGGGCTCTATAAGGTCCTACGGAGAAAGAGATTGAGAGCGAGTTTGGAAGCGAAGTAGTAAATGTGAGTTACATGGATTAGTTTAGTGTTTATTTTACTGTTGGCATTCAAATAAACGTTCAACAATGTTTGAGTTTGAAGCAGTTGCGTTCATCTATCGGAAATATTGAGCCTACGGAAAAACGATAACTTGACGATCGTTGGAAGCTACAACACTGGTGTTGGACATCCAGAGAACATTGAAGCTACAACGTTGGTGTTGGTAGTAATGAGTGTCAAAGATTTACAACAATATTATAAACTATTTTCGTGCTAAAAAAACATCACGTTAACTCTCAGTTAATGCAGATATTATTGCATTAAAATATTTTACGTTTTCTAAAAAATATTCTCAAACTTTTCTTCATCCTTACACAAAATACAAAGTAAAAAATTTATACTAGTCTTCAACAGTTCGAGCATAAAATTATAAATACAATTTTTGTTTGGGGCATATAAATTAAATTGGGAGAATATCAAAAAAATGTGTTTACCTAATGTTTTATCTAACAAATGTACGTACATACATCCACTCAGGCATTAAACGTTTGAATGGCTCATTATTTTGTTGCATTGACAAAACATTGGTGATGGATGTGATAAAGACGTCTGTCCTCGAGCCATAAAATTATATTATAATAAATAAAACTAACAAATAATAATAATAATAAGAGAAATAATGTTAAAAGTAGACGGTACAATTAATTATTACGAAATAATAATAATTGTCTAATATACTTCTGTTGTTGTTGTTGTTGTTATTATTAAAATGCATATATATATATATATATATATATATATATATATATATATATATTCTATAAATTCTACCGAATGTTTGGCGTTAATATGTTTGTAGTTCGTTTTTTCGATTTTTCTAAATTATGGTCTATTACCAACATATATATATATATATATATATATATATATATATATATATATATATATATATATATATATATATATATATTAATTTATATACTCTATATTTACATACTAATGTGTTATTTTTTAATTTACGTTTTTAACGGTATCATAGAAACTAAAAAGTTTGCCCAGGGTGAATTTAAAAGTTATTATTAATATATTGTTCTTCGGCATATAATGTCGATTCTTTTATTTAGCTTCAACATTCTCTACCATATAATGTTGTTCTCTATTCTTCACCTGTTTATCAATGTTAGTTTTTATATAATAAAATGTTGTCCAACTTGTTAAATTGTTCATAATTGTTTTAATTTATATCGAGATGTTCATCAATATATTTGCAACGAGAACTAACTCGCTTTGATTTATTATTATTGCCGCTAGTCTTCCATTGTTGTTATTTAGACGATGCGAAGGGGTGTTGTATGATTGTTACAGTAGCATAATTTATACCGGTGACTTACGTGTGTTGAATTATTATGAAAGATAACTATAACTTAAATTATTTTTAAATTGCAAAAAGTTACATACGAAACGACTCACTCATTTTGATATTATCTTTTTTTATAAAGCAAGTAATCCTTATTTAAAATAAGCAATTTTAATCAAGCAATTAAATGTAAAAATAGGGTAGTAATGCATTTAATTGTATGTATTTCTTTTTGACTGTACGTGTTCCCCGTGTGTTTTGAATGTGCCTAATAGCGTTGTACCTCATTCTATGTATACGGTTTCAAAATCACCTGGTTCGAATAGACTCGAGATTTTGATTTGTGGCTTGTCGAATTTTTTAGTAAACCCCATTAAAACTCAGATTATTTTCATCTTCTCATCGGTTTTCCAATTTCCTTAAAATTGATTTTGAATTACTATTTTTCACATCATGTCGGTTTTCCATTTTTTTTATTTGATTAAAATTAATTTTAAACTAATATTTTCACATGCCTAAGAAATAAATCTTTTTGAATAATTTTTAAATTGTTATTTTTCACTTAGTTCATGAATAAATTTTTTAAAATCATTAATTTTCTTGTCTGGTTTCTTGGTAATAAGAATTTGATTTACTTTAAAATATCCTTCTCAGTCACTAATATAACAAAATTTAGATTCGGATATACGGTGTTGGTGTTTTAATTTTATTGTTGCCTAAACGACTTTTTTTCTATAGATTTGATTATGTAAAAAAACTTGAAATTCTATTCGTTGAAATTGCTCCCGAGCAACTGCTCAGGCTCATCTTTCCCTCTATTAGTCATTTAGACAGTGTCGCCAATGAATTGTATATCCATATGTTTTCTGACAACAAAATTTTTTATAAGTTGTCAATTTTTCAAATTATGGATGACATAGCAACTATAATTTATATTTTTTCTCTTGCTTTAATGAATTCACTGTCGCATATTGTTTTGGCAAGTAAGAGATGGTCACATTTAATACTCACCTGAGCCCTTGCTAGCGATCCTCAATTCTATTTAAACCATGAAATTTTAACACATGTACATTGCTGTTTGAAAATTTTACAGCTTGCTTTAAAGTAAGTTTTGATGTTTTCTCCATACGGTTTAGATTGTATAAACTTTAGATTTAATAGCAAATATTTTATTAGTTTATGAAAATTTGGTCATCAATATAAGCGTAAAAATACCATAAATTTTTTTGCAAAGATTGTATAATTTAATTAATTCATTTCAATATTCACTATCATAAACCGACAGATATCTTGAACGTTCACCACTGAAAATGAAGCAAGTTATCGCTATCTTTCTGGGCATGTTGGGCACGATTCTTCTGGTCGACGGGGCTGAGGTACCTATTGCCAAGTCACAAACCTGGACCTGGTCCCATGAAATTCCTGACGGGGGAATGTCAGTCAGGGTAAACATTGACATTCAAAAAATTAGCAAAGTTTTATCAATTATTTCGTTGTTAGAAAATTACCAAATAATTATACTAAAACTAAAAATTTCTATAGAAGAAAACGTGTAGATGATAGCCAACAACACGAACATGTCGAAACTGCCTTTCGAATCTTTTTATATTTTTGAATAGGCGACCATTCGCAGTGGAGGTAGTGCTACAGTCTTCGTTTCCTACTCTGGGCCAGCAACTGTTGACGACTTTGACGAGTTGTACTTCTTAGTTGAGGGCCTTCAAACTGCCATGTACTTTCCCAAGAAATCTGACACTGTAAATGTTTTGGTGAGGGCAAATGACGATTCCGATGTTTTAATGGAAGCCTATTGGAAAGCTGGAGGTATGTTTAAATTGAATTGCAATTTTACATTAATTTTCATTATAATTTTTTTTAATTTATTGATGTTTAAATTATAATTCTCAATAGAAAAAATATATGAATAATTTACTACATTTTTTTTGACAAGTAATGCTGGGCTTTCCCGTTCAAACACACTTAAATTTTCTGTTTATTTTTTTTTATGTTTCATTGATAACTTTGAATAGAATTGATTGACTGTGATTTCAACTTCTGTGCCGAAAATGAGAAGTGTTGGCCGTTCTTTGGTGCTGGCCTCGTTTGCTCTGCTGAATAATTTTTGGTTCGAAAGAAAGAAATTTGACTAATTTAATTGGATTTCATTAAAAATTAAAATATTTGGGAAATATAAGAATTCATTAATTACAGAATTACAATTAAAATTGTGACAACTTTTATGAAAAAAGTTATTTTTCAAATAAAATTTTTAAATATTACTTGATTTTTATTTTTTTTTAAACAAAATATAAAATTAACGTTTAAATATTTGGCTTCAGACGTTTATTTCGTACCATTTAAAAATTTTCACATGGTGACATTAAAAATTTTAAGTAGGAGTAATAATTTTAGAGTAGTTCAACAACAGTAGTTCCTCGTTATGGATTTTATTTTTGATATTTATGTCAGTATGTGTGAGCAATAAAGACAATATACGTATGCCTGTGGTGATCTGCTGACGAACAATCTAATGTTTGTAATTTATATTAGTGTTTCATTTATCTTTTGCTTTTTACGTACACATAATTTTTCCTGTTTAGTTTTTGGTATTGTTTTCGTTTTGTTTTGTTTTTTCTGTATATTGTTTGGCAAGGGGCTTTGCCCGAGATTATAATAATAATAATAATGAGAACACCTTTTTATTTTCATCGTAAAAACGTACATGAAATGTCAATGATAATCAAAATTAAAATATATATGTCAGTGGCGTCACTAGGGTTGGTGTCACCCGGTGCGGTAACTCATGGTGTCACCCCTCTCATGACACCCCATAGACATACAGCATTCTTAGCAAAATTTATAAACACGAACAAGTTAAATGTGCTCGGCCGCGACGCTTAATAATTCGGACGTCGAATTTGAATGGTATAAATGTCGAATACAAAAGTGATTTGAACGAAAAAAATTTTATTCATAATACATTTCTGGGCGCTGGGTGGGTTAGGCTGAATTAATGATAAGAATAATTTCATGGAGGGACATAAAAACATATACAGTGATATTTTGGTGTCATCTCCTGTGAGGATGTCACCCGGTGCAATCCGCACCCCCCGCACCCCCCTAG
>NW_008704435.1:1520164-1544674 GCF_000326865.2 Helobdella robusta | reverse complement strand
ATAATTTGGTAAAAAATTTCCAGGCACTTACTATGCAAACAAAAACAGTTCGCTCGGATTTTTCTTGGCCGGCAAGTCAATGACATTTATCCCAGTTAGTTCACACACATTATCCGTTCTTTGGTTAGATATATTATAAGCATATTCCATCTTTCATGGAAGTAGATAACTCGTTGAATAACGTTTACATTGCATGATGAATGATTATTATTAAATTTTTTTACCAAATTATTTTGATAACTAAAATTTTTAACGAATAAAACAAATTCAAGTTAGCGGGTTCCATATTTGCCAGCAACATGGGGGCTCCGAACGTGGTGGGTCTCAGCGGGTCAGCTGCTGCTTCAGGGTTTGCTCCCGTCATGTTTGAGTGGCAAGTTCGTTGTAAAATAATCAAACACATGTTTTTTTAATTATTTTAATTTTCAACATAATTTTCATTAATTTAAATTTCTATATATTATGCCTTACCTTGTTATTAAATAGACGTTTGTAAAAAAAAAAAAAAAAAAAAAAAAAAACAATTTTTCGAAGTATTTTCATATCAAATTGGTTGGCCCTTTTCAACAGTTTCAAAATTGGCAAATTGTTTGCAGTTTTTCTGTTCGAAAATTTGAAGTTTTTTCTATTTTGTTATTTTGATTTTCAGTTTTTTTAATGGAATTATGTTTCTTTGTTTGTTTCTTCCAGGCAATAATTGCACTGATTGCTCTTGGTTGGATATTTGCTCCCATTTATTTAGCATCAGGGGTTCGTTCATAAAGTTTTAGTTGGCATTTTTTAAGATGTGTTTGTCAACAATATGTCTAAATTCAAATTTCAATTTTAAGACAAGTTCTTTTTATAACTTTTCAATTAAAGACGTACACGATGCCAGAATTCCTTCAGAAGAGATTCGGAGGAGCGAGGCTGAGAATCTGCTGCTCGATCGCCCAACTTCTCATCGGAGTCATCACCGGTATATCGGTAGGATTGTACATCTCGTATTTACGTTTATGCGGATTTTTGCAATTTTTTTTGTCTTATGTTGTCCAATTTCATTTTTCTTGACAGATTTTAGTTTAAAGTTCTTATACTTAAAATTGATAATTTTACTTACTACAAAGTCCAACATCAATTATTTGGATAATAATTACTATGAATGAATAACCGTAAATAATGTATAAATATTTTTGATTGCCCATCGAGCGTTTTATTCATCACTTTCACAAATTATTGTAATAACATTTGATAACAACACTTTTCAGTAGCAAAACAATGAGGATTAAATGTTTATGTTATAGGTTTAGTTTTTTTTTAACTCTTTAGTTAACGACAAGCGTTTCTAAAAATTACAAAACTATGGTAAGATAATATCTCTACCTTCAATCTCCATTTGAAAAAAAACATCGAAATAAATGACCAAATGCAAATTTCAGCCAATTACGTGCCTACATTTTCCACTCGATTAAAATGTTTGCAATCAATTTTATCGAAATAAGAATCAATGCTCTTACTTTTTTCAATGAATACCTGAACATAGTAAGCTGTGTTTTTAATTATAAACTGAATAAAAGAACTTTGTACGTTCTCAGATGGAGATTTATGCAGCCAGTATTTTCCTGCACAAACTTTTGGGATGGAATGTTTATTTGTCGACAGTAATAATTCTCGTAATCACCGCCATTTATACCATTGGAGGTATATTTTTAATAACACATACTTCAGACTCATCATCACGCAGCACTTTTCAAACATATGACCAAAATTTTTAACAGGAGGCCTAACAGCTGTTATATACACAGACACGTTGCAAGCGGTCATTCTTGTCGTTGGAACCGCTGTTGTCAGTGTTAAAGGTTGATGGGTTATAAGCATAAAATTAAATAAACCAAAAATAATGTATAAAATCATTGGTTCATTTTGGATTATTTTGGATTTTCCAGCTCTGATGGAAGTAGGAGGGTACAACTCTATGTTGGAACAATTTCAAAAAGCAGCTTCCAATATGACATACGTAGAACATCAACTCTACAACAACCTCTCTTGTGGTTTTCCACCTGCCGATTCATTCCACGTTTTCAGAAGCACCGAATCTGACTTCCCATGGCCTGGTGTTGTCTTTGGAATGATACCCCTGGCTATTTATTGCTGGTGCACTCAACAGGTTGAGAAATAAGGAAATTATTAATAAAAAGTAAGGTAAGTATTTTAATAAAAGATATAACTCTAAATAGCGGGAAATATTTTTCGTGAAGTTTTTTTGAGTAGTTTTCAAATTATCAAGGTGATCGTGCAACGAAATTTATCAGCGAAAACAGTTATCCACAGCAAAGTGGGATGTTTGTTGGCTGGGTACCTGAAGATCCTTCCATTCTTCCTCTTCATCATTCCTGGCATGATAAGTAGAATTCTGTATCCCGGTGTGTAGTGTTTGAAAAGATTTTTGTTCTATGTATATACATTAGTGTAGTTGTATGTTCATAAATTTGTTTAATGATGTTTATATGAAAACTCTATCAACACAAATAGTAATTTCATAGATAAATTTTGTTGGAATTGAAATCGAAGTTGTATTTTACAGATAGTTATTTGATTTAGTTGAATTGATAACCTGAACTTATTAATTTTTTAAACTTTATTAACATTCGTTAATCTACCATTTCTCATCACTTATTGTAGAAATTAATCTGTTTCCTATTAGACGATGTTGCCTGTTCTTCTCCGGAAATATGCCAAGAAAAATGTGGGAACCCAGCTGGATGCACCAACATCGCCTACCCAATGCTGGTTTTGAACATTCTGCCAAAAGGTTTACAAACATTTTTATAAGTAATGTTTCAAAGAAATTTAAATTTTATAAACATTATACGAAACAGGAGTCAAAGGTCTGATGTTGGCGGCTCTCCTGTCTGCACTGATGAGTTCATTAACATCGTACTACAACAGCGGTTCCTCGCTGTTCACACTGGACATCTATTCACATTTCAGAAAGAAAGCATCTGAACATGAAAAAGTTTTGGTCGGACGATTGTTCGGTCTCTTTTTAGTGTGCTTGAGTGTAGCTTGGCTGCCCATTCTGCAGTCTGTACAAGGAAATCAGCTCTGGAATTATACCCAAGCTATTTATTCTTACTTGACTCCTCCTTGGACGGTTGTATACCTGTTGGGAATGTTCTGGACACGTGCAACTGAACAGGTTTATGTTTTCGTTGATTTACTGTTATTATTTAGATGTTTAAAAGTAATTTGACGTTTTTGTTTAATTGGTCAAATAACTTTTAAAACTAGTTTTCCTATCGATTTAATCTTTAACCGTTTTTAACGTATCCAATTTTAAACCATAACAAATTAATTAAATTTTATCGTAATACTAGTGAAATTAGACAACTAAAATCACATTTTCATGTTTCTAACTCAATCTACTGTCGGGTTCGTCTTAAATATCTTTGAGATTTTATCAATTCAATAACTAAACACGTGCAACTTTTTAAGAAATTATGGTTGGCGACCATTTAACTGAAATGTTAACTCTTCAAAAAATTTGGTTGACGACGAAGGTGTTTTGACGCTTCAAATAAATTATTAACTTTTAATATAACAAACTGTAATTCCAGCAAACAAATCAATCATCAATTTCTTTAAGAGTGGTATCAAAGCGCCAATACCAGGTACACTTTGGTTTTGCAGCGCTTAACTCTTTTGTTTCACCGAACAAGCGAACCCTGACAAGAACTAAAAATACAATTTATCACATTTGTTTGTGCTTCAAACGCAACAAAGTTAAATTAAACAATGGGCGTTTTTCTTTCTTATTTTATTAGAATCATCATCAGCATCGATATGATGATTTTTTTGAAATTTTTGAAGCATATGAAATTTTTTTTTGGAGTGTTTTGTTACAATCATAATCGTCACTGACACATCACAATGAAGTTAAAAAAGTTGGTTTTATTGATGTACTTGTGTAAGAAGCTTCAAAGAGATTGGCGCTTTTCATTATTTTCGTGTGCATGAAACTTTTAAATTTATTATTAAATAGCTATGTCAATATTTCAATGCTGGTTTGTGATGATACAATATGAGAAGAAATAAACAAAAGTCAATAGCATCTTCAATAAATCTGTTTTATTTATTTATTATTTCATTAAATGATTAGTTTTATTGAGAAAATCATTTATAAATATCGAAAAAAAACAAAACGGCCTTTTTATTGTTTAAATAATTTGTTCATAATTTTCTAAATTCTTATTGAATAAAAATATTGTGATGAAACGATGTAGGGTGCATGGTGGGGGCTGATAGTTGGATTGGTCGCTGGCCTCATAAGAATGGGTCTCGATTTCAGTTACAAAAGTGCTCACTGCGGCGGTTCTGAAATAGTTGAGAGACCAGATATTCTTGAGAGAGTAAGTAGTGCAAACTTTTTTTCATTATCCAGTTTTATTCAATTTTGTTTTTGTAACTGAAATCGAGAACCGACACTGTTAACCCGATTTTAAAAAGATTAAAAATAAAATTGTTTGGTTCCATTTGGTTATAGTTTGAATGCTATCATTTTAACTATAAATAATATTTATTTTCTAGAAATGCCATCTAGGAGACCGAAATCAGCTTAACTGATAGCGTGAATTTATTTTTGAATGCTTCAAAATCGTTTAAACGCATAGATTAAATGTTGTTTTAAAATCGTTCTTTCAAGACGTTTCTTGCCTTATTTAATATAAGATGATAAAAGTATGATCAATTTAAATAGGCTGTTTAAAAAATTCAATCAGAAATTTTCAAAATACTACTAACAGGTCCACTTTTTGGTGTTCGCCGTCATCTTGTGCGCCATCACGTTCATAGTCATGGTGGCTGTCTCCTTCATCACGCAAGGACAATCATTGAAGGAGGTGACATTTCCATTTGTAATTTTTTGAAGAAACATTAATTTTTATAAAATATTCTGATTATAAATTTGCCAAATTATAGCGTACAAGTGTTTCTTTTTTTAAATAATATGTAATTATTGATTTATATCATACCGGACTGAATTGAAGTTGGAAAGAGTTACTTGGTGGACCAGGAAAAGCAAATTATCTCTCAACTTGACAGATGGCAGGATTCGGGAGACCGAAACAAGCCTGGTTGGGCTAAATGAAGAAAATAATAGTCTGTATATTTCGGCTATTGAAAATCTTGTTGTAACCACAGATTCAATTAAAAAAGATGGCTAGTATTAAATAGTTTTATATGGTAGCACCAAATTTTAAGTAATTTTATTAAAATTTTAACGTCCAAATTTCTTCCAATTTTAATTTTCACAAAATGTATGACTCTTAAAATTAAACTTTTAGGTTCTTCTTCGCCTGTTAAGAAGCATCCCTTAGCGTGGAGAGCATACGCTTTCATGTGTGGAGCAACATTGGAAGATGACCAGAAGATAATGTCTGAAGAAGAAAGAATGAAAGTATACAGAGAGATGACGAACGTCAATGAAGATCCCTTCTGGTCACGAGTTTGCGACATCAATGCACTTATCTTATTAGCCATTCTTTGTTTTTTATTTGGTTTTTTCAGTTAGGTATTCATCCAAATTATAATTTTACTGAAGGTTTATCTTTTTTCTCCAAATTTTATTCCAAGGAGTTACTTATTTTGGAACTTTTTTGGTGTTAGCTAGAACACTAGATATGTTTGATAGAAAATGAAATTGTTAATAAATAAATCGGTGAAACGAGCAGAATTAAATTTTTTTGAAAAAGTGAGGTAGTGCCGATAGGTTTAATAAACTTTTATGGTGTGTGTAAAAAATTAGCTGTGTGAGTGACTGAATAATTTGAAATAAACAATTTCTTTGAAAATGATTAAAAAACAAACTTGTTCACCGATTCGAAAACCTTATTTTGTCAAACTGTTCTAGACCATCATCAACTTTTTATAGAGTTAAAGAGGCGTGGTACAGTTAAAAAGAAACAGTTGATCCTTGACATGATAAGACGGCGAGCAAAAATTGAGATGACGCCAGGTGTTAGGAAATGCCTATAATCTTAACTAAAATACTTTGTCAAGAGGTATAAAATGAAAACTTTAGTATGAACATTCAGTCAAAACTAAAACACAATTACAAATTATACCTGACCCACCTACTAAATCATGGTCCCTTGACTGTTTACCTACACAGATTATTACGAAGTTTATTGACAGGTTTTTGTCTTTTTATACCTTTTCAATCAATCTGTGCCTTCTTTCTGGCTTTTTTTCATTAGGTGTAAATATGTCTGTTTAGATTTTAGTCGGTTTAAAATTGGACTGCAAGGTTGGTTCCAGGTGGCCTTAATAACAATCACGTGAAGCTCATTCTTTTTGTTTTTCACTGGCTTTCGGTTCATCAAAAAATTATTTTCAAGATTTTTTTAACGTTTTTTAAATGTATTAATAGATTTGCCCTAAAATAATGAACTGATAGTGTCAATCTTAAGACTGTGCCACTGCTGAGTCAAACATTGCGCTCTGACAATTCAGGTTCACTGTTTTTACCTGACACGAACATGGCTTTTGGTCAAAGGAATTTCTCCGTAATGGATCCTGCTATCTGGAATGGTTTGCCTAGGGACCATCGTGATCCTGCGTTGTCTGTCATTCAATTTCTTGAAAGGTTGAGACACCATCTTTTTGTACAAGCTCACCCGTGCTAATGTCTTTTTCTCTCCATTCATTGCATTGCTTTAGTAAAGTGCTACGCATTGTACTGCAATAGTCGTTAGCGCCTCTGAAACCTTTTTAAAAAGCGCTTACAAATACACCAATAATAATAATATTACTATTATTATATTATTTATTGATTAATATGGGCGGCGTAGTTGCCTAATGGTTAAGAACGCCTGTTGATGTTTCGTGATATCTGTAGTTACCGGGTTCGAATATGACAAAAAAATTTCGCCTGTCACATGCTTCGTATGTGATCCGTCATTCGTAAATTAAAAATTTAATTAAATTAAATTATTAATTTAATTTAAAATGGTTGATGTAAATAATTATAATTTTTTAGAAATATTTTTAACAGCTGAATAAATGTAGCTTGTAATTAAAAATTTAATTAAATTAAATTATTAATTTAATTTAAAATGGTTGATGTAAATAATTATAATTTTTTAGAAATATTTTTAACAGCTGAATAAATGTAGCTTGTGCTTTAAATATTTCATAGAGAGGTTAATGAGGATTATATAACAGCTAATGAAAATATATTTTGATAATAAAATGCTTGAAGGTCGTTTTTACGTTTTACTCAATAGTATCAACCACGCACGTGACGAAAACCACAACTAAAACTGATCATTAAAAATTTGAAATTACAACAAAACATAGTTAGTCAGAATCTTTGTTGTTGTATGAATGACCGTTTGACGATGTGAAAAAAGAATGCATGATGGTAGCAGAGCAGACATTAACTTCAATGTTTGAAGTAGTTACAACAATTGAAAACCATTTTGGCCATCCTTAACGTAAGTATTTAAAATTTGTCTGCTTATTTCTGAGTTTATTTTGCAATTGCGATCGTCAAAATATCCAAATTTTTCAACTCCCGTCGTCGTACATTTCAATTTTATTAAAACTGTGAAAGTGGTATCGTTTAGACTCATAGGGTTATTACCCGAGGCAGAGTAATTACATTCATTTGATTTAATCTATCGCTGATATATCTACTGCATTAACTTTTTTTCAAATTCACAATAACGCGTCATGAATTTAAAAACAGTCAGGTTGGTTAATAGGAACGGTAACGAAATTAGACATTGGCCAAGTTTTGGTGTGGTCTAGTTAAGCGGCTTCCGATGTATTTCAAAGATGTTCAAACTCATTAAAGAGCAACAACAAATTCAGAAAATTGAGAAAAATAAAAGTGACATTTTGGATTGAAGTATCAATCGTATGAGACGAACAACGGTGGACAGAGACGTTTCGATATTATTTACTAAAAATATAAATCTTTGTCAATAGAAAAGTCAATAAGCCTTACTAACAGAGATGTTTTCGAGTGTTTTTTAAAGTGCAGGCACGAATACTCAGGCCTCAAATACAAATACAAGTACTATAGCTAAAGTACAAGTATGAGTAATTTTATCTCAACTGCTAAAGAACAAAGAGAAACACAACAAATAGAAAATAAATAATTTTTACTTCAAATCAATAAAAATTCAACCAAATATATTGTTACTAGGATATTGTGCCGGATTTTCATCTTTCAAATAAAGCCAGTTTTATTCGGATCATCAACACAAATCAAACCAGAGTCGTAGTCGCAGGCAAGTTTGTGCACAGCTCATTTTGTTATAATTTGTGACTATGGCTTCACTGGCTTGCTTACAGTACGTTTCAAACCCAACGTTAAACCTTGTTATATTACATTCCATCTCACTCAACATAAGAAACATATTGAACTATCAATTGCAATGGGCATCAACATTCGAGAAAGTAATTAAAGTCAAGTAGGCAACACATTTTAGCGAGCAAATTACATTGAAAATCTATCACGTAAACAAATCGAAATTAATTCATAGTTATTAGAATTGTTACTAGACCAACCTTTTTTCGTAATCCTAACGGAAAAAGTGTGATATCCAAATCGATTGATAAAGATTTTATCAGTTAGCATAACAAACATAAAAATTGATCTTATTGATAATATACAGATAAAGAATACTAGCAAGCTTGGAAATTTTATTCCTATCTACGGTAAAATTGGAGTTAATGTTGACATTCGTTCGTGTACTTTATTTAACATGAATCTTAAGCAATGTAAAATCACACAAAATTACCCTACATATTAAATTACACAGACACAGACGGACACACACACTTACAATCTTAATTATATTCATATAAGTTTTTATATATTATAAATGTTCAAGCATTTCTTAAAAATATTGAAAAAAAATCTGAAGAGAACAAAGTTGTTGCAATGTTTGCGTCACAAAATTCAAAAGTTTATTTTTAATGATAATTGAAATCAGTGTAAATTTTGTTTTCTACAATAAATAATATTTATTTTATCTATCAAAATTTGAAATTTCAACAAACCAATTCTTACGGTTCTTTTTTTATTTTGTTTAAAGTTTTATAGTTTCTAAACTATTTTTAAGGAACTTACTGATATCGTTTATTTTATATAATTATAATATTTTCCCATTAATCCAAACAACAATGACAGATGGGTTATTTGGAATGGTTGGATATATGTATCATTGTTGCTTATTTTGTGGTTATTCTTTCAGTTGGACTGCTAGTTGGTCTTATTTTAAACAAAATTATTTTAATCAAAATTCATTTTACACTTTTTTTATAATTGAATTTTTAATATTTGACAGATAGTTAAACAATTAGACAAAAATTAATTTTTGAATCTTAAACATCTAACTAACGAGCCAAAACTTGTAGAAGGAATGATATGGGAGAATATTTGTTGGTGCAAACATGTGACCACTCACTCATTTTTTTCAGGCAACTTACTATGCAAACAAAAACAGTTCACTTGGATTTTTCTTGGCCGGCAAGTCAATGACATTCATCCCAGTTAGTTCACACCCATTATTTTTCTATTGGTTAGATATGCAAAAATCTTATTCAATCTTTCACGAAAGTAAATAACTCGTTTTTAGAAATCATTATGTATACATAGAATGGATAAATATTTTTACCACTTCTAATTATTTGAATATTTGATATTTTCACGAATAACCCAACCGCTTGAAGATAGCGGGTTCCATATTTGCCAGCAACATGGGGGCTCCGAACGTGGTGGGTCTCAGCGGGTCTGCCGCTGCTTCAGGGTTTGCTCCCGTCATGTTTGAGTGGCAAGTTCGTTATAAACATTTGTCTCTTTGAATATAACAATTTTTAAAATATTTTTTATCACGATATTTACGTTTCATTATGCTTTTCTGCATTCCAAACTGTGGCCACAAAATAAATACTTTAAAAAAATTTCCTAGATACACATGTAAATTGAATGTAAGCAGCTAATCAAGTTTACTCTTGTTTGCGATCCATTCATTTGATCAATTTTCCGCAAACTTTTGGAAAATATGAATTAATTGAAATTGGATAGTGTTAATATATTAATAAAATTGTCGGTCAATGCGGAAAGATAAAGCTGATTTCAAATCTACAAATCGTAAATATTATCTTGTTGATTCATTGCTTAAATATTATAATGACAATACAAATTCAACATCATCTCAAATAAAAAAAATTTTATGATAAGGCACTAGAATTAGTCTCTTAATAAAAAAACGAACGTAATCATTGATGCTTAAATTATAATATGTAATAAAATCAAAACACTTTATTAACTTAAGAAATGAAGTTAGTTTATATTCTTTTGGCACGATTTTTCAAGCAGTTTTTATTTGACCCAACAGCACATCAACCCTGAATTGAAATGTAACAACACAAATGTAGTCCAATTTTAAGTGCATGAAATAGCAAAGATATATTAATTAAAATTCAAAACTTTGCTGTAAACCAAATGTTGTCGATCTTATTTAAAATGTCAATTTTTTTATTAAAGCATTAAAAGAACTTTTAATTTATAAATTGACTGAGCTGTAACCCTTGGATTCTCATCTACCTTTTAACATAATAACGATATTCAACAAATTGCATAGTTTCTGTTCAAAAATTTTAGTTTTCTTGTATTACTATTTACGATTTTTAGAATATTTATAACAAATAGAAATATATCATTTATTCAGGCAGTGTTTGCACTAGTTGCTCTTGGTTGGATTTTCGCTCCAATATATTTAGCATCGGCGGTTTGTTTTTATTGCTTCAGTTGAAATTTTGTTAGAGCGTTTGTAATGAAAAATTACCTAATTTCAACTTAAATTGTAACTTGAATTCAACAAAGTTATATTACTTTTCAATCCATTAAAGACGTACACAATGCCTGAATATCTTCAAAAAAGATTCGGAGGATCAAGACTGAGAATCTGTCACTCAGTCATTCAACTTCTCCTTACAGCGATCTGTGGTATACCGGTAGGATTTCGGAACAATTGTTTCCCTACTGTCGTATATATAGAATATACATATATAGGAAATCAACATTATATAACATTGAGCAGCCGATAATACTATGCATACAAGCGCGCAGTTATAATTCATAGACATAATTGTAAACACAAGCAGCACGAACTAACAAGCGTTTCTATCCTAATTATGCATACTTTCGACAAAATAATAAACTGTCCAGTTTTTAAGACAAATTAATATAGCTTATTTATAAAATATAAATTCTGAAATTATTTTAGCGTTAATTAGATTTATGAAAAACATGAAAAACTAAAATAATATAAGAATATATTGAAATAAGAGAAAAAAAGCGAACACTGCAAAAACATTTTTTTAGACCTAGCGATTGAAAAAACTTTCTGATCAAAGAAGCTAAAATTATTACAAAACAGTTTTTGTAACATTAATAAGTTATTTGTTATTATAATAAGTTTATACCAAAAGCAAAATAAACATAAATAAATGATTTGTGAAGTTTTAATTAAACATGTTACCTACAACACGTTCTGACGTTCTGACAAAACTCAGATGAAACAGAACGACCACGTGTGACTCGAACTCTGCAATCAAAATTTAGATAAAAACACAAATTTGAACTAGTAATATGTTTTTAACTTACACAAGATTTAAAAGTTTTCATCAAATTTTAGAAATACATAAAATATTATACTTTTTCAGGAATATAAGAATAGGCAGTTTTGTTTTCAATTATAAACTGAATAAAAGAACTTTGTACGTTTTCAGATGGAGATTTATGCAGCCAGTATTTTCATGCACAAACTTTTGGGGTGGAATGTTTATTTGTCGACAGTAATAATTCTCGCAATCACCGCTGTTTATACCATTGGAGGTATATTTTTAATAACACATACTTCAGACACATCATCACGCAGCACTTTTCAAACATATAACCAAAATTTTTAACAGGAGGCCTAACAGCTGTTATATACACAGACACGTTGCAAGCGGTCATTCTTGTCGTTGGAGCTGCTGTTGTCGGTGTTAAAGGTAAGTCATTTTCTTACATAGAATCCCAGTTTTTGAATAAAACTAGCAATCAGAAAATATTGTATAGACTTGTTGATTCAATTAGATCACAGTTTGTTTCCGATTTACTAGCAATGATAGAAGTAGGAGGGTACAATTCCATGTTGGAACAATTTCGAAAAGCAGCCTCTCGACACACGTACATCGAACATCAACTCTACAACAACCTCTCTTGTGGTTTTCCACCTGCCGATTCATTCCACGTTTTCAGAAGCACCGAGTCTGATTTTCCTTGGCCTGGTGTTGTCTTTGGAATGATATCTCTGGGTATTTACTGCTGGTGCACCCAACAGGTTAGAAAATATGAAATCAATAACGATCTCTACGAGACTTATTTATACGTTTATTTTATAAGATGAAAATGTAGAATTTTAAGAGTGGAAAATACTTGGCTTGAAGTTTTTCAAGGTAGTTTCCAAAACGGTACACTATATTTAAATATTCTTTAAGGTGATTGTGCAACGCAACTTGTCAGCAAAAACAGTTCTTCACAGCAAAGCGGGATGTTTGTTGGCTGGGTACCTAAAGATTCTTCCATTCTTTCTTTTTATAATTCCTGGCATGATTAGTAGAATTCTTTACGCTGGTATGTAGAGTTTGAGGAAACTATGTTTTGCTTATATTAGTAAATTTCTATATTTGAAAATTTTATCTTAGATGTTTATATGAAAACTACAACATCAAAATAAAAATAATTTAAAAAATATTTACTGGTAAAGTCTAAAATTGAATAAAATAATAATTTGGGTCAAGGTTGAATTGATCAATTTTATTCAAACTTTAATTGCAGCATTCATAAATCTTGATTTCTTGAATTGTATAAATATCTTGCTCTCAATTAGACGATGTTGCCTGTTCTTCTCCGGAAATATGCCAAGAAAAATGTGGAAACCCAGCTGGATGCACTAACATCGCCTACCCAATGCTGGTTTTGAACATTCTCCCAAAAGGTTTACAAAACTTATAGAACTGATGTGCAAACTTACTTAAGAGTTAATTTTTTAACAGCATACTGATAAGCCGCTGTGAGCGAACTAATGTATTTTATTACACACAAGAAATGAACGGATTGTTTTCAATTTTGTTATGAATTCAAAATTTGGCACCATTATAGACTGCGCTTTCGGGAAAAGTGAACAACAAATTTATTACGTAAGAATAAAAATAAATCAAAACATGAAAATTGCTAAAAATCTTATTATCTTAAGTTATTATTATAACATCGAATAGCATTCATAGCATCACGAAAATGAAGACAGTGTTATTTTGAATCAGCGTTCTCTTGCAATCAACTTACCATTAGAAAAGTATTAGTGATAACATTTTGCCGTGTCTCTTGCATTGACTTTTAGTCATAAACGTGAAATCAGACCTTATACGAAACAGGGATCAAAGGTCTGATGTTGGCGGCTCTCCTGTCGGCACTGATGAGTTCATTAACATCGTACTACAACAGCGGTTCCTCGCTGTTCACACTGGACATCTATTCACATTTCAGAAAAAAGGCATCTGAGCTTGAAAAAGTTTTGGTCGGACGATTGTTCGGTCTCTTTTTAGTGTGCTTGAGTGTAGCTTGGCTGCCCATTCTGCAGTCTGTACAAGGAAGTCAGCTCTGGAATTACTCACAAGCTGTTTATTCTTACTTGACTCCTCCTTGGACGGTTGTCTACCTGTTGGGAATGTTCTGGACGCGCGCAACTGAACAGGTTCAAGCTTTATTACTTTTTTATTAATATAATTTTAATTTAAAATTTTTTGTTATTTCAATCATTAATGGACACGATTTAAAAAAAATTCCTGTTCAACCGTTCAAGAAACGGACGATTGTTTTAATATTTGAATATTTCATTTATAAATAAGTAAATTATTATTGATGTTAAATATTGTGATGAAATGATGTAGGGTGCATGGTGGGGGCTAATAGTTGGATTGGGCGCTGGTATCATAAGAATGGTTCTCGATTTCAGTTACAGAAGCGCTCAGTGCGGTAGCTCTGAAATAGTTAAGAGACCAGATATTCTTGAGAAAGTAGGTGCTGTTGTGAAGTTTTTCCTTGTTATTATTTTTATTAATTAGTTAAAAACCGATTGTATTATTTATATCGACCAAGTTGTTTTTTTTTAAATGTGACGTGACACCTTTGTTATCTTTTTAACATCCAGTGTTCCATCTTTTAATTTTTTGTATGTGCGATCAACATCCTTTCTTAATTTTGAATTAATCAAAACGAACTGTAGTAGCAATCTCACCAACGTACTTATGTGCAGTTCGCTTGCTTTGACCATCCTAAGTCAAAGTTTGTGACCATTTTCAGCAAGATGTACGAATAGAAAAAAATTATTGATGAAAAATGTTTTCAAATTGAAAATCTTTAATAGCTTGAAATCTATCATATTCATAATCATAATCTTAATTTTTTACTTTTGTCCAGATTGAAAATTTTTAACGTTTTATAACATTTTAAAAATAAAATTTCTTTAAATCCCTGCTAAAGTGCTGTTTATGTAGATTGATATTGATATATTAGATAAGCATTAAAAGAGGTAACAAATTTTCTCCCTTTAAAATTGAATTAGTTTCATTATTTTGTAAACATCATCGAACACTAGGCCAATGTTGTAGATTTGTTTCAATTATTTCAAGTTACATGGAATGCTATTTTAAAATGTTATTTAAAAATATAACAATCACTTTGTCAAATTAGTTGTATAAGAAAATAAAAAACAATTTTCAAACATTTATTCTTAAATTTCCTGACAAATCTTCGTCACGCTGCAGGTCCACTATTTGGTGTTTGCAGTCATTTTGTGCGTCATAACGTTCATTGTCATGGTGGTGGTCTCTTTCGTCACCAAAGAACAACCACTGAACGAGGTGAAGTTTCAGTTTTTGTTATTTTTTCAAATTATGAAATTATTTCATACAATTCATTTAAATATAAACATCTCAAATTATTTTGTACATGTTTCAACAATCTTTAAGATACAACATGAAAATTGTATACGTAATTCCAAACCAACCGCAGCTAGAAAGAGTTACTTGGTGGACCAGAAAGAGCAAATTATCTCTCAACACGACAGACTGCAAAACTCAGGGATCCAAAACAAGCATCGGTGAGCTAAATGAAACAAACAATGCAAGTTCGCAAATTGCGATTGTTGAAACTGTTGATGCATCTATTAAAAAAGATGGTTGGTATTAAATAATTTTATTTAAAAGCGCTAAATTTGTCCGTTTGGAGTGATTTAAATAAAAATCTCATCTCTTGAATCTTTTCCCTCTCCGATTTGATTTCACGGTTGGTTTAGATTTCACAATATGTTTGATTCTTAAAATTTAAATTTTTTTAGAATCGTCCCTTCCAGCTAAGAAGCATTCCTTGCCATGGAGGGTGTACGCTTTCATGTGCGGAGCAACATTGGAAGATGACCAGAAGAAAATGTCGGAAGAAGAAGAAATGAAAGTTTACGAAGAGATGACGAACATCAATGAAGATGCATTTTGGTCACGTGTTTGCGACATCAATGCACTTATCTTATTGGCTATTATTTGCTTTCTAATTGGTTTTTTCAGCTAATCTTAATTTTTATTGAGATTTTAATTTGATGTTTCGATTTTTCTAATTTGCGCAATGTATGTGAAATGGGAAGGTTAAGTTACAAACTCAACAATTTGATGTTCGTAAATGATCGCACATAATGATGAGGATTAAATTCTAATTGTCTTAAACTGAATATAATCACTGAAGAAGAAATTTCTTATTACATTTCAGTAAATAAACATTTGATCGATTTTTCAGTCAGAACTTCATAAAACGAATTTTACGTTTATATTTCTGGCTTTGAAACTTGCATAGCTTATAACCGTTACTCCTGACATTAGCCACCATGTTGTTCAAATGTATTTATAGTTTTATACACTTACCTAGATGTTGCTTGGCTATTTATTTAAAATAATCTGTCGAATCATTTTCAAACATCTAACAACACCTTAATGAATAAATGAAGAATAAATATATTCAATTTTATCTACAATAATTGTACAACCACTATAATATATTTCCATTTTTCAGTTTATATTTTTTTAATAAATTGTATTTGATTTTAACAACTTACTACACTCTAAGCTGAAATAAACTGTAAAAAATCTTAAAAATAACGTGGGGGTCCTATTATCTTCCTTGCTCAACGGTCTTCAGAACTTCAAATCCGACCTTGAGTGCAAACTGTACGATCTACAGTTACACTGCTTTCGATGTTTTGATAAATAATAATAATACATTATAAGCAAGGGGTCGACATTGTTACGATACAACGTGCAATATTAAGCTGAAACGTTTACTTCAGAACATGTGCTGTAATAAAAATTTTGATGTATACAATTTAGAGTTTGAAATAAAGTATCATACATTCATTAATCAGCAAACGCATTTCATCAAAAGTTCATTTACGTCTTCAATTTGGGTGCTTCTACTATCAGGTAGACATTTTCAACATAAGGCACACTGTATCAACATTTTTCAATTTTAGACAGATCTACAACTCAAACGCATGATTTATGTTCACAAATATAAAAGCTGAAAATGATTAGTTGTATATGCTATACACTTTATTTACTCATCATAAAGACACATCACAGACTCACACACACACACACACACACACACGCACACACACACGCACGCGCACACACACACACTCGCACACACTCATTTATTTATTATATTATGTATATAAATCTTGATAGCCCACCGTTGAGTTCAGCTTTCATTACTCTGATCACAAAACTACAGTTATAACAATGAAAACAACTGCACAAACATGCCCAAATATGGTGAGAAATTGCAATTTCCTAGAGTGCTCTAAAATTGTTCAGTGTGGAGTGTAGGCACAGGAACTAGGATTACAACAAGCAAATTATTTCGAAGGCTGACCGCACACAATCAGTTAGGAGTAACAAAGAATCCTCGAAAAGAGAAACACAACACAGAAGTCAACAGAGTAGTGGCGGGTTTGAATTTTTTGAAAATTGAGTCAACATATTCTGTTTGCTCAATTTTTAAACATTATGAACGTTATTAGTGAAAACACTGTTTCAAATTGAAAACTGAGAAGAATTTCTTACTTTTTGTCTTCACACACGACAAACTTTGGTTTCTTCCGGTAAAATTATCTAAAACCACCCTTGCACCAGATAGAAATCTATGATAATAACGTACAATATTACACATCAATAACATTCCAAGAGCGCGTTACTGAATGTATACTGATAAGCAAAGCGTAAGCAAATGTTTTATTTTTATAAAATGCGTGTGGCTGAACATTTGCTGCTAGACATATTTGTTAAGAACCAATTATTATTTTAAAAACTAATATTCAATATTTAATTTAAATTGAATTATTATTCGTTTATTCAATTATTATTTTAAAAACTAATATTCAATATTTAATTTATATTGAACAAAGACGTCTTTCATTAACTAACCAACCGACTAACAAAGAAGCCGAACAATTGAAGACACACAGTATTGAAGACTTCAGACCATTATATAACGAAGAGGTACATAAACAAGATTTAATTTTTCAACAGTGATGATGAAAAATGGTTGTCGAAAAAAACTTTTTATGTTTTTGTTATCAATAAGCTAGATAGAAATTCTGTATACAAAATTGAAAAGTTCGATAATGAACTTAAAATGAAAAACTCAATCTTAAATTGAATAACATCAATGTGGCTATAAGATTTTTTTAACAATTGCCCATCGCATAGTCTCAACTCTTTCTATTTTCGCCGAATTGTTGGCATTAATCTATTTAGTTTGTCTTTTTAATTTTCTTCACAAGAATTTGCTAGAAATTGTTCATTTTATTGGAAAAGAATTCTTATCCAAGATCATCATGAAAATTCAACTAAACTGGTGTTATCTAAATTGTTGTTTATGTGGTCAAATGCTCAGAGACACAAGATACAAGATATATAATACAATTCGAACACCGAAGATGGTATAGGTATACCGAAAAAAACATTTCTGTTCTATCATGTCTAAAACAAATAAAAATAAGCAATGCCAACAGCAATAAAAATGATGATGTTCCTTTAACCCGGCCACTCTATTCCATGCCAGGAATTTTACACTTTCTCCAGACTGAGTGGGCCAAATTTGAGATGGACCGCGCTCAGTGGGAGATTGATAAAGCGGAGTTACAGGTCAGGCGGAAAAATAGTGCTCAACTCTGCTAACATTTTTAATTTATAGCATTATTGACTACTTTTAATATAAAAGTTGTCGAGTTTTTATGAAAATTGTAAAACAAGATAAAGCTTAGGCCTTTTAACGGACCTAGGAAGATATATTTTAACTTTTGAATATTCAGTATCTTTTGTTGTTAGTCCACCATCTTAAACTTTTGCGATTATGTTTCAGTTATTTAATTGAATATATTAAGTTATTTAATGGTTTAGAGGATAAAAATTATAGAATTTTAAACTTTTACGACATGATGGAGGAACCGTTATCTGTTCATCAACTCGACCAGCCATTTAACACTTTAGGCGTTAGATTATCGGCAGGCAATGCCAACAGCAATAAAAATGATGATGTTCCTTTAACCCGGCCACTCTATTCCATGCCAGGAATTTTACACTTTCTCCAGACTGAGTGGGCCAAATTTGAGATGGACCGCGCTCAGTGGGAGATTGATAAAGCGGAGTTACAGGTCAGGCGGAAAAATAGTGCTCAACTCTGCTAACATTTTTAATTTAAACTTGTCATTGTCTTCGTTCGACTCGTGACCCTTTCAGTGCATCGATCTAATTCATCCTTCAGGTGCAGGCAGTGGCTCGACTGGCTGCACTCCTCTTTTAGTGGGTTCATAGGGTCCTAAAAAATAAAAATAAAAATGCTAAAAAAATCCAGTGCAATTGGTAGGACGGGCAACCGTCGAAATATATTTATACATATTTATATATAATAAGTTATATTATATATATGTATATATAAATATATATTATATGTTTTGTTATATATATGTATATATATATATATGTGTGTATTATATATATAATATAACATCATATATAATAGATTTAGTTATGATATTATTTAAATTATACGTTCTGCTAAGCAATAGTAAGCAATTGTGTATTTGTATTAACATAAATGTAATTGACATGTCAAACTGAATACTTTACTACTAAATTTCTTCGTCATACGACGGTAACTAACTGCTGAATCAATGCTGCTGGCTAGTTTTCTGTTATTTTAAATTCGAACTGTAAATTATACATTCCCACTGAATTTGTGGATTATATCATTGCTCAAACTGTTAAGGAGGTAATTTACATTTTATTTTATATAATGTGTAACTTTTATTCAGACTTGATTGATAACATCTAATTTTTAGAAGTTTTGAAAAGTTTCAATAGTTTCTTTTGAGTTTGATGGTTAGATATTATCATAAACTTAGAGCTTTTTTCAGAACCAAACTCAGGTGAAAACTAATCTGACCACATTTGGTTCATTTCAATTTCAAAGACCTTAAAACAATGTGTTATTTTGTCCACGGTTTTCATCCTGAGTGAACATATTTTTAAGCAATTTGTAAACATCTTCAAACAATTTTCAAACATCTAAAGCAGGAGGGTGGGTAAGCTACGGCCCGCGAGGCCTTGTACGTAATTACGTAATTTGACGAAAAAATAAAAATGCTAAAAAAATCCAGTGCAATTGATAGGACGGGCAACACGCAAGTACTTCTACCATCACATCTAACATTTTTTATTTATTCTTGGATATAGGCATAAAAAACTTGTCTTCTATATCTTTGTTTTTAAATAGTTTTTCATAAAAAAGTTTAATTTGACTAGCCGTTTAATTGGGACGTTCCATTAATGTTTATCATTTGTTGATTTATTAATATTGAATATAAACCAATAATTTTAAAGTTTTTTATTATAAAAAGTCAAGTAACTTAATTAAATTATTTTTCAAACGCTAGCATGATCGGTCGTAAAATATTCAACAATTTGAGTAAATGTTTCGGATTACAAATAGATCGTATAAATTTTAATGACAAACTAACACAAAAATGAACATAAACAAATTGAAATCATCATTTTTTGAAGTCATTGTTTTCAAATCGGTATGTCCAAACAGATGTTGAAAACATTCAGCAAGAAACATTATCCTGCAATGAATAATGTAATTTTTCGTAACTGAAGCATTTCAATTGTATAATCAATATCCTATCTGAAATATGAAAAGCAACTTGAATATGAATTGCTATAAACAACTGAAAACATTCATTGTAATGAAAATTGTTTTAAAAATAACGTTTCAAGTTGTCTTTAAATATTTTTAAAAGCATTGTGTCTGTAGAATCATATTAAAACGTCAACAATTATTTATCTGTTAACAATATAGTATTTGTTTCTTTTGAAAAAATTTATTTATGATTTATAAAGCTGCGTGGCATTTCGTGCTTTTGGTTGAGTATTTGTATGTGAAGATTCAGATTTCGAGACATGCGTTTGAACGGCAATAACATAAATGTAAAATAAATTGAAGATGTTAAATATGTAATAAATACTAACTAACTTATTATTATCTTAATAAAAACTACTCTGTTAACTTATTTCATTCCATATTTTATACTTTTGTACTTTCTGTCATATAAACTTATTGCATCATTAATATGTATATATGTATTTTTATATTGATCTATGAACTTAAGGATACCGAACCAGCTCTGCTTAATTAAAATTAAATAATAAAAATTAGTTGTTCAGTAAGACTTAAAATGGCTGTTAATATTCTTTTGACGATTTTAAGTCACTCTAAACTCCAAAAAACTTTTCAAAGTGTGATGTATTCTTTCCTTTCTTGACATATGTTATTCCCTAATTATTTTTTGCTTCAAGCATCTGTCACCCTTTTCTCTCCTATTCCGCAATCACTCGTGCATTTTCCTAACCTTCATTCGTTCGAAACCAGTGTGCATCCAAATTCAATTCAAACTTTTCAAGGTTTGTAATTTACTATCAGATCGTGTTCTTCATTAGAGTTAATAAGTTTGGTCTCATGTTTATTTATCAACATCTATTAGTCGTTGTACAAAAACTTATGCGTTTTTGACTACGTTTTGTATGAAATTGATTATATTTTGGTTAATATTTGGGTTAAGCAAAATTTTTTTAGAGACCAAACAAAGCCGAACATTATACGCAGCTCATAGCAAACTCTCTCCTTTTCACTCATCACACACACACATTCATACATAAGCACACTCATTCATAAATAGATCACAACACAAAAGCCCACACATAGTACATACCTCATTTAAGACCAGAAGACCATCAAGAAGTGGAGATGTTTAACATCTTTAAAATAAAATCTATACAATTATCTATCAATTTATACATTTATCAATTCAATATACAAGTTTTTCCTATATTTTTGAGTATGTGCAAATTATACTAGACTGAAGAAGTTTAAATCTTGTTTTTAAATATTATTGTTCTTTAAAAAATCAGAATCTGACAGAAGGAGAACCTGTTACAACAGGCAAGTTAATAATAATGAAAAGTAAATAACGGAGTAAAATGATTAAGCATGAGAATCATGGAAAGTGAAAAATTGATTTAAAAATACGAATAAGTGGAATAATTAATAAAGTTTCTAGTTAATGAATTAGTATGTAAGTTATGTGGCTGATAAGGGTAAAGAATGTTTATGGAGTAGAAATGTTAAAGCATTCATACATACACTTTCAAAAAGTTTTACAATCGCGTTAACACTTTATTTAGTTCCAGAATTATAGGATTCTATAAATGTTTTCTGTTGTTCATTTAACTGCAACAGAGCAGTTTAGCAGATATAAATCATTAAAAAAACACAATTTGGATATAAATTATTTTTTCCCAAAATAAAAAATGCCAACTTATCAAACAATGTACAAACACAATTTAATGCACAAAAGAAATTGAGCCAAAAATAATATTGACTTGATTCCATTTAAAACCTGTTGAACATGCATATTTAAAAATTCCTAACATGACAAACTTTTGCTCGCAAATGAAATCTGTTAGATCTTATATCATAACATGCGTTTTCAGATGAATTCGATTAACACTGTTTTTGTCTCTTTACATAATAAAGTAATAAAAGTAATCTTTCTGTGAACAGAATTGTAGTTCATCGTGTGTTTTTTTTTGTAATATGAATCATTTATTGTATGATTAGTGTAAAGTCACACAAAATTACGAAACGTATAAAACACACAAACACATAAATATACACTGACACGCACACACGCAAATGCAAATCCTGACCACTTTGATGCGGGCCAAAACTCAAATTTTTTGTAATTTTGCTGAAATGTGGTATTTCCAAATTTTAAGTTATTTAAAACTATTCTACCAAATTTTTGCAGTTTGTCTTTTCGATTTTGCCAACTATCCTCTTTATTGAAATATAATAAATATATATAAGTTTTTTTTATACCAACCAACATAAAATTTAATATATTATTAATCCTATCCCTTGCCGGGCTATCCCCACTATCTGGTTTTGTTCCTAAGCTAATATTAATCTATACGGTATTAATCTATACTATAATAGTAATCTATGCAGTAGTCCCTCGTGTAGAAAAGCTGATTTCGATTCTCTGATGCAGATGAAGATTACATAGCCTAGTAGTCAAGTCAGCCAGGTGCTGCTTCGCAGTACCAGCGGTGACCAGGTTCAAATACGACCGAAAGATCCCCGTCTTTCACATGCTTCGTGTATTCATGTGCGATGTTTGTAGGTTTTGTTCATTTTTCTGAATGAATCTGATTATTATAAGTTTTCATTGTTGGTCAGCAAAGCTGCTCTTCCCCTTTATTCAAATTTTGCACAACAACTGAAGATGATCTGTTAGGATCAAAATTCCTTAAAATAATTTGAAAAATCTTCAAAAGTTTGTTAAACTGGTTGTCTTTTAAATTCAAGTTTATTTCTAAGGGCCGTCATAAATATATGTGAATTTCATTTAAACCAATGCATAATATTCATTATGTGTGAAATGGCTAAAATTGATTCTCATAACTATATTAGGTGTTGATAGTATTATATTTGTTCGATTTTTAACGAAATTTGTCAGATATTTCTGACCCTTTAAATTTACTTTAGCAATATTTTTTTAAACAACAGTGACATATGGGTTATTTGGAATGGCTGGACATATGCATCATTGTTGCTTATTTTGTGGCCATTCTTTCAGTTGGACTACTGGTGGGTTGTTAACTAACAATTCTGAGCAATAGGGTCTGAATGATACATGTCTAATTTGTATGTTATATTCATTCAATCATTCATTCATTCATCCGTTATAGCGTTATGACAAAAACAACATTTTGAATTTATTTAATTAAGGCAATTTTTTAGTTTACTCATTATTTTATACTTTTTGTCAAACATCTGAGTCAAAAAGGCTGTACTATCCACACCACACGACGCACGTACACATTTTGTATGCACGGGCAAACATAGCATCATACGCGTATGATGGTCTTTGAGTTTCGCACAGACAGTATTTGAACCGTGCCATCCTGTAATAACAGCACGAAACATCGTACTTCAACCGACTGAGCTAACTCGCCGATCACAGACTAGCTAACAAATCAAATTTTGTAGAATGAATGATGTAGTAGAAAGTTTATTGATGAAAACATGAAATAATTTGGTAAAAAAATTTCCAGGCAACTTACTATGCAAACAAAAACAGTTCGCTCGGATTTTTCTTGGCCGGCAAGTCAATGACATTTATCCCAGTTAGTTCACACACATTATCCGTTCTTTGGTTAGATATATTATAAGCATATTCCATCTTTCATGGAAGTAGATAACTCGTGGAATAACGTTTACATTGCATGATGAATGATTATTATTAAATTTTTTTACCAAATTATTTTGATAACTAAAATTTTTAACGAATAAAACAAATTCAAGTTAGCGGGTTCCATATTTGCCAGCAACATGGGGGCTCCGAACGTGGTGGGTCTCAGCGGGTCAGCTGCTGCTTCAGGGTTTGCTCCCGTCATGTTTGAGTGGCAAGTTCGTTGTAAAATAATCAAACACATGTTTTTTTAATTATTTTAATTTTCAACATAATTTTCATTAATTTAAATTTCTATATATTATGCCTTTCCTTGTTATTAAATAGACTAGACGTTTGTAAAAAAAAAAAAAAAAAAAAAAAAAAACAATTTTTCGAAGTATTTTCATATCAAATTGGTTGGCCCTTTTCAACAGTTTCAAAATTGGCAAATTGTTTGCAGTTTTTCTGTTCGAAAATTTGAAGTTTTTTCTATTTCGTTATTTTGATTTTCAGTTTTTTTAATGGAATTATGTTTCTTTGTTTGTTTCTTCCAGGCAATAATGCA
>NW_008704435.1:1517846-1520114 GCF_000326865.2 Helobdella robusta | reverse complement strand
AAACATTATGAAAAATGTAGAGATTATAAATAATCAGGTCAAAAACGTCCAAAGGACCTTGAATGAAGCCAGTGAAATAAAAGAAAGAGAAAGGAATTTAGTGATTTTCAACTTGCCAGAGAAAGAAAATCAAAACGATCGTGAACTTGTGATGAAGATATTCAAGCACATTTCAAAAGACATGTCAGATAATGGTATTGAGAAGGTCTTTAGATTGGGTAAAAAGAATGAATCGGTGATTCGTCCGGTCTTGATAAAGTTAGATAGTCTAGGTACGAAGTGGGATCTTTTAAAGCATGCTTTTAAAATTAGGTCATTGGAAGATAACTTAAAGAACATCAGATTGTGTAATGATTTGACGCGCGAGCAAAGGAGTGAACTGAAGAATTTGGTGACTGATGCTAAAGCGAAAGAGGCGGCATGTCAACAAGGTTTTTTATACAGAGTAAGGGAAATGGTTGGAAGGTGGAAGATCATAAAGTTCATGAAGGGGACGGAAAATTAGATGATTTGTGTAAAAATGAAGGTTCTTCAAACGGCTTTGTCAATAGATTGCTGAGCTTTGATGATAATTTCAATGATGGTAAAATATGTCTAGGACTATTATATATCACATCAATTGTATCCAAATCAAGTGATATGTATGAACTCCTGGTTAATGGACTAGATGTGTTAGTGTTAACCGAAACATAGCATGGACATCAAAATGATATTTCCTTAAAATCGGCAATGCCTGACGGGTACAGTTATGTTGACTATGTCAGAAAACATGATCCATATCATGGGGGATTGATAATCTATTTTAAAACAGGGTTCAGATACACACGATTTGACTTACCATCATTAGCTACGTTTGAGGCAATAACAACAAGAATAACATACGGTGAACATGAATTTGGTTTGTTGGCCATATATAGACCTGGATCAATGCCTATCACAACTGCTTTCTTTAGGGAACTTAGATGTATTTTGGAAAATATGTCTTTGCTGGTTTCAGATCTTGTCTTGGTAGGTGATTTTAATGTTCGTGTCGATAGAGAAGAATGTCCGCATACCAGATCATTGTTGGAGTTATTTGATGATTTTAGTTTGAAGAATTGGATTGACCAACCCACTCATAACTTAGGTGAAACACTGGATTTGATTGTTTCCAGTAGTAGTTTGTGTATTTCTGATGTAATGGTTTATCCAAGTGGAATATATTCTGACCACGGACTGGTTAAAGCTTGTTTGCCTTTTAAACGGAAACGAATCAGTAAATGCTACAGGGTGATCAGATCGTGGAAACATATTGATGAAAAAAAATTTATCTCGTTGGTTATTGGTTCACCGATTGGTAAAGCATGTTCAGGTGCAGATGTTGACAAGTTGTTTGACCTATTTGAAAATGAAATAAGAAGGATTTTAGATATAGTTGCACCGCTACACAGAGTAAAATGTCGTCATGATTCTGTGGTGCCATGGTATGATAATGAATGTCGGGAGCATAAAAGACTCTATAGAAAGATCGAAAGAAATTACAGGAACTCATTGTCAAGTGATGGAGAAGATAAATGGATTAGTGCACTAAAATCAAAGAAGTTGGTTTTGGCCAAGAAAAAAAACTGTTTTTGGTCAAATTTGGTTGATGAGAATAGAAACAGGCCAAAACAATTATGGAATGCACTAAATAAACTACTTTGCAAAGCCTCTGTTGACAATATTGATAGGACTGGAACGGTGCACACTAGTGATGGTTTTCTAAAAATTTTTAATGTAAAAATTGAACGAGTTCGAGATGAAACGGCTGGTAACGAATCAGTTTTTCTTGAAAGGGAGATTGAAATGAGCAGTGGGTTGCTAGTATTCCGGAAATATAGTGAAAAAAAAATAATAAAAATAATTATAAATTGTCCAACGAAAACATGTTTACTTGATTGCCTTCCAACGTATTTCTTCAAAAAACACATTGGTTTGTTCTCTGGGTTTTTAACAAGTCTAATCAACTTGTTTTTGACTAATGGCATCGTTCCTGCATCCTATAAACATGCAATGGTTATACCACTTTTTAAAGGAATAGATCATGATGTCAATGATATTACCAATTATAGGCCAATATCAAATCTTCGCTTCATATCTAAGGTAATGGAAAGAATTGTCGCTAACGAGCTGTTAAACCATTTGTCTAAAAATAATTTGTTGCATAGTAATCAGTCAGGATACAGAAAATATCATTCGACAGAAACAGCCTTGTTACATGTTTTTTCAACTTTGTGCGCTGCGATGGAT
>NW_008704435.1:1494448-1517756 GCF_000326865.2 Helobdella robusta | reverse complement strand
ATGCTTCAGTTTTGGCGTTAACATTGATTCTAAGTTAACGTTGGATCATCACATAAAATCATTGATGAGAGTTTGCACTTTCCAACTACGTAGGTTGAAATTGATAAAAAAATCGCTAGACGAAAATACTCTTAAGATGTTAATGCATGCGTTCATCCATTCGCGTTTAGATTATTGTAACAGTTTGTTCAACGGCTTATCAGAAAAATCATTTAGGATGTTAAAGTCAATTCAAAATCGTGCGGCTAGAGTTGTGTCTGGCGCCTTTAAATACGATCATGTTTCACCAATTTTAATGCAAATACATTGGTTGTCTATCAAAAATCGTGTTCTGTTCAAAACTTGTGTATTAATTTTTAAATGCATCAATAATTGTGCACCTAGATATTTGATGGCCAAAACAACACGAAGGGCAACTCATTATGTTAATTTGCGATCTGATGAGTCAAATTACCTGGCAGTACAGACAAGCCAGTTAAGAATAGGATCTAGAAATTTTGCTGTTTTGGCTCCTAGGATATGGAACAATCTCCTAACCCATTTACGGGATCCTAGTCTGAATTTGTTGACATTTAAAAGGCTTGCATTTTTGCATTTTGAGAGCGCTTTTGATAAATTTTACATTTTAATTGGCGCTACATAAGTTGTAATAATTATATATATATATATATATATATATATATATATATATATATATATATATATATATATATATATATATTTATAAATATATATATATCAAAAAATTCAATAAAACCGTTTATGACTTGTTTTTCGGAGAAAATAAGAAACAATTCCAATTGTTAGTTATCCTATGACATTACTTGAGGGATATCCAAAATCTATATATATATATATATATATATATATATATATATATATATATATATATATTTACAATATTCTATAAATTCTACCGAATGTTTGGCGTTAATATGTTTGTAGTTCGTTTTTTCGATTTTTCTCACTAAAGTTTTTTGGTGAACGTTTAGTTTATTAAAATTCAAAATATACTTATTTTTCGAATTAATGCTGCATCATCATCAGTGCTCCTTGTTGTATATATAGGGAAATATTGACTTTGTCAAGATGAACTTTGACGTTGTAAAAATTAACTTTGGTGTTGTAAAATTGAACTTTGATGCGAATTAGGTGTCAGGTTTCTTAATTCATCTTTTTTGGTCTCCTTTTCTTTATCGATAGCATCATATTCTTCTTTGTCACTATTTACGATGCTAGTTTTTATTACTTTGTTTTCGTTGTTGGTTAAGCGCCGGGTTGGAAGTGAGGTTGTCATTTTTTGTTGTATATTTATTTTTGGTTTATTGATGTCAATTGGGACTTCTTCTGCAATTTTAAGATGCGTGTAGTTGCTGTTCTGGTATATTACTTTGGTGTTGCTGTCGAGGATTTCACGGCTAATTGTGATTGAGTGTGTTCAGTCCAAATGAGATTTGATAGCACCACTCTGTTTATGCATCGTAAGCCTTCTAGTCCGTGAGGTAGTAGTAATCCCGATATATGAGTCATGTTGACGTGCACAGCCGTCAAAGGGGCAATTAAATTCATATATTACGTGATTACGCTTTAACTCAGAGTTATCTCTAGGACTGCAGTTGTTTTTCAGTATTAGGTGAGACGTCTTTTTATTGTTGTAATAAATTCGGAGTTTAACTTTACTATTTGAGTTGATTGGTGTGACATTTTTATTGATGATATGTTTAAGAATAGCTTCATCTACTTTGTATGCAGTTGACATGTGATTTCTGTAATATAAGATGATGTCGTTATCTTGATTGTTGGTACTAGGAAGGTTATTGCTGTGTAGTAATTTGCCTTTAACAATCTTTTAATAGAGTAAATCTTATATCCATCGTTTACAAGCAGGTTAGTGACTCTCTTTAATTCAGCGTCGCGATTTTCAATATCGGAAGAGTGTGTGAATGCCCGGTTCACAAATGATTTTATTGTGCTGTCTTTAAATTGTTCAGTGCATTCACTTTGTCCATTCAAACAAATTCCTGTATTCGTTTCTTTGACATAGACCGCGGTTTTGAATCGTTCTTCGCCACGGGTGACCAACACATCGAGGAAAGGTGAACGTTGTTCCTTTTCACTTTCAATGGTAAATCTAAGTTTTGATTTGTTTAAGGTACCAAGAAGTTGGGTGATTTGTTCAGGATCGTTATAGGAGACAAAGATATCATCCACGTATCTGGCGTAGATATTTGGTTTTAAATTTCCATTGTTTTTGAATGTTTCATTCTCCAGCTGTCCTAGGTAAAAACTGGCAAATTTTAAATGTAGAAAAGGGCAAAATGTTAAATGTAGAAAATTCTACGGAAGATTTTGGATATTCCTCAATTAATCTGTGTGATAGAATAACTAACAATAGTTTCTTATTTTCTCTGAAAAACAAGTCATAAACAGTTTTATTGAATCTTATACCAACTCAAATCTTTAAAAAATATTTAGATTAATTTTTTTTATTATTTTTTGTTTTTCTTTAGCCACAGGTGTTATGCCTAAATGCCGTTATTATTCCGATAAAATAATAATTTAGTTTGGATAAACTTGATGTTAAACATTTTAGACCAATTTCGAATTCATCTTTTTTGTTCAAAGTCATTGAACGTGCTGTTTGGTTGGTCTTGAGTGAGCATCTGAATAGTAACAATCCTATGCCTCCAGACCAATTGGGATATCATAGTTTTCATTCAAATGAAATTGCGCTTTTTTTTGTCATATATATATGCAATATATATATATATATATATATATAATATAACATCCTATATAATAGATTTAGTTATAATAATATTTATATTATACGTTCTGCTAAGCAATAGTAAGCTATTGTGTATTTGTATAACATTAATATGGTTGATATGTCAAACTGAATACTTTATTACTCAATTTCTTCGTCGGTAACTAACTGCTGAATCAATGCTGCTGGCTAGTTTTCTGTTATTTTAAATTCGAACTGTAAATTATACATTCCCACTGAATTTGTGGATTATATCATTGCTCAAACTGTTAAGGAGGTAATTTACATTTTATTTTGTATAATGTGTAACTTTTATTCAGACTTGATTGATAACATCTAATTTTTAGAAGTTTTGAGAAATTTTAATAGTTTCTTTTGAGTTTGATGGTTGGATACTATCATAAACTTAAACATTTTTTTTCAGAACCAAACTCAGGTGAAAACTAATCTGACCACATTTGGTTCATTTCAATTTTAATGACCTTAAAACAATGTGTTATTTTGTCCACGATTTTCATCCTGAGTGAACATGTCTTTAAGCAATTTGTAAACATCTTCAAACAATTTTCAAACATCTAAAGCAGGAGGGTGGGTAAGCTACAGCCCGCGAGGCCTTGTACGTAATTACGTAATTTGACGAAAAAATAAAAATGCTATTATAAGCAATAAAAGATCGTCAGCCATAAATATTGCTCTCCGGTCAACATTTCAAGGCTTTAGAAATTTTTTCCTAGTCAACGTTCAAAATATGTTATATTTATTTAGTTATTTATTGAAATATATATATAGCCCTCCAAAGGTTTAATAGTCTTCAATCCGGCTCTCAAGCAAAAAGTTCTCCCAACCCTGATCTAAAAAACTAGTCTTCTATATCTTTGTTTTTAAATAGTTTTTCATAAAAAAGTTTAATTTGACTAGCCGTTTAATTGGGACGTTCCATTAATGTTTATCAATTGTTGATTTATTAATATTGAATATAAACCAATATTTTTAAAGTTTTTTATTGCAAAAAGTCAAGTAACTTAACTAAAGACGATTACTTTTCAAACGCTAGCATGATCGGTCGTAAAATATTTAACAATTTGAGTAAACGTTTCGGATTACAAATAGATTGTATAAATTTTAATGACAAACTAGCACAAAAATGAACATAAACAAATTGAAATCATCATGTTTTGAAGTCATTGTTTTCAAATCGATATGTCCAAACAGATGTTGAAAACATTCAGCAAGAAACATTATCCTGCAATGAATAATGTAATTTTTCGTAACTGAAGCATTTCAATTGTATAATCAATATCCTATCTGAAATATGGAAAACAACTTGAATATGAATTGCTATGAACAACTGAAAACATTCATTGTAATGAAAATTGTTTGAAAAATAACGTTTCAAGTTGTCTTTAAATATTTTTAAAAGCATTGTGTCTGTAGAATCATATTAAAACGTCAACAATTATTTGTTATCTGTTATACAATATAGTATTTGTTTCTTTTGAAAAAATTTATTTATGATTCACTCATATACACACACACATTCATACATAAGCACACTCATTCATAAATAGATCACTACACAAAAGACCACATATAGCACATACCTCATTTAAGACCAGAAGACCATCAAGAAGTGGAGATGTTTAACATCTTTAAAATAAAATCTATCAATTTATACATGTATCAATTCAATATACAAGTTTTTCCTATATTTTTGAGTATGTGCAAATTATACTAGACTGAAGAAGTTTAAATCTTGTTTTTAAATATTATTGTTCTTTAAAAAATCAGAATCTGACAGAAGGAGAACCTGTTACAACAGGCAAGTTAATAATAATGAAAAGTAAATAACGGAGTAAAATGATTAAGCATGAGAATCATGGAAAGTGAAAAATTGATTTAAAAATACGAATAAGTGGAATAATTAATAAAGTTTCTAGTTAATGAATTAGTATGTAAGTTATGTGGCTGATAAGGGTAAAGAATGTTTATGGAGTAGAAATGTTAAAGCATTCATACATACACTTTCAAAAAGTTTTACAATCGCGTTAACACTTTATTTAGTTCCAGAATTATAGGATTCTATAAATGTTTTCTGTTGTTCATTTAACTGCAACAGAGCAGTTTAGCAGATATAAATCATTAAAAAAACACAATTTGGATATAAATTATTTTTTCCCAAAATAAAAAATGCCAACTTATCAAACAATGTACAAACACAATTTAATGCACAAAAGAAATTGAGCCAAAAATAATATTGACTTGATTCCATTTAAAACCTGTTGAACATGCATATTTAAAAATTCCTAACATGACAAACTTTTGCTCGCAAATGAAATCTGTTAGATCTTATATCATAACATGCGTTTTCAGATGAATTCGATTAACACTGTTTTTGTCTCTTTACATAATAAAGTAATAAAAGTAATCTTTCTGTGAACAGAATTGTAGTTCATCGTGTGTTTTTTTTTGTAATATGAATCATTTATTGTATGATTAGTGTAAAGTCACACAAAATTACGAAACGTATAAAACACACAAACACATAAATATACACTGACACGCACACACGCAAATGCAAATCCTGACCACTTTGATGCGGGCCAAAACTCAAATTTTTTGTAATTTTGCTGAAATGTGGTATTTCCAAATTTTAAGTTATTTAAAACTATTCTACCAAATTTTTGCAGTTTGTCTTTTCGATTTTGCCAACTATCCTCTTTATTGAAATATAATAAATATATATAAGTTTTTTTTATACCAACCAACATAAAATTTAATATATTATTAATCCTATCCCTTGCCGGGCTATCCCCACTATCTGGTTTTGTTCCTAAGCTAATATTAATCTATACGGTATTAATCTATACTATAATAGTAATCTATGCAGTAGTCCCTCGTGTAGAAAAGCTGATTTCGATTCTCTGATGCAGATGAAGATTACATAGCCTAGTAGTCAAGTCAGCCAGGTGCTGCTTCGCAGTACCAGCGGTGACCAGGTTCAAATACGACCGAAAGATCCCCGTCTTTCACATGCTTCGTGTATTCATGTGCGATGTTTGTGCGTTTTGTTCATTTTTCTGAATGAATCTGATTATTATAAGTTTTCATTGTTGGTCAGCAAAGCTGCTCTTCCCCGTTATTCAAATTTTGCACAACAACTGAAGATGATCTGTTAGGATCAAAATTCCTTAAAATAATTTGAAAAATCTTCAAAAGTTTGTTAAACTGGTTGTCTTTCAAATTCAAGTTTATTTCTAATGGCCGTCATAAATGTATGTGAATTTCATTTAAACCAATGCATAATATTCATTATGTGTGAAATGGCTAAAATTGATTCTCATAACTATATTAGGTGTTGATAGTATTATATTTGTTCGATTTTTAACGAAATTTGTCAAATATTTCTGACCCTTTAAATTTACTTTAGCAATATTTTTTTAAACAACAGTGACAGATGGGTTATTTGGAATGGCTGGACATATGCATCATTGTTGCTTATTTTGTGGCCATTCTTTCAGTTGGACTACTGGTGGGTTGTTAACTAACAATTCTGAGCAATAGGGTCTGAATGATACATGTCTAATTTGTATGTTATATTCATTCAATCATTCATTCATCCGTCCATCAATCTATTCATCCATCCATTCATCAATCCATTCATCCGTCAATCTTATCATCTATCCATTTATTCATTCATACATACATACATTCATTCGTTTATATTGTTCTATTGTATAATAGATAAACTGTTTCTAGCAGCGGTTGTGAGCTTGTAGGTCCAGTCGGTTTCGAAAGAATGATTTGCCGGAGTTGCCTAAGACCAATAAAGACATAATTTTTGTCTTTCCTACGATGGGTAATCGCACAATTTGCAGACCCTAGTTAATGCGAGCTTTAGAACTGAAGTCTCACATAATATATAATATGGCCAGTGTAGAGGCTAATTTTAATTTTAAAACCACGATAATTTATGTAAAATTCATTTAACATTTATTTTTTATTCGCTAGTTGCTAAAAAGTTTAAAAAACACTTTAAACTGTCAGACGTCTGTTGCACAAAAATTACAAAAATTCTTTATTGTCTAAGTATAATTACGCAATCTATTGTTATTGGATACGAAAAAATATCTGCGTATTGTTTTCAAGCAAAAAATACTTTCTGAAATGTAAATAGCTATATCACTAGTCGTTATAAGTATGCCAATTAAATGAAATTATTAGTTGTGTTTCCTGATTTATAGCGTTATGACAAAAACAACTTTTCGAATTTATTTAATTAAGGCTATTTTTTTTTTTGGTTTACTCATTATTTTATACTTTTTGTCAAACATCTGAGTCAAAAAGGCTGTACTATTCAGACAACACGACGCACGTACACATTTTGTATGCACGGGCAAACATAGCATCATACGCGTATGATGGTCTTTGAGTTTCGCACAGACAGTGTTTGAACCGTGCCATCCTGTAATAACAGCGCGAAACATCGTTCTTCAACCGACTGAGCTAACTCGCCGATCACAGACTAGCTAACAAATCAAATTTTGTAGAATGAATGATGTAGTAGAAAGTTTATTGATGAAAACATGAAATAATTTGGTAAAAAAATTTCCAGGCAACTTACTATGCAAACAAAAACAGTTCGCTCGGATTTTTCTTGGCCGGCAAGTCAATGACATTTATCCCAGTTAGTTCACACACATTATCCGTTCTTTGGTTAGATATATTATAAGCATATTCCATCTTTCATGGAAGTAGATAACTCGTGGAATAACGTTTACATTGCATGATGAATGATTATTATTAAATTTTTTTACCAAATTATTTTGATAACTAAAATTTTTAACGAATAAAACAAATTCAAGTTAGCGGGTTCCATATTTGCCAGCAACATGGGGGCTCCGAACGTGGTGGGTCTCAGCGGGTCAGCTGCTGCTTCAGGGTTTGCTCCCGTCATGTTTGAGTGGCAAGTTCGTTGTAAAATAATCAAACACATGTTTTTTTAATTATTTTAATTTTCAACATAATTTTCATTAATTTAAATTTCTATATATTATGCCTTACCTTGTTATTAAATAGACGGTTTGTAAAAAAAAAAAAAAAAAAAAAAAAAAACAATTTTTCGAAGTATTTTCATATCAAATTGGTTGGCCCTTTTCAACAGTTTCAAAATTGGCAAATTGTTTGCAGTTTTTCTGTTCGAAAATTTGAAGTTTTTTCTATTTCGTTATTTTGATTTTCAGTTTTTTTAATGGAATTATGTTTCTTTGTTTGTTTCTTCCAGGCAATAATTGCACTGATTGCTCTTGGTTGGATATTTGCTCCCATTTATTTAGCATCAGGGGTTCGTTCATAAAGTTTTAGTTGGCATTTTTTAAGATGTGTTTGTCAACAATATGTCTAAATTCAAATTTCAATTTTAAGACAAGTTCTTTTTATAACTTTTCAATTAAAGACGTACACGATGCCAGAATTCCTTCAGAAGAGATTCGGAGGAGCGAGGCTGAGAATCTGCTGCTCGATCGCCCAACTTCTCATCGGAGTCATCACCGGTATATCGGTAGGATTGTACATCTCGTATTTACGTTTATGCGGATTTTTGCAATTTTTTTTGTCTTATGTTGTCCAATTTCATTTTTCTTGACAGATTTTAGTTTAAAGTTCTTATACTTAAAATTGATAATTTTACTTACTACAAAGTCCAACATCAATTATTTGGATAATAATTACTATGAATGAATAACCGTAAATAATGTATAAATATTTTTGATTGCCCATCGAGCGTTTTATTCATCACTTTCACAAATTATTGTAATAACATTTGATAACAACACTTTTCAGTAGCAAAACAATGAGGATTAAATGTTTATGTTATAGGTTTAGTTTTTTTTTAACTCTTTAGTTAACGACAAGCGTTTCTAAAAATTACAAAACTATGGTAAGATAATATCTCTACCTTCAATCTCCATTTGAAAAAAAACATCGAAATAAATGACCAAATGCAAATTTCAGCCAATTACGTGCCTACATTTTCCACTCGATTAAAATGTTTGCAATCAATTTTATCGAAATAAGAATCAATGCTCTTACTTTTTTCAATGAATACCTGAACATAGTAAGCTGTGTTTTTAATTATAAACTGAATAAAAGAACTTTGTACGTTCTCAGATGGAGATTTATGCAGCCAGTATTTTCCTGCACAAACTTTTGGGATGGAATGTTTATTTGTCGACAGTAATAATTCTCGTAATCACCGCCGTTTATACCATTGGAGGTATATTTTTAATAACACATACTTCAGACTCATCATCACGCAGCACTTTTCAAACATATGACCAAAATTTTTAACAGGAGGCCTAACAGCTGTTATATACACAGACACGTTGCAAGCGGTCATTCTTGTCGTTGGAACCGCTGTTGTCAGTGTTAAAGGTTGATGGGTTATAAGCATAAAATTAAATAAACCAAAAATAATGTATAAAATCATTGGTTCATTTTGGATTATTTTGGATTTTCCAGCTCTGATGGAAGTAGGAGGGTACAACTCTATGTTGGAACAATTTCAAAAAGCAGCTTCCAATATGACATACGTAGAACATCAACTCTACAACAACCTCTCTTGTGGTTTTCCACCTGCCGATTCATTCCACGTTTTCAGAAGCACCGAATCTGACTTCCCATGGCCTGGTGTTGTCTTTGGAATGATACCCCTGGCTATTTATTGCTGGTGCACTCAACAGGTTGAGAAATAAGGAAATTATTAATAAAAAGTAAGGTAAGTATTTTAATAAAAGATATAACTCTAAATAGCGGGAAATATTTTTCGTGAAGTTTTTTTGAGTAGTTTTCAAATTATCAAGGTGATCGTGCAACGAAATTTATCAGCGAAAACAGTTATCCACAGCAAAGTGGGATGTTTGTTGGCTGGGTACCTGAAGATCCTTCCATTCTTCCTCTTCATTATTCCTGGCATGATAAGTAGAATTCTGTATCCCGGTGTGTAGAGTTTGAAAAGATTTTTGTTCTATGTATATACATTAGTGTAGTTGTATGTTCATAAATTTGTTTAATGATGTTTATATGAAAACTCTATCAACACAAATAGTAATTTCATAGATAAATTTTGTTGGAATTGAAATCGAAGTTGTATTTTACAGATAGTTATTTGATTTAGTTGAATTGATAACCTGAACTTATTAATTTTTTAAACTTTATTAACATTCGTTAATCTACCATTTCTCATCACTTATTGTAGAAATTAATCTGTTTCCTATTAGACGATGTTGCCTGTTCTTCTCCGGAAATATGCCAAGAAAAATGTGGGAACCCAGCTGGATGCACTAACATCGCCTACCCAATGCTGGTTTTGAACATTCTGCCAAAAGGTTTACAAACATATTTATAAGTAATGTTTTTTAACTTTGTGATTATCCCAAGTCGAGTCTGTCAACATACAGGCAATGGATTTGAATGTTTTTAAAACTAATAAAACAAGTTAAAGAATGATTACATCTATGTGGAATAATTACAACATTGATTAATTTTTTTTTAATCGCTAGTTATTGATGTTTTAATAAACACCTCAAACTTTCAAACAACGGTAGCACATGAACAAAAAATTAAATGCTGCAATGCTCCTGTAATATTTGAAAGGGTTAAACTCTCTGGTTGCTGATAAATTCGATAAATTTTACAAACTATCATAGGTCAACTGTATAAAACCAAAATTAAATCGTGATTGAAATTTATTCGCCAAAAAATTTTAATTTATAAAAATCACCGACCTATATCGAGCCATCATTACGTGACGTAATGATACAACTTATTTGCAAGAGAGTACTTTAAACTACATTTTTCATTAGTCGTTTTTAGTCGTGAGATACTAAAAAATAATTTCAAAGAAATTTAAATTTTATAAACATTATACGAAACAGGAGTCAAAGGTCTGATGTTGGCGGCTCTCCTGTCGGCACTGATGAGTTCATTAACATCGTACTACAACAGCGGTTCCTCGCTGTTCACACTGGACATCTATTCACATTTCAGAAAGAAAGCATCTGAACATGAAAAAGTTTTGGTCGGACGATTGTTCGGTCTCTTTTTAGTGTGCTTGAGTGTAGCTTGGCTGCCCATTCTGCAGTCTGTACAAGGAAGTCAGCTCTGGAATTACTCACAAGCTGTTTATTCATGCTTGACTCCTCCTTGGACGGTTGTATACATGTTAGGAGTATTCTGGTCTCGTGCAACTGAACAGGTTCATGCTTCAAAATCTATTTTCACATTCATATTTTGAACAAATATTTCTATTTATTTTTTTGTTTTGAAATTCGGATACTCAATACACGTTTATGTATAAGTCTCAATCTAAATTATTTCTTAAGTATTTATCAGATATATCAATTGAATTAATTCAATTAATTAATTAATTGAACTTAATTAATATTAAGTGAACCTAATCGCCCCGGTTTACTATCGTCTTCTTGTTCTCGCTTCTTCTTAACTCGTGTTAAACACTCTATTGCTAAATCTGTTTTTGCTTTTTCTGGCCCTTTTCTCTGAAACTGTCTACCTACTTCTCTGACTACTTCTCCATCACTTACGAAGTTCAGAGCGGATTTCAAGACCCATTTGTTTTCAAAATTCATTGAGGAGCGCTGTTGAACATCGCGGAAATAGCGCTTTACAAGCTAATTGATTGATTGATTGAAATGACTTTTGAAACTTTGTTTCCCCCTTTCTATCAGTTTTAACGAATTATTTTTTGATATACCGTATTTCAAGCCTTAAAACTTAGTGTTAATATCAACATTACACTAGCTAGGTGGAATCAAACAAACGCTTTTAACATGTCAGCGGAAAACGCAGTGGCGATTGGGTGGCATAATTAAAATTTTTGTCATTAGTTGTTTGAACATAGAACTCACAAAATTTGAGGCACCAAACGAATGTTTAATTAGTTAATAAATAAATAAATATCAAAAATAAGCAAAATGTTCTTTACAATCTAATTCGTCCAAAGAACAACTGTTAATTTTTTCATATATGAATATTTCACTAAATTTTTGACACCTGCAAACTGATAGCAGATTTTAGTTAGGACTGTGAAGTCACATTTTCAACTTAAAATAAATAAAAACGGTTCAGATGATCATGGTGTTATCCATTGCACCGCATTGTTTGTTTCATTGTTCTCATCACTATAAACGATTGCTGAGCTATCTATTGTTTTAATATTTATCTATTTTTTATTCAAGTTATTCAGGTTTTTATTCTTAATTTATTAATGCTCATTTTTTGATAAACATTACTGAAAAATAATCATATTTAACTTTTTAAAAAGTTAAACAGTTTTCGTTTTATTGTTGAAATATTACAATCCTAATTGTCTAAACTTGCATGTGATAAAAATAATCTGATGAAACGATGTAGGGTGCCTGGTGGGGGCTGATAGTTGGACTGGTCGTTGGCTTCATAAGAATGGTTCTCGATTTCAGTTATAAAACTGCTTACTGCGGTAGTTCTGAAGTAGTTGAGAGACCAGGTATTCTAGAAAAAGTAGGTGTCTTTCAAACATCTTTCATATTATTATTTAACTATAAAACTACTGATTTTAAACTGATTGAAAATAAAATTGTTTGGTGTTAACTGTTATCTGAGAAGATTTTGTTTTAATGTGATAATGTAGTTGATAGTTTGGTAGATATTTTAAACCTTCAGTTTGCAAAGTTTTTTTGTTTCTGCGTATGTAAGATATCCTTCCCTAGTTTGAAATCATCAACTTTTGTTTACCTTCGGCCTGAAAAATTATTATCACTTTGTTAGTTTGGCATTTTTAACAATAAAGCCAAGTTATAATCTTTGTATAACACATAGATTGTAAATAGATTGTATTAGTTTGCTATCAAAAATAAAAACTTCCCTTTGTTGAAAATTTTGTCATGAGGGTAGAACAAACAAATGTTTACTTACTCGTTTAAATTTGAATGTGCTTACTGACATAATTCAGATTGCCATCTGGAACAAAAATGATCAAATGCTAGATGATTTCGAGAAGTCGTTTCAAACATTCTAATAACGTTTACACGTATAAATCGAATGCTATTTTCAAATAATACTTCGAGACATTTCTTGTCCTTTCATAAGGCTAATGAACTGTACCAGAAATTGAAATAACAGTTTTTAAAATTCCATTCGTCCATTCAATCACAAATCTTCGTCACACTTCAGGTTCACTATTTGCTGTTTGCCGTCATTCTGTGCGTCATCACGTTCATAGTCATGGTAGTAGTTTCTTTGTTAACGAAAAGACAATCACCGAAAGAGGTTATTTTCTTATGTTTCAATTTTTGAATAGCAGGTAAAAATTGGTTCTATCTTCTGAGTATACGTCATTAATATCTGGGAGTTTAATATCTTGGGTCACATGGTATTAAACTTTTAACGGTAAAAATAATGTTTTTAAAAATTTTTGTAAAAATTTTTTTCAAATTTTTTCATAAGAGTAAACAAACAAATACGTTCTTTTACCCGAAAACAACAGCACCATGGTAAGCGTCCTAGTTTATCAACAAATTTTTAACCTTAAATATATAAACTCCAGGTTTCAAAGTTTTGTGGCATCGTATATTTTTAGGTGCGTGTGCTTCATGTTTAATCATCAAAAATTTTTCACAAAAAAATTCGCTCTTGACTACTAATGTGATATGCTTTCTGGAAGTAGCAACGGAAATTTGTTATGACATTTACTTAGTAACAACATCTATCTCAAATAATTACGTACAAGTGCAAACCACGTTTTGCATACTCCATAATATATAGTTCAAATCTAAACCCCAGCTAGAAAGAGTCACATGGTGGACAAGGAAGAGTAAACTCTCACCTAACTCGACAGATAGCAGAACTCAGGAAACCGAAATTGAGATAAGCTTTGTTGAACAAAATGATACAAATAATAATAGTCTGATAAATACGGCCAATGAAAATAGAGATGCTATCACGGCTTCTATTGAAAAAGGTAGAATTTATTAAATTGTTTTGAATAATATTATTGAATTTGTGCATCTAGAGTGATTTTTGTTGAAATTTTTACATTTGAATTATTCCCTTTTTAATTTCACAATTAGGCATGCTCAAAATGTGTAATTGTTTTTAAATTTCAAATTTTTCAGAATCTTCAACGTCGGTTGTTGTTAAGAAGCATTCCTTGCCATGGAGGGTGTACGCTTTCATGTGTGGAGCGACATTGGAAGATGACGAGAAGATAATCTCGGAAGAAGAAAAAATGAAAGTTTACAGAGAGATGACGAACATCAATGAAGATCCCTTCTGGTCCCGTGTTTGTGATATCAATGCACTTATTTTATTGGCCATACTCTTCTTTTTGTTTGGGTTTTTCAGCTGAGTTCCAATTTCAATTTGAATCTTAGTTATAAGTCTAATGATTTTGATGGAAAATAACATTTTTAATTAATAAATCAGTAAAACGAACATATTTGAAGTTTATTGAAAACAGAATTTGGTAATTTGGAGAATTCTATAAATTTGTTATGATATTGGTAAGAGGTAACACTGTATAATTTGGTTGGTGATTCACAATATAATATTTTAAAAATCAGAGAGGCAAATTTTTAAATAATCTACTAATGCATTAAAAACAAATACTTTTAAGTTTGAAGAACGTGATTTTAAGATTAAATTCCGACGGAATGTTAGGAAAGTGTCGTATTTAATCCTTGGCATGATCCGAAAACGAGCAAGGATTGGGATGATGGCAGGTGTCTAAGGATGCCTATCTTCTGTGATATTTCGTCAAAATGTTGAAATTGATTTTAAAAAATCCGTATGAACATCCAGTCACAACAGTTACACTAGTTTTGGCATTAAATATTAATAGTCAAAATCAATTGATTTATTAAAGAGGTGTAAAATTTTTAGCGTGTATTTTATATCGAATGTTTTGTAATGAACTAGCAAAACAACTTTTAAAATAAATATAGATACAAAAATATAAAAAAACAATTCAAAATCGTTCCATAAGATTCTCCAAATATATAAGTTTTTCTTTAATTTATAAAATTAATAGGAACTAGATTGAATAAGTGAATTGAAGACTGTTTGGAGTAAACAGAAAAATGTTTTGAAATGTTTCAAAATGCTTATATTTTAGTTCTTTTGGTGAAAGCAATGGAAATATTGTACACTCAATAAAAGGCCGTTCTCTGAAATAGAGTTTAATTAACCACCGTGAATGAGCACATTTAGTAAAAAATTGAAATATACTAAATATAAGCTTTAAACCTTTCTATAACAGAATAAAAACATCATCAGAACTGTTCTTTAACACACTGGCATATTTGCTGAGAAAGAAGCTTACCGACACGAAGATTGTGTGCTCATGAAAGTGGCTCGTTTCTAAACCGTTCGATGATTTAAAAAAACGGATAAAACTAAAAAATATGAACTGCATTCACTTCTGTTTGATTGAACTAAACATCAATTAGTGGTGCAGAATTCCAACAAAAAAAGTTGAGAAAAAAAAAGTTTTTAAAGTAAAAAGTCTAAAACTGAAAAAATGTTGTATTGAGGTTAACAAAATTTATTCCATTATATGTATTATTGTTGGTGTGTTCTCAACAATACTTATACAACTTATGATATGCCAAAGTGGTCAAATTATTAAACTTAAAAGTTTCTTTGAAAAAACTTAAATTTTTGAAAAATATTCAAATTTTCTACAATTTTTGTTGATTATATATTATCTTCCTCAAAAGCGTCTGCACTACCAATTTTACTCCATCAATGAAGAAGCCAGAATAATATTGTTGTTCCACGATCTTATTTTTACCAGCACAATTTTTACTTTTTAACTTTATAGAACACACAAGTACATGAATGCATAACATAGATTCATAAAGACACACATTGCTTAAGTTGCAACAAAGTTTGTTTGGCCAATTTTCAATACGTGTGTGTACATGTGTGTCCGTTTGCATGTGTGTGGTTGTGTGTGTGTGTGTGTGTGCGTGTCTACTGTTGTAGGGATTGGATAGATATTTTTAGCTACCAACAGAAAACAATTTAAAGACGAACACAATCCGTGGTGTTCTGCTATAAAGTTATTCTTCAAACTGAATTACTTGAAAATTTTAAAATATTACCTTTAAAATTTAAAATGCAAATTTAAACTATCGAATAAATGAATTAAATAAATCAAATTAATAAAAAAAATGGAAAAAAGTATGCCGTTATTATTGTTGATATCGCTGTATGCTTCAGCAGATATGTTGTTCGAACGTATGATCTTCGTTAGAGTTGAAAAAAATTCTCAACAAAAATTTTTTTCTTCCAACCCCGACGCGCGAAACTATTTTGTGTCCACGAAATCGTTCGGAGCGATCAACTTCGCATACTTCGCATTTCCATCTAAATTTGAACTTGATTTAAAAGACATAAAAATTTTCGAAAATTTAAATCGTGAACAAAAAAAGATCTGCTCCTTGAAATGCAGTCTGGAAGAAAACTGCACAGGTTTCGCGTACGAAGACGTTGATCAAGATGCTGCTGTTGGCTGTTCGTTTATTCAAGAAGACCATCTGGCCAACATCACCTCCATCCATCCGGACCTCGAGAGGAAAACTGTCTTCTTCAGAAGTGAAGGTGCTGCATATTCTACTGTTCGCATTTCATTTATTCCGATTTATAAAATTTTGTGAGTATGTTGATGAATAGTTTCAGAAAAATATTTTGTTTTGCCTACTTTGTGTAAACTTATTAAACAATGTTTTATCACATTTACAAACTTGCAAAGTTTAGGCTTTGCATTTTTAACGCTAAGCTTATAATTTATTTGAACAAAATATTAAAAGATATAATTGTTTTGACCAATGTTTTGTCAGATTATTTCGAGATCTACAGCAAGTTTCCGAATCAACTTCCAAACACATTTCCAAATCCAACAGCAAAATTATACATGATAAACGAACCGGGCGATTGGTTTAAAGCACGTGCATTCTGTAATGAGAAATTCAGGGGTCTTACCACATTGGGAGGCAGGGGAGAAAATACAGAGTTGAAAAACTTTATTATATTGAGTTAGTCTTGCATTGAGTGTTTGAAAAAAAATTGAGAGTTAAAAAAATTTTTAAATTTTTTTTCTAACTTTTAAATTTACTCAAACCTATTTTAGGATGAGAACACTAGCGTTATATAATATATATATATATATATATATATATATATATATATATATATTATAAATGTTTAAATAAAAATGACATTCTATTAGATTGATTAAAAATAAAGTTGAAAAGTTTTTTGCTATTTAAAATTAAATGAAGATATTTTTGCTCAGACGCCGCCAAGGATTGCTCTGATCTTTTCTGGACAGCAGGTCGTAGAAGAATGACAGATAAGAGTTACCTCTGGCATACAGCTGCTCGCAAAAAAAGACCACCATTCGAGTCGTTTACTAATTGGAAGAATTCTTCAGATGGAAAAGGTTTTGGTTGTATTACTATGGGACGACCTGACGGACTGTGGCAAGCGAGAGACTGTTTAGAAAAGTTATGCTATGCTTGTGAAGTGTTGTGAAGTGTAGAGAAGGCTGACTATTTGAAGTTGTAAAATTTTACTATTTTATTATTCGTTGTAGTTTAGCTTTTAAATTTATAGAAAAATATCTTGTTATATTTATTAAATTGTTACATGGATTTGATGGTTTTAAACTTTTGGCCAAATTTTTGAATTATTACTCCATTGTTTGCAGTTGAAAAATTTGCTTAATTTCTGTGTTATTATGTAGAGGTTTTAGTTTGTCATTGTTCATCGTGAGCACGGGCGGATCTAGAAAACTTTGACTTTGAGACCTTTGACTTTGAAAACTGGGATATTAAGGTTATAGAATTTAGTTTGACACATACTACAAAATTAATTCAAGTCTAGTCGGGTAATGACTGATACGCATTAACCCTATCCCAAAAAATGTTTTTATTATTCAGCCTATTGCTAATTTTTGTAGTTGAAAATAAACAAAATTATTTCATGTGCAATTAATGAAATATCTAGACTAGATATAACCATTATTAACGGGCCTCAACTGTATTGAGATCATCGCACTGCTTCTGTTTTTTTGCCGGAGTCGGTTGAAAAAAGTTTAAAATACTACATTTTTTAAAATTTAAAACGAATTTAAAACAAATGCAAACTGATTTTATGAAACACAAAAACATAATATAAGACGCGCCAAATCGTAAATGGAATAAAATGTGAACTGCGAACAAAACATAAAATTATGAAAAGTCTAAATAAGTAAAGACTATAATATACATGATTTACTTTTTGTTATTATTTGTTTTCAATAAAAGAAATATACTAAGAAAACATGAATTTAAGTTTAAAATATGAATTAGTTTCTGAAATTAACTTGTATCAAATTTATATAACAAATCAGCGTTATTTTTTATTGTTAAAAAGAGTCGATCTTTTTTAAAAAAAATTTTTATTATTTAACGCTGTCTTGAATTGAACTGATGGTAACAAAGTACCATGGCCTCCTCGCCCCCCCCCCCCCCTAAATTCGCCACTGTTCGTGAGAATCTTTAATTTCAATTAATAGTTTTTCATAATTTTTCTCAATAAAACATATAAATTTTAACTATTTTTTATAAAATACATTTTTTACTCTTGGAAGTATTGATTAAGTACCACCCAGTTTTTTATTTGAATATAAATTAATTTTAAAGTCAAAATAGTCAAAATATTAATATTGAAGTATGGTACAACCACAGAGGTGAATTTAGACAAATGTAGGAGGTGGCCAAAATTATTTTCGATATGCAGTGATGGGCATAGTTTAACTAAAAAGTTGCAAACTGATGGTTTAACTGTTTTTTTTTCAGTTTCCCGCATAATTTAACTGAAATAAAGTTTAGTTTAAATGATAGTTTAACTAAAAAATTTCATTATTAACTACATTTCATATAATTTAATTAAAATATTTTAGTAACATGTGGCTCTTATTTTTTTGCCAAATCAGGTCGAGACATTGTTTTTTAAATTAAAATTTTAAACTAAAACGTGCGTATCAATTTAAGTTTTCTATAAAAGAAATAAAAGTCAGCGCAATAAAAATGCTAGATCAGCAATTGAATTTATGAAAAATTATAAATGACCAACAAAAAAGAGATGCAGTCGTGTCTGGCGGCTAATAATAAGCATCCGCTGTTGAAACCAGTTCTTATGAAATATTGGTCAGTCAGTAGAGTTTTGACTGGTGGTTACTAGTTTCCGCAATTCACTTAAAGATTTCTTTACGTTAGGTTGATTAATTAAACTCTAATTAAAATTTGCTTCGAGTTAATGCGTCCAACAATTTTCAGGTACACATATCCTCTTAGAAATTGAAAGATAAATTTTTCAAGAACCGATTATTTTCATTAGCGGAACGAATTTGATACGTCTGAAAAAAAATTTTAAGCATAAATATATTATTATAAAAATGAGTCAGAAACTTTCCATTGATTTCTATGCGATACCATTTGAAATTATATCCACACCGGTTCGCTATCTGAACTTTTTTTCTTTTGCCTTCTTTTGTAGTCATCTTTCGTCAGCAAACCAAAACCACCGAATGAGGTTGTCATTATTAATAACATTTTTCATTTTCACTGTACAATATTCTTGTTTCAAAATTTTCTCAAAAACAATTGAAAGGCAAATTGCATGAAGCTGTGGAGAGGTACATGGTTGAGCAGGAAAGCTGAGACCACCTCCGAATGACAGGATGGCATGGAACAAAATTGAAGAAATTCCTTCTGACGAACAAAATAAAACCGAAATAAGGAATAACGTTAATGAGATGGCGGTGGCAAATAATGAAGTTAAGAGTGAGTGTTTGCAGCAAGGTTCTAAAGTTTGAAGTTTCAATGCAATTATATTCAATGAAATTAATTAACTTTATTTATTTCTCAGCAAACTGCTACTCATAAGACTTCCAAATAAATTTCTCATCTCCTAAGCATGTCCCACACCTGATGGAAAGCATTTCTTAGCGTTGAGAGTGTACGCTTTCGTGTGCAGAGCAACATTGGAAGATGACCAGAAGAAAATGTCGGAAGAAGAAGAAATGAAAGTTTACAAAGAGATGACGAACATCAATGAAGATCCTTTCTGGCCATGTGTTCGCGACGTCATTGCACTTATCTTAAGGGCCATTCTCTGCTTTCTTATTGGGTTTTTCCAATGAAATATTTCTGTGTAGTTATTTATTAAAATTTCACTTTAAATACTCATTGAAAAGATGATTTGATCTGTTCAAATACAACATAATTTTGATATAATTCGAAAATGTCTCTAGCGTATCCAACGACACAGTACAGCGTAGCAGTTAAAAATATGTTATGGAAAAATAACGTTTAGAGGATGAAATTTATAGGATAAAATTAAATATTTCACAGCGACTTGTATAGAAAATGTTGAACTCATTTTGCTATGGACCACATTCCATGTAAATATAACAGCACTGGCAACTTTCGTAACGTTATCGTGCATGTATGCATATTGATATGATTTCTGTTTGTTAATCACCAAATGTGAATGACACTGTTTTATTGTTTAGTTTAATTTTGGAAGGAAAAAATAGAACTTCAACTGAAAATCTTCACAGGAGTGCAAATAAGTTTCTAATTAAAACCTAACAATTTATCAATGTATTTAATTCGAAATTGTTTTGACGTGTTAAAACAACCTGTCTTCGTATTATAACCCGGCTATGAAGTGCCTTCACTTAATCGTGTAATATTAAAACGTTAACTGAATTAAATTATTGTCCCCAAGCCGATTATGTATAAAACATACCGTAGGGCCGAATTTAAGTTGAGATAAACGATTACAAAATCGAAGGATGGTAGCTCTAACTTATCAATTAATGAATCCTATCTTAACTGCACATTAATTAGCAGACTCCAACAATCTAGGCAAATATTTTGCAGACCGTTGGAGATTAATTAAAAATATTTACTGAATATTTCTAACATTTAATTCACTTTACAACGAAATTTCATAATTTCAACAGATTATTGGAATCATGCTTTACAGGGTGGTTTAAAAACCAATTGTAAGCAATTAAATCTATACCTACACTCATAGCAAACATATTCACTTGTGTATATACAATGATATAGATATTGCATATATATGTTTACATAATGATATATACAATGATATAACGTCTATATAATGATATGTGACAAACACACGATGCGCATGTATGTACGCACAAACACACTACAATCACACACACGATCCCAATCACACACTTGATAACACAATCACACACACTATCACACACACGATCACAATCACACATTTGATAACACGCAATCACACACACACACAATCACACACATGATAACACACAATCACACACATGATAACACACAATCACACACACACACACACACAATCACACAGACTCACAAACACGCGTAGGTACAATGATGTTTGTGTGAACATTAGGTCTAATTGCTGGTAGCGACTAGCGACGTTTAAATTGACTTTTCATGTTCTCTTAGGTGTTTATGCCTGTTTACAAATACATGTAACTAGGACACATCCATTCTTTCACTGTATTTCTTCAACATAAAATTTCTTTAGAAACTATTTTTTAATTAAAAAATTTTAATTTTTGATTACAGTACTAGATGCAAGAATATATTAAATAGAGTTGAGTTAATTTTGAGTCATCTATACACAATTTTTCACTCGCTCTTTCTTTCTTTCTCTTTCTCTCTCTTCCTCTCTTTCTCTTTCTCTCTCTCTCTCTCTCTCTCTCTCTCTCTCTCTCTTCATCTTCTTCTCTATCTACATCATTCTTACATTTATTATTGTTTATATACATATTCTGTTAATTGTATATAAATAATACATATTTGTGTGTAATATAATATATATATATATATATATATATATATATATATATGTGTGTGTGTATATATATATATATATATATATATATATATATATATATATATGTGTGTGTGTGTGTGTGTGTGAGTGTATATGTGTGTGTGTGTGCGTGTATATATATATATATATATATGTGTGTGTGTGTGTGTGTGTGTTTACATGTATTACATATTTCTCTACAAATAAAACAAAATTTAGATTAGCAAACGTTGGAGAGCCAGCAGGACTCCGATGCTAATGATGGATGACAATCTCACTGACAACCGTTACAATGTTATGAGATCATCATTATGCGTTCAATATCTTCAACTGTATTTCTCTTTATGTGTGTGTGTGCGTGTGTGTGTGTTTGTGCGTGTGTGTGTGTTTGTGCGTGTGTGTGTGTTTGTGTGTGTGGTGTTTGTTGCTGTGGGAATGTGTGTATGTTTATTTAATTATTTCATTGTCTTAGTTCGTTTGTATGTGTTGTGTATGTGTGAATGTATGTGCGTGTATGCACAACTATGTGTGTGTTTATGAGCGTTAGTTAGCGTGTATTTGTTTTTTTTTATTTGTGTGTGTATTTGTTGGTTTGTATTTGCACATGCACATGTGGCTTTTTTGTTTGTATATGTATATGTTTTCTTTTGTGCTTGTTTGAATCTGTGCCTGTATGTGTGAGCGTATGTGTGTGAGCGTGTATGTGTAAGTGTGTATGTGTTGTATGTGTGTGTGTGCACGTGTGGTGTGTGTGTCAGCATAATTTTCCCGACAAGACATCAGCAAGGACACTGTCAAGAGGTATGTAATGTTGTTGTTGATATGTAAACAACATGTAATTCAACACTCATCACTCTGTAACAGTCAGTGGCTAACGTTTTGTTGTTGTTGTTGTTGTTGTTTTCATATTAATGTTGTTGTTGTCATATTATTATTACTATTTTTGTTGTTGTATTGAAGTTATTGTTATATTATTGTTGTTGTCATATTATTGTTGTTGTCACATGATTATTATTATTGTTGTTGTTGCATGGACTTCGTTGACATATTAATGTTGTTGTTTCTGTTGTTGTTGTTTTTGTTGTTGATGTTGCTGTGTTTACAAGTTGTGTTGTTTTGTTGCTAACATTTTGTTGTTGTTTTTGCTGTTTATTGTTTGGTTGTTTGAATGAGTCACTACAAAAGATAAACAAATCTTACACAATCAAAAATACTAATGTCATATTAACGTTGTTGTTGTCATATTATTATTATTATTATTCTTGTTGTTGTTTTAAAGTTGTTGTTATATTATTGTTGTTACGCCAATAAATACATCATTTTGTTATGCAGTTAAACAAATTTCTTTTTAAAATAACTGTTTCAACTGAAGAGATGCATGTGGCTTGTGTTCTGTGTTTCAACAGCCCTACAAACTGAATGCTGAAGAGTGATCTCAACGGCTGAACAGAACTGAACCCCAAAGTTCGTGGCATAAATTATTAAAATTATTTCTCATTTGTTGTATCTATTATCTGTTTTTTTGGATTTAATTTTTAATAAACTTCGATTATTATATCCATTCAAGATGTCAATTTTTCAGTCTTAAATAAACTATGTTGA
>NW_008704435.1:1493387-1494170 GCF_000326865.2 Helobdella robusta | reverse complement strand
GACGACGACGACGACGATGATGATGAGGATGAAGATGTAGATGATGAAGATGAGGATGAAGAGGATGATGACGGTGATGGTGATGATGATTACGATGATGATGATAGAATGTTTATTGGTTTGTTTTCATGTTCATTCGCTCGTCTTTAAATTTTTCTTAGCCCCAGTATCAGTGCAATCGTTAAATAAAATTCAATATTATTCGTTTGTACATAATGATTGTTTGTTTGTTCGTTCGTTCGTTCGTTCGTTCGCTTATCTGTTCATTTATTTGTTTATCTATTGTTTATTTGTTCATTCGTTAATTTGTTTGCTAAGGTATTCAATTATGATACTTACTGCTTTTGATATTTTTATTATCATCATCGTCATAACCATCATTGTAATTGTTTATGTTATTTATTATTATTATCATCATTATTATTATTATGTTATATTATTAATAGTAGTAGTAGTAGTAGTAGTAGTAGAAGTATTATTATTATTATTATTATTATTGTTATTATTAATATTAGTAGTAGTAGTAGTAGTAGTAGTAGTAGTAGTAGTAGTAGTAGTAGTAGTAGTAGTAGAAGTATTATTATTATTATTATAATTATTGTTATTATTAATATTAGTAGTAGTAGTAGTAGTAGTAGTAGTAGTAGTAGTATATTTTTTATAATCATCATCGTCTTCGTCGTCATCATCATTACCATTAATTTTTATCATGGTCATTTTCATAAACATCATCATTCTCATCTTCATCATCATCAACATGTCAACAAAATCGACAACAACATA
>NW_008704435.1:1470398-1487898 GCF_000326865.2 Helobdella robusta | reverse complement strand
TGGATGAATGGATGGATGGATGGATGGATGCTGGGGAAAATTAATAAGACGATATTTGTCATTGTGAAATAAAAAACAATCACAATAACAACAATTAAACAATTTAAATTTATTATTACGATTAATTTGAAAAAATATATAAATGTAAAGTGAAAAACGCTGTAATCATATGAGTGGATGAACAAAAAATCAGGTGGCCAAATAAAGACGATTAATTTTATAGGTGATAAATGTTATGTTGGTATTGTGTGTGTGTGTGTTTGTGTTTGTTTGAGTGTGTGTGTGCGTGTGTGTGCGTGCATTTGTTTGTTGTCACATGCATGTGATAGTATGTGCGGATGTGTCTGTATATGTATGCGTGGATGTGTCTGTATATGTATGCGTGTGTTTACATGTGCACATATGTTTTAATTCATTCACTAATTCATTCATTCACTCAATCATACTTCTTCATTCATTCATACACTCAATCATACTTTTCTCTCTTTCATTCACTCAATCATACTTATTTATTCATTCACTCAATCATACTTCTTCATTCATTCATTCACTCAATCATATTTTTTCATTCATTCTCTCACTCAATCATACTTTTTCATTCATTCATTCATTCATTCATTCATTCATTCATTCATTCATTCATTCATTCATTCATTCATTCATTCATTCATTCATTCATTCATTCATTCATTCATTCATTCATTCATTCATTCATTCATTCATTCATTCATTCATTCATTCATTCATTCATTCATTCATTCATTCATTCATTCATTCATTCATTCATTCATTCATTCATTCATTCATTCATTCATTCATTCATTCATTCATTCATTCATTCATTCATTCATTCATTCATTCATTCATTCATTCATTCATTCATTCATTCATTCATTCATTCATTCATTCATTCATTCATTCATTCATTCATTCATTCATTCATTCATTCATTCATTCATTCATTCATTCATTCATTCATTCATTCATTCATTCATTCATTCATTCATTCATTCATTCATTCATTCATGCATTTGCTCAATCATTTCTTCATTCACTCATTTATTCATTCATTCAGTCATTCATTCATTCACTCAATCATACTTTTTCATTCATTCATTCATTCATGCATTTGCTCAATCATTTCTTCATTCACTCATTCATTTGCAAAGTCAACCCCGCCGAGTCCACACACACCTGATTGTCATGCACGAACCAACGCCCCCTTCCCCCCTCCCCCCTTCCCTTCCATCACAAACATCACCCCATCCCAATTAGCTTCATTACAACGAACGAGATTTCACAACTCACTACTCCGCTATAACGAACTGAATCCAATACATTTAGTGCACCACTACACGCACCTCATTGGTCCGTTTTAAATAAGTAAGCCACGCCTACTTTTGCATTAGCCAATAGTAGTTACGGATGAAGTTTGGAAGGATGATGTGATGATGCTGGTTTTCATGATTGGGATGTTGAAATGACGTTTAAAATCTGGTGGAGCGTGTTTCTGAGAGCCGATCATATCGTGATTCTTTGTGCGTTGAAGAGAATTTTTTTTTAAATTTATTTTATTCTCCAACCAGAAAACCAGTTGCACAATTTGGATGTGAATGAATGATGAAGTGAGATGGTTTTATGATATGATACATCGTAGTATCATGATATAATACAAGTTAGTTTCATGGTATAATACAGCATAGTATCTTCATGTAATGCATCGAAGTATCATGATATAATACAAGTTAGTTTAATGATATAATACAACGTAGTATCTTCATGTAATACATCGAAGTATCATGATATAATACAATTTAGTTTTATGATATAATACAACGTAGCATCATCATAAAATGATACAACAGCAGTTTTGAACTAACTCTCAAATTAAATCATACATTGACTGTAAAAAATCGCAAGCTCAATCAAATACCGGATTACTGAAATCAAACAAAAATCATGTTTACAAGCACAAGTAGTTTGTTGACGCTCACAGCCAAAACATCAACAACAACAGCAGCAGCTACAACAACAGCAACATCACATTACACTGCAAAATCAGCAGCAGTTACATCAACAACAACTACTACTTCTACGACGAAAATGATCAACAAAATTTCATCTTTCAGTATAAAATCGGTGCTTGAGAATATTGTGGAAAGTAACAACAACTATAACAACAACACTAATAACAACAACAACTACAACAATCACAACTACAACAACTATAACAATTACAACAATAACAACTATAACAACAACAACAGCAACAACAACAACAACAAAAATGACATCAACAACATCATTGCCTATTCAACTAATGATAACAACCGTCAAAGTTACTATCAACAAAACAACGAATACAACAACAACAACAACAAGTGTGATAAATATAACGACAATGATGACGACGATTATGACGACGATGATGATGATAATGAAGATGATTATGTGATAAATGATGAAAATAGAAACAAACACAACAACAACAACGACAACAACAGCAACGACAACAACAACAACGACAACAACAACAACGACAACAACAACAACAACAACAACAGCAAAACTCTCCAACTTAATTATAATACGAGGCCGCATCACATTTCCGAAGATGATGAAATTTGTGGTGATGATGAGAATATTGACGTGAATAATAATGATGACGTCATCGACGACGATGATGATGATGGTAGTGGTGATGATGATGATGATGATAATGGGGGAGAGGTTGTTAAGAGTGGTAATGGTTGCTGTAAAGCCGGTGAGCATGTAGGGGATGAAGATGAGGAAGATGATGATAATGAAAATGATGAAGGTGATGATAAGGGTTAGTCTCACTGAGTTGTTGAAACGAATTATTGTTGTTATTACTATTAAAATAATTATTATTTTATTATTGTTATTGTTATTATTATTGTTATTATTATTGCCATTTCCATTTGGTTGATATTGAAGTTATGACGGGCTAGTCCAGACGGCAGGAGCGCCAGAAAACGAGTTGTTGTTTTGTGGACTGATGGGGTTCGATCGCTCTCTAAAACTTGGAGACAACTTTATGTGTGCTTGTGCGTGCGTGAATGTGCGCGTGCGTGTGTGTTTGTGTATGTGTTGCTCATGAGCACAGTAATGTGCTGTTGTGGTTCTCGGTGATTAGTTAATGTTTCTTGAGCTGCTCTTCATTGAAACAACTTTTTCATTGCTAACTTCAAATTTATCTGAATGTCTCACACACACACAAGTACCTGATGAATGTGACGTAAGAAGTTTTGTTGATGTATCTCAAATAGGATCTTTCTTTATATGAAGTCTGTAAGAATGAAAACATCATATCGGGAGATACTTTTTTCTAGAACTCCTGTTAAGAATTAAAACTGTTGACAGTTAAATGCTAATTTGCAACGTGGCCAGCAGACAGTCGTCTGTACAAAATTCGCTGCCACTAACACACTTGATGTGTCAAATGTGCCTGCGTGCGTGCAATGAATGTATGTGCATGTGGTGTGTGTGGTGTGGGGTGGTGTGTGTGGTGTGGATGTACACACTTTTCCGCACATCAGTAATTTCAACTAATTTAAATTTAATCGAACTATGAATTTATGGATTACTTTTTTGAATGTTGGGGGTTCCGCTTAGTTAAGATTTACTCTTTTGGAATGCCTCGTCATGTAACAAATTTATTGTTTGTTCACAATAAACGATTTATAAAAGCAATTTGTATGTACATCTGCATTTGTTAGATGTGCACAGCAGAGAACCAGTGTTGTTTTAAAACAGCTGAAAAAAAAAATTGTTCTCGAATTCATCGTAAATGAGTTGGGTTAAATTTCACAGTGTGAGCTATCGTCATATGAGCCACCTATCAATCTGTTGACCGTTGTTCTAATTTTAACTCTTTCTACATCGCTTTAATTTTCATGTTTCGTGAAACTCACAAACTGTGAAATCAATCCCAAAAATAACATTTGCTATAAAACTGTTACTCAAGAATTTGCTCTGTAATCAAATGCAACTGACCGATAATTATATTTCTTTCATGTACACATCAAATAAACGCCCACCATTCAAAACAGCAAGGAGGAGCGTGCCGACACATTGCAAAGGCTCGCCAGTGCCCTGCGACAAAAACCACGACACGTACAACAGTTTCAGAAAGAGCGGTCCTAACAACAGCCACAACAACGACAGCCACAACAGAAATAACGACGACGACAACAACAATTTCAACCACAAAACCAGCAACAACATCCGAAACCACGTCAGCAGCCATGAAGACAGTGAATTTAAAAAAATTCGCCAAGACAACGACGCCGATAACAACAAATACACAAACAACGCCAACGTCAACAACAAAAACAACAAAAACAACAACCCAGCCAAATCAACAACAACAGCAACAAAAGCCGACAAACCACCGTACAGCTACAACGCCATGATCATGATGGCGATCCGTAGCAGTCCAACTGAACGCCTGACGCTGAATGGCATCTACGAGTTCATCATGAAGCACTTTCCGTACTACAGGGAGAACAAGCAGGGCTGGCAGAACTCGATCAGGCACAACCTCAGTCTGAACAAGTGCTTCGTCAAGGTAATGTCGATGTTGGAAGGTTTGTGTGAGAATGTGGGCGTGTATGTATGTGTGTGCGTGTGTGTGTGCGTGTGTGTGTGTGTATGTGTGTGTTTATGTGTGCGTGCGTGTGTGTGTGTGCGTGTGTATGTGTGTGTGTGTGTGTCAATTGTATTTTAGCTAATGCCTGCGTTATTAGTGATCTTTGCAGTTTGGCTGATGCAGTTCTGTTGGCGTTATTTGTCTTATTCAAATATAAAATCTGATTTATATTAAACGCCAAAATAAACCAAACAAAAGTTTTAGCGGTTTTATAAGAAAAAGCTTACAGAGCAATAAATATAGCACTAAATACCAAAAAATAATAAAAATTTTCAACAAAAGTCAACAGGGTAAAGAGCATGAAGTAAATGAAACCAAATAAAAAAAAAAAAAAAAAAAACAAATATTTACACGCAACAACAATATCACCAACATCAACATCACCAACAACAACATCACCAACATCAACATCACCAACAACAACATCACCAACAACAACATCACCAACAACAACATCACCAACAACAACATCACCAACAACAACATCACCAACAACAACATCACCAACAACAACATCACCAACAACAACATCAGTAGCTGCAAACGGCAACCACTATTAGCAAACGCGTGTTTAGATTAGTTGAAACATTAATGACGTGTGATTTGATGGCAATTGAATAGAGGAGTGGTGTGTTATAGTGGTAACTAGATACTATTGAATGTAGTTTCTCTGTGCTGTGTAGTTTTGAATAATGTTTGATTGTTTGCTTGTTTGTTTGTTTATTTGTTTGTTTGTTTGTTTGTTTGTTTGTTTGTTTGTTTGTTTGTTTGTTTGTTTGTTTGCTTGCTTGCTTGTTTGTTTGTTTGTTTGTTTGCTTGTTTGTCTGTTTGTCTGTTTATTTGTTACATTTTTGCAAAATAACTTTTCTATTTAAACCGATTAAATTCAGAAATCAAGCAGAGTTTTTTTTTTGGAAATATCAATTTAATTATATACTCGGCTTAATAAGTGCTATTTCAAACGATCAAAAATTACCATTGTTGGTTTACGTTAAGTAAAAGCGAAAGTACATTTGAAATAGCATTAAAACTGCTGATGATGCATGCATGTTTGTCACATGACTTTTAAACAAACGAACAAATGAACATCAAACAAATAAACAAACATAAAACAAACATAAAAACAAACAAACAGACAAAAAACCAATCAAACAAACAACGAACGAACATCAAACAAACAAACATACAAACAAACATACAAACATACAAACAAACAAACAAAACAAACAGACAAACAAAAATCTAACCAACCAAACAAACGAACAAACAAACAGGTACCGCGACACTACGATGACCCAGGCAAGGGCAACTACTGGATGTTGGACGCGGCAGCCGACGACGTCTTCATCGGGGGTTCCACGGGCAAGTTGAGGAGGAAGAGTTCGTGTGGCAGTGCAGCCGCGGTGAGGAGCAGGCTGGCCGTGGTGAGGAGGGCAGCGGTCCTGGCCCAGCACCACCGGTACATGCCCCAGGTTCGACCGCAGTACAGCGCTCACCCTCAACGACACCAGCACCTACTTCAGCAGGTCTACTTCAACCAACACCACCACCAGCAACATCAACACCAGTGGTTGAGCCACTACCACCAGCATGTCATGTACAACAATCTGATGCGGAAACATCAGCTGCAGCGTTTTCAGGACGTCACAGATGACCTGAATGTGAAAAAGTACAACTACAGCATCAAATACAACAACAACAAAAACAATCTTTTAAATCACAACATCAACAGCCCAGCATATTCAAACCTGCAACAACTTCCATTAGTATTCACAAGAGGGAATCTTCCGACCTATTTAAACAACCCTGGCAACGTTAATAGCACGAGCAACATCAACAGCTTAAATATCAACAATAACGTTAATATCAACAACAACAACAACAACATCAGCAACATCAACAACAACAGTAACAACAGTAACAACAACAACAACAGCGTCAACTACAACTGCCACAACAACTATAACGACCACTTTATTCAGAAAAAGAAGCCAAACATTGACCACAGCATCAGTAACATGGTCACTCCCATCAAATCCCATCAGGACGACCGCTTCTCCACACAGACACCCAACTCCTCAGACAGTTCCTCCATCTTCTCACCCATCCAGACAAAAAACTTCATCCAAAATGAGATCAACCAGCAAACTCACAATGACTCTCTCACCTCTCGGCAAATAAAGAATGAAATCAGCGATGCAGAAAATGCTTATAATGATGTTAATGATGATGTACGGCATGGCGTCCATTATGAAGTGCCGCATGATGTCCCTCGAGAGATTCCGCGAGAGTTCTCGCGAGAAGTTTCGCGTTCTAAAAGAGATGATGAAGTCAACTTCGGGTTCAGTCCAGCAAAGAACCGGCAGGACGCCGCAGAGACTTTTGAAAAAGATTTCAAAAAAATGAAACGTTTCGATTTCAGTGTTGAAGGCATTTTAGGAAATGCATAATTATTCATTTTCTAGATTTGAAACATTTTTACAAAATTAAGTATATTTTGTTCATCCATTACAACTAAACTTTGAATTTTTTCTTTCTAGAGAACAAATGTAAATATTTGAAAACTTGTTTAATGGCGTAGAAGCAATTTTTTTTACATGCAAATAAAAGGGCAATGAATGAGATCTGTTTAGTCTGACGAAAAGAATAAAACCCTCGTGATACATGGCTGCAGATCGTAACAATTTGTTTATCCTGACATTCGTTTATGTGCAAACTTCAACCGATTGAAGGATCTGACGCTGAAGCAGAAGCAAACGCATGCATATCAACACAACACAAACTAACGTAAACAAGTGACAAGCAAGGATAATATATACACAAATACACAGACGTGCAGACAATTTATTGATGCTAATGAAATAAAACTTTAAAAGTTTTGGAAAAGTTTTATCATCACGATAAATATATAACTATATCACTATATCATGATATCACTAACATCGCTTAGTATCTAAGTTGAAATAATATTAATAATATTAATCATCATCTTCATCATCGTCGTCGTCATCAACGTTTTTTTGCTATAAATTTTCGCGTTTGATATACATCCAATCCAGCCAGCCTACTTCGAAACATCAACAACACACACGGAAATAGGACTTGCAAACTTTTGAACGAAAAATCATTTAGTGTTTGAATACATGGCATTGTTTATGTAAGGAACTTACAATATTTTTTTATACTACATCAAATAACAAACAAAACAAGGCAATTATGAAAAATAAATTAAGAAAATAACAATTTTTGACAGAAATATAAACTCAGAAAATTGTAAAAATTGTTCATTCTTATTAAAATAATGTAGAAATTGATGAAAATATTCACAAATAACAAGACAAGTTGTTATAAACAGCAGTGAAAGCCATTGAAACAGAGTTGGCAGGAGATGGGTAATTAATAACGAAAGAGAGAAAGAGAGAGAGAGAGAGAGAGAGAGGGAGAGAGAGGATGTTGTTTATTTAACAAACTGCATCCATACAACCAACCGTTCAACTGATATTTATTAACTCAAATCTATGCTATGTTATCTGTTCTCTTCCCATTAGATATCAATATGAATATGAAATCCATATCCACGAACACACGCACACACACACGCACACACGCACACACACAAGGACTGATCCAGACAACTTAGTTGGGCGGTACTAAAAAAATTTGGAGAAAAGTGCTTAATGTTTCTTTGGGGGCCCATGGTCCCTAAATCCGCCACTGCACACACACACACACACACACACACACACACACACACACACACACACACACTCTCTCTCTCTCTCTCTCTCTCTCTCACACACACACACAAACACTTACACACTCATACACACACACACACACAAAGCAAACACACGAACATAGATTTATTTATATAAATATATATAAGAATCGTAGAAATATTATAAGATTCCACATAAGATTGAATAAACCAGCAAATAAATAAAACTTCTCAAATGTTTTTAAAAGAAATTTACATGCCAGTAGCAACGGTTTCAAGAATTGTAATATAACAATTGGAATACTAGATGTAAAAACAATTGATCACCCTTGTTTCCTGTGAGCGTTAGTTCTCTCTCCTTCTATGGATAAATAAACAACATACCCCTCATACGTGCCTTCTTAGGTCATGTATGTAATTGAAGAATAACATCATTATACCTTGCGTAACAGCGGTGAGTGTGCGTGCGTCTTGAAACAGCAATAGGTTGGTGAGTTGCTAGCAGGGATTCGCAAATAATTCAATGTAAGAGATTTTTTGTGACAATTTGTCTGCGTATTTTGGTTACGGGTTTTATTAAATGATGAAATTTTAACATTTTCTACACACACGTTTATAATAACCATTGTAGTTGTTAAAAAACCAGATTTGTTTGTGTGAATTGAAACCAATTTATTGATTCAATGGGGCAGTTCTTGTGAGGATTCAAATACACGGTTTGTACATCCTAGCTACAGATTTTCAACAATTGAAAAACTACATCGACAGACGCTGGTTTCAAATGTGCGAGCCTCTTTGGCATGTTTCCCTGCGATCAAACCATGTCTGACAGCATGTTCTGAAGCATGAACGCTCTAGATGCTACTTAAGAAGAAAATTTATAAGAAGGCAGTTGTGGAATACTAACAATAAAATTTCAAAACAAAAAAAAAACACACCAGCACAACAACAACAGCACAACAAACCGCAGATATCAGAACATTATTATCATCAGCACTAAAAAATCATCCCAGCACAACAACACAACAACACATCGGCACAACAACAACACAACAACAATACAACAACGCTACAACAACACTACAACAACACTACAAACAACACAACAACAGCACAACTAAAGAACCGGGTATCACACAACATCAATTGTCCGTTGATTTGTTTATGTAGTCACATGTCCCATTGTATATGTTTGCAAAATGTTTAGAGCTTCTATATATTGTTATTTACATAGGCGCTAATAAATTGTAAAGAAATGAACATTTGAAATGTTTTATACATAATAAATAGTATGTAAATTTCATGAAATGAGAGTAAAATATTATTATTAATCTCATAATGAAATTTGTGTAAATGAAAATTTTTACCAAGTCTTACTAATAACATTTAACTATAAAGTTAGTATACTTATTGAATTTAATAAATAACACAAGCAAACACGCACACGCATACACACACGCACACATGCACGCACGCACGCAAACAAATCACACACATTAACTCAAGTGTTCATAAAGTTTTCATCGTAAATATATACAAACGTATTTGTGTATAGAAAAAGTGTACACTGCTGGTATTTAATGATGGCAGTTGTGAGGTCTCGATGGACCTGCTGACAAATACAAGACACGAGTTCTTCAATACAAACATGCACAAACATTTACAAACATATACAAATATGAACAAACACACAAAACCACGTACAAACATGTACAAACATGTACACAAATATGTACAGAGATATACAAATATGTACAAACATACAAATTTGATCAGGTACACACGAAAACAAGCATACACACAAAACCACATAAATATGCCATACAAATTGTTAAAAGAAACATCAAATATTCTACCATTCTAATAAAAGTTTAACAATAAGGTGTGATTAATATTGACGCCACCATATAAATTTAGTTGAATCTGCCCCAAATAAACGTTAAGTCACCAATGGGAACACAATCAACTGATTTCAATTGGATTTTGGAAGCTCGTCTGCTCGTTAGCCAGTTAGTTAATTAAAAGAAGTCAGAATTGCCAAAAATGCTTTTAACAATTTGTTATAATTCGTGAACTGAACATTTATTTTGTATGCGTTGTAATGACGTTTCTGTGTGTTGTTGAGATTTTGTTGTTAAAAAACTTTTCAAACCCTCTAGGTGAATTAATTTAATTGGTATCTGTCAGTAATCTCCATCCATTTGGATAAGAAATTCTAGCAACACACATCCTACAAACTGCATCGTCCGAAAGCATTTTCCAATTCCAAGGATGTTCTGAACATTTTACGATATGAACTCAATTTTTCAGCCTCAATCAATACGTTGTTTGTGGCTCGTATTTCACATTGACTGGAGCGTTGAATAGAAATAATCTAAATAGAAATTTGTGCCTACAGAAAGTGAAATAGAAACAAGCATTAAAAACCGTTTGATTTGTTACGCTTTGGAGAATTTGTGGAATATCCCATGTGGTGAACGAACCAACGGTTGTTTATTAACGGAATTAAATTAAAAATGACATTCAAACCATTTTCAAAAACATTCGGGCTGGTTTGGTTTGATCTAAAGTTTGGTTTGAATTCACGAAATTTTGTGACGATAAAAAGTGACTATGAAGTGGCAATGGAAGTGGAATGTTTTTATAAAATAAAAGAAACATTTACACTTTAAGTTTACATTGACAATAAATGAATGGTCGGTGATAATTACAAACTTTTAATTTCTAAATTTAAAAATACCATCAACGAACTACAAATTAAAAAAAAGGTAGTTTGAGTGACATATTGCGGGTCTGGTAAGCAACAAACCCGCGATTTGGACTAATGGACGTCATCCCATCCAGTGTTTCTCAGTTCAGACCAGCCAAGCAGCCACTCATGTTTGTACTGCACATTGAAAATGATAGGATGGTAGGAAAAGCCAACAACGTCCTAACAACGGGTCCCATCCTCAAAATTGAAATGCATCACAATCGGCGAAGAACAGCGTATCATATATTTGCCAGGTTCATGCCATGCAATGTTAGCCATTAACAGGTATAATAAGCAAAACCAGCTCTTGCAGTAAACCATGTAGTTCAGGGTCAACTTTATTTCTCTTTGAAAGAAGCTGCTGCTAAATTTCCAATACCGCAATCTCACTTTCGTTCAGCCGGGAAACGACATTTCATTCGAAGCATCCAGTTGTCTCGGTTCGTTTGGATCCCGTTCGTTCTCCACCTCTGAATTAAACCAAGATATAATTTTGATATGAGCACAGGCATTAAGTTAAAACATGTTTCAGGTTTGAAAAGTGGAAACCAAATGTTTTTGATCTCTTAAAAAAGTACGAGGTCACAGATGCAATAACATGATTTGCGCAACAACAATTTTCACGATGAACTTGTAGAAAGCGGTTATTTAACCTATTTCTTAAAAAAATAGATAACATTTTATTGAAAAATGAAACAGTTAAACAATTAAAACTAATTCATTTATATATACTAAACGTAATAATATCATTATATAAATAAAAAATTCACACCATGAATAAATAAAATTTTTCAGAACACAACATCAAAATAACTCTAAAGCGCTGCATTTATTTTATTACTTAACATCATTATTTATTTCTATGATAATTGCGCGCTCATTGTTGTTGATGTTGAAAGATAATAACGGAAATCACTCATCATGTACACACACGCACACAAAAGTCATTATAATGTATATGCACATACATATACATACACATAGACGTGCAAACACGTAAGCTGTAAAACAAACACATTCACGCATACTTACTGGAAGGCAAACATATATGTTGATTTTGAAACATGCACATATACAGTAGCATAACATGCAAACATACATGTGCAAATAAATGCACACACTTGCACGTGCACAAACACACACATCTATATAGGTGTCGTGTTGTTATTGAATGCAATGATGACTGCAATCAAACAATCATCCAATGTAATCGTTTATAAACATGTTGACAGCAGTACCATCACACATTTCAAAACACATCCCTTTTTTATGCTTTGCTTGTGTTTTCCAGATTGTTAACAACGAACCTTCAAAATGCCTTCTCTATTTGATTATTATGCATTCTTCATATCAACGGTTTTGACAGAGCTTTCAAAAAATATTTTACAATTTACATGTGAAACTGAAGCAAAAACCTGAACAGATTTAACGAAGTGAAATATATGTCATCAGTTATTAGAAAATTCGCTGCCTACACCTAAAGCATTTTTACGTAAGTAAAACTAATTTTAACGAATTTAACTAAAAATTTCAATTATACTTTTGGTAAAGTCGATAAAAATTGAGCAAGAAAATAGTTGCGTATCGAGATTTGTGAAGGATGCTTGCAAGTGCAACCTTTCCAAGCTCCATCCAACAACACAGCCAGAACCTGCCATGAAGGCTTAACTGGAATGAACCAAAGGACATCATTTATTTGTTTTGAGAATTGATAAATAAGAAACGATTAAATCTTTCATGTGAATAAATCAAAAAAATTTTCAAAATTTTGTTTAATGAAAAAATTTGAAACGAGGGCAAGTAAAATTAATGAAATATATATTTCCGAGTGAGAAGCGTCATAAGATAAACATCTCTAGGCCTCTCGCTAACTAGCGAATAAAATGTGAGAATATTGTAGCCAAGTTGTGAAACAATCACCAAGGAGTAAAATATCATTATTAACGTTGGAAATCAAACACAGACAACATCATACTCATCCTCTCTACATCACCATTACGCAGGTCATTTCATTAAACATTCATCAAAATCATTCACTCAAGTAAACCACAAATTCCCAGAGCATCATCAACCTAATTGTCAACCTTTGATTGTCTTCAGTTTATATTCTAAATCAAAATTATGAAAAAAATTGTCGGCGTCCAAGTTAAAAAAGATATGCTGTTTCTAACCTGAAAAGCTGACCAACCAAATTTCACCGACCCAACTGTACCTCTCTATGTCTCTATCTTTCTCAACGATCTGAGGCCTCATCCAATTTCAATCCTTCGCTCGGAAGATTCTTAACACAATGAACGACTCAGAAATTCTTCAGTCCCCAGGTAAATTATTACAATTCCATCAAAACACTACCGTCGCCTGCATTTGTTATGATGAATAAAAACCCTGCCATACCTATATATTTTACATGTAAGTAGGTCGCCAAATTTAGAAATAAATTCTGAAAATGAAATACATCCCGTTTATGTGTTACACATACGTATACACATGAAATAAATAAAAATAAATAAACCTATAAGCTCAAAATTATAATCAAAATTAAAATAAAAGATAGTTAAAAGTAGACTAAATTAGACTATACCAAAGAGGAAACAAAAAAAAAACTTATTTCCAATTAAAATGAAATAATAAATCAATTATCCCTATAATTAATATTTAATTAAAATAATAAAAACGTTTACATACATACAAATCCACCCTGGTTTCATTAATTAAATAATAAGATAATTGAAATTAATAAAAATTAATCAATTACAATGAATGAATGAATGATAAGAAATGCACTGATTTCTTAATGATATGAATCATGTAAGCGTTATTATTATTTATTTACCTATAGTTTATAAGTTCATCATCTTGATAGCCATATATGGGGACAGTACTTACGAAACATATTTACAACGCTAGTCAGAATTAACAAACATCGCATCTACTGGATGAATAAAAAAAAAACTTAAATTTACGAACGAACTTAACAAGCATCATAACTAAGAGTCAAAAAACAGACAAACATCACAAACAGGACAAACATTACAAACAGACAAACGAACAAACATTACAAACAGACAAACGTTACAAACAGACAAACATTACAAAAAATACAAAAAAAAATCAGTAGATCAATCGTACATTCAATCGGTCCATCAATCAATCAGTAAATAGCAATAACAAATAATAAATGAACACGTATAATAAATGAAACTTATCAAATAACATAATATACATATATATATATATATATATATATATATATTTTACAATATTCTATAAATTGTACCTAATGTTTGGCGTTAATATGTTTGTAGTTCGTTTTTTCGATTTTTCTCACTAAAGTTTTTTGGTGAACGTTTAGTTTATTAAAATTCAAAATAAACTTATTTTTCGAATTCATGCTGCAAATAAGGCCATATTTCGATTCCGAATGAATCATCATCAGTGCTCCTTGCTGTATATATAGGGAAATATTGACTTTGTCAAGATGAACTTTGACGTTGTAAAAATTAACTTTGGTGTTGTAAAATTGAACTTTGATGCGAATTAGGTGTCAGGTTTCTTTATTGGTCTTCTTTGGTCTCCTTTTCTTCATCGATAGCATCATATTCTTCTTTGTCACTATTTACGATGCTAGTTTTTATTACTTCTTTGTTTTCGTTGTTGGTTAAGCGCCGGGTTGGAGTGAGGTTGTCATTTTTTGTTGTATATTTATTTTTGGTTTATTGATGTCAATTAGGACCGCTTCTGCAATTTTAAGATGCGTGTAGTTGCTGTTCTGGTATATTACTTTGGTGTTGCTGTGTTGCTGTCGAGGATTTCACGGCTAATTGTGATTGAGTGTGTTGAGTCCAAATGAGATTTGATAGCACCATTCTGTTTATGCATCGTAAGCCTTCTTTCAATAGAGTAAGTCTTATATCCATTGTTTACAAGCAGGTTAGTGACTCTTTTTAATTCAGCGTCGCGATTTTCAATATCGGAAGAGTGTGTGAATGCCCGGTTCACAAATGATTTTAAATTTAAATTGTCTTTAAATTGTTCGGTGCATTCACTTTGTCCATTCAAACAAATTCCTGTGTTCGATTCTTTGACATAGACCGCGGTTTTGAATCGTTCTCCGCCACGGGTGACCAACACATTGAGGAAAGGTAAACGTTGTTCCTTTTCAATTTCAATGGTAAATCTAAGTTTTGATTTGTTTAAGGTACCAAGAAGTTGGGTGATTGTTTAAGGTACCAAGAAGTTGGGTGATTTGTTCAGGATCGTTATAGGAGACAAAGATATCATCCACGTATCTGGCGTAGATATTTGGTTTTAAATTTGCATTGTTTTTGAATGTTTCATTCTCCAGCTGTCCTAGGTAAAAACTGGCAAATAGGACGCCAAGGGGGAACCCATAGCGACACCATTGATTTGCTTGTAAAGTTTGCCTGTGGGGCTGTGGAATGGTGCTTCAGTAGTGCAAATTTGTAGAAGGGACTTCAGTTGTGCTTTCGGTATGTTCACTGGAACCATATCTGAGTGGTAAACGGTGTTGATAATTATATCAATTGTATCATGAATTGGTACATTTGTGAATAATGATTCAACATCCAGAGAGGCAATAAATTTGGATAGTTTATTAATGCTGAGAAGATTAATAAACTCACGGGAAGATTGTAATGTGTAATTGTTTGGAATATATGGGGTTAAAATTTTGTTCATGAATTTTGCAACAGGGTAGGTGACAGTTGTAATTTGGCTAATAATTGGTCGAATGGGATGATTATTTTTATGCGTTTTTATATTTCCATATAAGTAGCCAGGAGAGTATTCGCCTATAAGTGATGGAAGTTTGTCATCGGTGATGTGCTTTCTTATCTTCTTAATTATTGTGTTTAGTTTAGTTTTTAGTTGAGGAGTGGGACCTTTTTAGATTACTTGGAACTTTTTTGTAACATTGAGTTTTTCATGGTAATCGGCTCGGTCGATAACGACATATTGTGCAGATTTATCTGCACGTCTTATTACGATATCTTTATTCTCCCTAAGTTGCTTCGCCGCATCCTTCATCTCGTCAGTGAGTAGCTTACTTTGAAAACTACCTCGTTTCTTGGCTTCAGCTTGAAGCTCAATGGCAACAGAGGGGTTGACGCTTAATTTACTTTGACGTTCAGCGTCGCTTATAGACATCATTAGCTTTTCTATCTCAATGATTTTCTCAATTTTGTTAGGTTTTTTCAGATAATGGCAATTCAATCCCAGGTTTAAGAACGCTTTTTGCTTGTCTGTAAGGATGTGGTGGCTAAGATTGATGAATCTATCTTTCATAATATTGTTATTTCCTTTGGTTATCAGGTTGGTCAGTTTTTTATGAAGTTTTAGTTTTGATGATTGCATATATGCATTTATAAATTCTTTCCGGCATAAGTTTAGTTCATTCTTGACAATGCAATCAACATCACAGTGATCCCATTGATTCAACAATTCAGTTAGTTGATTTGACAAGTCTTGAACTACCTTCTTCTTAACTTCTAATTATCGAGAGAGATGAAGCAGTCGCTGCTCGCGATCTTGTTCAATTGTTAGATTACGTCGGTTGGTCGCAGAACTTCGAGTAAATGTTGGTAATAGACCATAATTTTTACAATATTCTATAAATTCTACCGAATGTTTGGCGTTAATATGTTTGTAGTTCGTTTTTTCGATTTTTCTCACTAAAGTTTTTTGGTGAACGTTTAGTTTATTAAAATTCAAAATAAACTTATTTTTCGAATTCATGCTGCAAATAAGGCCATATTTCGATTCCAAATTACGATGCATAAACAGAGTGGTGCTATCAAATCTCATTTGGACTCAACACTCATTCACAATTAGCCGTGAAATCCTCGATAGCAACACCAAAGTAATATACCAGAACAGCGACTAAACGCATCTTAAAATTGCAGAAGCAGTATTAATTGACATCAATAAACCAAAAATAAATATACAACAAAAAATGACAACCTCACTTCCAACCCGGCGCTTAACCAACAACGAAGTAATAAATATTAGCATCGTAAATAGTGACAAAGAAGAACATGATGCTATCGATGAAGAAAAGAAGACCAAAGAAGACCAATAAAGAAACCTGACACCTAATTCGCATCAAAGTTCAATTTTACAACACCAAAGTTAATTTTTACAACGTCAAAGTTCATCTTGACAAAGTCAATATTTCCCTATATATACAGCAAGGAGCACTGATGATGATTCATTCGGAATCGAAATATGGCCTTATTTGCAGCATGAATTCGAAAAATAAGTTTATTTTGAATTTTAATAAACTAAACGTTCACCAAAAAACTTTAGTGAGAAAAATCGAAAAAACGAACTACAAACATAT
>NW_008704435.1:1461212-1468712 GCF_000326865.2 Helobdella robusta | reverse complement strand
CACGACAACATAATGAACAGTATCAAAGATTACTGATGAGATGTGCAATAATGATATCAACAAACTTAGACAAAAACATTTATAAAAATTAAAACAATCCACAAATCTGTTGAACTACAATTGAAAAACTGTATTTACAAGCGGCTATAAAAAGTGCTCAAGTACATTTGAGGTGTAAATATGCTTTGAGAACCTTTTAATAAATTGCAGATCACATTCTGAGTGTGACGACAGTGGTGGTTGTTTGGTTGAATACTTGATTCGCAGCAAGTCCCCAACCTCATCAATGATCGCCAGAGCCTGTAACGAGTGTTTGTTTGCTTGGTTGGTTGCTTGGTGGTTTGTTTGGTTGGCTGTTCGCTTGTTTGTTTGTTTGCTTGGTTGTTTGTTTGATTGGTTGTTAGTTTGGTTGGTTGGCTGACTGTTCGGTTGTTAGTTTGGTTGGCTGTTTGTTTGTTTATTTGCTTAGTGAAATGTTTCCATATATCACAAAACTGTTAATAATTTAAAATTGAAAACAAAAAGTGTGTTACTTATAAGGCATTCATCGTCATATAACTTCTTTCATCTTTCATAACAGTTCAAAGAAATCGAAATTTTCAAACGATATAACCATGTTATTGTAATCTTTATCATCATTATGATAAGTCCTAATCACATATGTCAAGTTACCGCCATCTTGATTTTATTAAGAAGATTTCTGACGTAACTTTCACACTCATTGATACGGTTACAATGACGATGAACAACATCTCAACAACCCAACAACCCAACAAACAAACAGACAGACAGACAAACAAACAAACAAACAAACAAACCCAACAAACAAACACCCAAACTAGGACCAACTAATTTGAACCTGCACCGATGAGATGCTCACATGAAAACATCAGCACACCTGAACCAAAAACACAAACAGACACAAATCAATATTCTGACAAAAAGCAATGCACGCAATCAAATGTATCATTTAAACGAACGAGGGTGAGCATGAAAGCGACGTACACTAGCTTTTCAGTTTCGCATAGAAACTAATAAAGAAAATTTCACACACACACTACACACACATACAACACACTCATACAACACACACATACAACACACTCATACAACACACACTCACACACACTTACACTCACACGGATATAAACATCACTCACACGCATCTTAATTCAAACATGCAACCTTCAACAAAACTACACACACACACACACACACACACACACACACACACACACACACACACACACACACACACAAACATGAACAATCTAACTACCTAGCAAACACACATATCCAGGTGAATGAGCACACCACAGATACACAAACATACACAGACAGACACACACATACATACTCAAACACACACGAGTAGAAAGACAAACGAACCCGATCAAGCGTGCTTCGATTGTGAGCGGCAGACAAGCAGAACCTGGCCCTGGCTTCGATGATGGGGGTGGCAGGAAAACCAACGACCACAGTGGCAAGCCCACGAGACAGACATTCCCTACTGAACGCTCTATAGTAAGCAAGTTGTCAGGTGTGTGATTTGGTTACAATGAAAGAATTTTGAGAGAGAGAGAGAGAGAGAGAGAGAGAGAGAGAGAGACGACTTCAATAATGATTGTGATAAGGATAAAATCGAATAAAGAAAAGTTTGACTGTTGATGACTTTAAAGATGGAAATTAAGTCTGCCTGGACCAATATCAACAAACAATTCTGATAGTGAGAAGGTAAGATATAACGGAACCTCCCATGGCAAATACTCACGTGACCTTGGCAGGACAGAAGAGCAGGAGGGGCACGACAGGCGAGTTGACGTTGCCGTAAATTATGAAGCCCATCTTGTTCAGCCTGGCCCGGAAGTAGCGAGAGTTCCATGCCAACTTGGCCACCCTACGAGGGCCTGTCGAGACGAGGATGAATGAGTGAGTGAATGAATGAATGAATGAGTGAATGAATGAATGAGTGAATGAATGAATGAGTGAATGAATGAATGAGTGAATTAGTGAGTGAATGAATGATATGGTGATACATGACTATGGTTAACAGAATGAAAGGTGTAAACACCTGAAACATAGAATGAGTGATAAATAAAAATTATAAAAACGTCGGTAAGCCGTCGCTAGTGACTGAAGTTCAATTAGTGAATTAATGTTGGATGGATCGTAAAATCCTTCACAACGCAACTGCATTGAGTGTTGTTGCACCGTGCCTCATATTTTAATGCTCCTAAGTTGCGCGTTCGAATTCTAGCATTGCCAATGATTTCATGACGATTACATGCCAATCCCATAGCAACAAAAACAAGTTGCAACATGTGAATTTGGAACAGCTGATTTGGAAAAGAGAAAAATTTTAATTTTCGACACAACAACGACAACAACAAAAACAACAGCAACGACAACAACAACAATAACAAAAACAACAGCAACGACAACAACAACAACAAAAATGAATAAATCACACCCACAGAAGACATCGCAAAAAATCATTACACTCACAGACAACCAACCATCATCGTCTCCAGTTTTATTCATGATGATCCTCATTGTCGATATAATCTTCAAAAATTATCAAACACGTTTAAGCGAGTAGCGATTGCAAGAACACACATAGGTAAATAAATTAATGGAAATAAATTCAGGAAAAAGTTATACAGACATCTTACAACTCATTGATAATCAGCAATCAGAAGCATCAGTGCAACGATGTTAATTAATGATATGAATTAATGAATGAAGATGTTGGCATCATCAATAGCTAAAAATGAATTAACACAAACAAACAGACACACACACACAAACAAACACACACACACACACTCGTACGATACGAAACAACGTTCAAGAGTAGCAGACTACAGTTGAGTTGAGGTACAAACCTGCTGGGCTGCTAAGGCGGGCATGCTGACAGCGTACGTGCAACTGTGCGACCGCAATCTTAAGTGGTCTATGAGAGACTGTTGTTGTTCAGGTTGGTGGTGGCGATTGTTTTACTACTACCTACTACTACTACTACTACTACTACTACTACTACTACTACTACTACTACTACTACTATTACCACTACTACTACTGATGAAATGAAGTAGCTGCAATAAATTGTGATCAGTAATAATGACACAACGAGTGGTGGGGGGAACAAAATAAAAAAGCAGAAAAAGAAGTTGATAGGTCGCAATTATTACCGGCAAGAACCAATCAGCTGTCTCAACAACTCTTAAAAATACACCATTAAATGAGGCTAAACATAAAACCAACCCATTTATTTCACTCAACAAACGAACCAACCAACCAACCATGCAACTAACCAACCGACCGACCGACCAACCAACCACACAAACCAACTTCAACCGACCTTCTTGCCTCCAATGTATCCACCGACTGCTCCAAAACTTTTGGTGAACGTGCCCATCATGATGTCGACATCCCTTGGGGAGCACCCCCAATAATCTGTGACACCTCTGCCGCGGGGACCAACCGCCCCGATGCTGTGCGCCTCGTCCAGATAGATGTAGGCCTTGTACTTCTTTGCCAGGGCAATAATTTCGGGCAGCCTCACTATCGATCCTTCCATACTGATGATGTTTGTTGCGATGGTGATGATGTTTGCATGGTGTTGATGATGATGTTTGCATGGTGTTGATGATGATGTTTGTATGGTGTGATGATGATGTTTGTATGGTGTTGATGATGATGTTTAAATGATGATGGTAATGATGTTTGTCGTGACAGTGTTGATGATGATGTTAGTATGGTAAAGATGATGATGATATTGATGTTGATGATGAAGATCATACAAACAAACACATGATCAAAATTATTTTGGTGGAATATCGTGACCAACTGCAATAAATAAGTAATCTCCTGGAAAGTTTTGCATCGCTGCCAATAAAAATAAAATAGAAAGAGAACCCTACTCGTTTGCGTTAGAAAACAAAACAGCAGATAGAAATAGGCAGATACAATCAGGGATGAATTATTAACGAATAAACAACTTTCCACCCATCGCCTCACACGCATTAAAACCAACCTGTACACCCCCTCAACAATAATTAGAATCTTCTTCCAGGGTCTGAATGTACGGGGCTGGCCGTGGAACAATGCATCTCTCAGTTTGCACTCTAGGTCCACCATATCTAGAGCAGGGGGAGTGGGAACAACTTCATTTGGGTTTTTATACACTATTAAACAATAATTACCTTTAATAATTAATGTTACTGTTTCGAAACATAACCGTTTCATTTATATTGGGTCATCCGCAATAAAGGCGCCGGGATAGTGTAATGTTATTGCAACTGGGTACAAACTCCTTCATTCGCACGTGTATATGTATGTATGCATGCATATACATGAATGGTTTGTATATACATGAGTTGTAGGTTTCTTGCAGATACATCTGAGATAAACTACATAGAATGAAATAGTAAAATACGCAGACGTGCCAAAAAAAACACACAGCGCAGGCAGATGATGGACGGTTGACACACCAGCGATCGAACCCAATCGTTACAACGTTAAAGACGGATACTTTAACATTGCGACATCCATATTTAGAATATGCATTTACAGATGTTGCTTTGAAGGAGCTGTCAGTAAATATTCGTAAACAAAAAAGTATTTGTTCGACAGCAAAGTCATTGAAACAATGAAATATTTCTAGGATTCATGGAGTTCGACGTCAATGTCCTCATAACGTGAATTGTTTAACACAATTCACTGAATCACACACCACACACACACCATACACACACACACACAAACACACAACTCACTGACTTATTCATTGTTCACCGGGTGACTTCATTTCAGACAATAAAAGGAATCGTTAACTATACACTAATGAAGTTAGGAAAAGAGGTCGTTAGCATTTTTACTATGATGTTAGTTGTTAGGAAAAGAGATCATCAACATTAAACTCACGAAGTTGTGAGCTTGCCGATGAACAGGTTAAACAATGTTTTTGGCAAACAATCAATATGAATGTCTCAGTCATTCCAACAATCGATGAATGAACAAACAACAAAACAAACAAATATCACACTGGCAATAAAAACAAAAAATTCTTAAACGAAGTGAAGAAAAAAATGATTGGACGGGAAAAAACTAATAAACGATAGAATTAAACTATATAAAAAAATCCAAACGAATGAAGACTTCACTTCACTTCAACAATGAATGACACGCGTCATCAACAATTACCAAGTATAAAAATATAATAAAATTGAATGCCTCTAAATAGTCTTTGTATAACGTTAAATTATTTTCGATAATATTGGTTTTATAATGTCTGGTTACTTAAATTTTTATTGTCAGAGTTTATTGGTTCATAGATGCTCAATTGCTTGTCTTATTGGCAGAGTTGATAGGTTGATATTTAGGTTACCTACATTAATTAAGAGCTACAGGTTTTTTGTATTCTTTTCATGTTGGATTGTAATTGTTTTATCTTTCGCATGAATCAAGCCGTTCGGAAAATATTACAACACTAAACCACGAAATATTTTACAAATTTATTTTAAATTGGATTAAGACTGTCAGAAATGCAATTATTGATGACGATCACAGCATGTTCGGCGTTAGTTAACTTCCTGTTTAACTTTTCGATTTTTCTAACGGTTGATCGTAAATCATTCTCAAGTTTCTTTAGCTCAAAACCAAAATTTTTGTTCATTTTATGCACGATAGGAAAAAAAGCATATTTTCGGTATTCCTATACCATCTTCGGTGTTCGAATTTATTTTACTGAACCAACAAAAAGTCACAGAAGTGCAAGAAGTAGAAGAAAGACGTGAAACAGCACCCAACCAGCAACCATCGAATAGCGAACACATCCAGTTTGTAGGATGAACTCTAATTACATGCGTCAACACGTACGCACACGAGAAAAACATCTCACAAAGCAGTAACAATAAAAACAATGCATTGCTTAACTTGAAGCACACATTTTGAACTGTTCGCCACTGATTAAATTGAAACAGTAGGCACGATGCACTGTGAAACGTCTTTACGGCAACCTAAACTACTCTTATGTAGACGCAACCTGTTTAACTAAGTTACAACAATTACATCATTTATTGAGGACTGTTATCAGCTACATGCAGAGTGTACAAATACAGGCGAAACAACGCATGAAACACATTGCATCAAGCATGTGATAGGCGGAGATCTTTTTACAACCGGTCACAGTTATCAGTGCCAGTCAAAGTCAAATATGAATAAAGATTTCACATTTCATTTGTTGGTTTCTTTTTTTTTACAGTTTTTTCTTAGAATTTTTTCCGAGGTTAACAACAAACAGGCAAATCAACCCACCCATCTCATACACTCCGTATGGTAGGCGAGGTTACTCTTGCATTCAAACCCAGGCACTGTAACAAGTGTCAGACATCTAACCGAACCAACCCAACACACCAGTGAACTAACGCGCTGGCTCTTTAACGATGTCCACAATAAATAATAACCAATAAATAAATTCATTCAATCTTGCCTAATTTTCCGCCCAGTCAGTCGATCAATAATAATTTATTCATGCAACCAACCGTTCCGCAAATTTAACATTCATTTATTCAAACAGACCTTCATTTAAATATGTATACAACTAACCAGCCATTTAAAAATATTCACAGCGCATTCACATTCATACAAATACTGACGTACCTACCAACCAGAGCAGACAGGTAACACATTGAACATACAGCTTCAGTCATGTCGATCTCGCCTTACAAACGAATGCAGAAAAAAATTGATTGATTTAAATGTCTTGGCGTGTCTAACGAACGCTTAACTAAGGAAGAACGAATTATGCACTGTGCTAGCAAGCAAGCAATGAAGATGTTAAGTGAATAATGCATTAAGATAGCTTAAAAATAGAATATATGAAGTTCTTCACAATGCTTGAATGAGAAGGTGCATTGTTGAAGAGAGGCATAAATTTCATTTGAATGAATGATCCTCACACCATGCGTCAATGTCACAGTTAGAAATACGTTAACAGGAACCAATATAGATGAAAAGAACCTATAAAACTACTGTCAATGCAAAACAGTACACAACAGTAATTAATGTCAATTAATAATTAACCGCTGCTATCAATAATGACTGATAACAACAACAACAACTATCTGGAGACCATAACAAGTACAACTAAAAAAGAATATTCCCACGTACACTATCTATCTACGTGTTACTTATCTACCCGTAAAGTAAATAAAACAATTGGCCTAGCCAAGCTGATGAATGAGTTTGCTGACAAATGAACAAATATCCATTGAAGAAGTGAATAAATGAATGTCAAATAAACACATAAGATAAATGAATGAATAAAAAGTGAATAAAACAAGGAACAGCGAAAGCACATGAACCTAAAACCTTTTCTAACCTTAGATATTCAAGCAATTGTCTCACATTTCAACTAATGTGCCTGCGTTTGAATAAGACACGACAAATTAAATTTATTTAGGAACTTCATAGAGATGTCTCAAACTTCCTATCTTC
>NW_008704435.1:1451212-1456212 GCF_000326865.2 Helobdella robusta | reverse complement strand
CATCTGGATTGAATGAAATGTAAAAAAGGTACAAAGGAATGTGAGAGAGCATAACATGACATAGCATAACAAGTGATGTTATGCTAGTGATATCTGACCAGTAAAACGTTATATCACCTCAAGAGACTTCTGAAATGTTTATTCGTTGATAGATGCAAATTTTGAACAACAAGCAGAAGAAGACCAGTTCAGAAGATCTTTCAAGTAGAATACTTAAAGAGGCCATTGAGTAGTGAAAAATATTATTAATATTGAATACATGCTAGAAGTAGCAAGCAATTGATATGAATCCCATAGATTAGATTTGTACTGTTAAAAAAATCACGTCCTATTCATTCTTTTGTTCGTTCAATTTTTCATTCATTCATTCGTTCATTCATTCATTCGTTCATTCATCTGTTTAAACAATCAGCAACTCATTCATTTAGTACATTCATTGAATATTCATTGAATAATTTCTTTTTTTTCGTACAAAAACAATGTTCGTAATACTTAACTTTCAGCAAGTCTGCTTGACTATGTGGATAAAAAACTATAAAAATCTGAATAGATTCAAACATCCAGTGGCTCTTGTCAACGCCATTATCACTTATCATCAGTTGACTTATCATCACGAAAGCAGAGCCTTACAATCCTCTGAATATTTAAGCATATGCCTTAATAAATGTTTCCCAAAATTTTGTCCATAATCTCATACATTATCAATAAATGAAATAGGACGGTTGATTTAAATCAATGAAAAATTAAAACCATTCGGTTGATTAGCTCACAATTAAAGCTAACAACAACAAGCAAAGTACTACTACCTTGCATGCGGTTTTGTTATCACTATTGATTCAAAAAAAGCTAAATTCAAAAATATAAAACCAAATAGAATTAGTACTGGACAAAGCAAAACATGTTAGTATCATAAGTTCAAATCAATCAATTTTGAATTTATAAAAAAATAAACAAAACAACTTAATATAAATTAAATTAGATCCCTGCAGCCCAAAACCAGATAACTGAAACTTAAGAAGAACAAAAAATCTAAATTTTATTAATTAATTTAAATAAAGCCAGCATCTGAAAAGAAAACCGACTTGAAGGTCCATCCCTGATCGCTGGTGTACCTCTCCATCAGTTTGAAGATGGCAGCCGGTGCACTGCAGATCGGTCGATTCCAACAATCCCGAACCCTTCTGTAGAGGTTGCGTGTGTAGAAGCTTTCGAAACTCTGGTACAACGGCACCCAGCCCTACGTTGTTATGTGTTTGTAAGTGAGGTTGTCGTGTTGTTGTCGTGTGTTTGTAAGTGTTGTTGTGTGGGTGATGTTGTTGTGTAAGAGTAAAGTAGTTGAAAAAAAATGTTTTGCTCTCTCTGACATACGCATGCGCTTACGTATCATTTTATATACTCACGATTGAAGGATGTTTCCTGTCTCTAATGCCGCTTCATCCACACTCCACTAAGCCAATAACAAACAATTCGTATGCACGTGAAAATACCGCATCTCACGCGCCTGGTATATGATTGTTTGTGAATTTGGAAGAAGTTATATTCGAAACAGGTCAAAGTACACTAGCAACGCGAGTCACGGCGTTTCTACCGACTGAGCTAACTGGCGGACTAATTTCTGTGATTTAGTGATTGATTTAGTGATCCAAAGATTTAAATAGAATAGAAGGTACGGGCAAATTGAAATAACAAAAAGTGTAGCTACTGTCTTGTGTGGCTTAAGGGTGAAATCGTCAGAGCAGCCAATGATCACATAAACGAATTGCTTCATTACGATAAATTAAATATATATTAAATAAATTTATTCTGCAGTCTGATGTTCATTTCGTATCTCATTGCAACGCATTGAATTCGTGGCTACGTGGTTGCGAAGACTTATTTCTAAATAACCGAAGCGTTATTTCTAAATAACTGTTAAAAAATATTTTTGTTAATGTAGTTTCTACTGCTGTTATTTCTTGTAATTGTAATGATGTTAATTCAGTGTAAAAAATTAGACGTGTCTTATTTTACATGGTGAAAAAAAAGATCCACCAATAGAGCCAACATAACCAATAAAACCGTGAATACAGTTAACATGGAAATAAATTCGTGTCAAGTGCCAAAACACGCATCATAAGATAATGAACATAAACGCTCACACACAAAAATAGTAGATAGGTATACACGATAAGAAATAATGTGTTGCAGGTATTTTAACTTTATAACTAACAATAACAACAACAACAAAAACAACAACAAAATAATGAAAATTATTATAATGATATTAAGAAGTCTAATGTGACAAACACGGAAAATAATATTAATATGAGTGTGTAGACATTTTATCTCTATGATAAATAATTAAGTAATTTATGAGATAAACAATAATAAAAATAATGAGATAAACAATAATGATAATATAAGTAATATTAATGATGATGAGAATGAATATCTTGAGGTTACATGTGGTCTAACTTAACTAAACTAAACTAAACTGAACTGAATGGTTGCTCTCTGTTTGATGAGCTGCCTTTGAAAATTAATTAATAAAACTACCATGGCAGTCAATGAGTTACCTAATTACAATAAACTAAATTGTATTATTAATTAGCTTGGTGGGGCATATTATCCTAATTTTTTTCTTTTGATCTTTGATCTTAACTACACAAACCATACAAACCACACGCACAGACACACACACAGACACACATACACACCACACACATACACACCACACACATATATATATATATATAAATATAAATGTTATATAAATATAAATGTATATAGTTGGGCACATTGTAATATCTAGCACGTTCTATTTTTTTTTATGTTTTTATTTCATCACTTAACTTTAACTATGTAACAAATATTAAACGTCATCAAGTTTAATAACATATTTGTTAATTCATAGTAGGTATACTAAATATTGAAAAAGGAATTGAATAAACATTATTTAAGATAATTAAATTACTAATTGAATATAATTGAACTACATGGTAAAAGCACCCACGTCAAACGATCTACCGTCTATACATATGTTTATGTTATTAGAGAAATATTTTTACTCCCAAATTTAAAAAAAAATAATTGAGAAGTGGTGAGTTATTTTAGCAGAGAGCAAGCAGTTGTTGGCTCATAAATTAACAACTTAATTCACTGCGTTGGATATCTGTACAATATCACGTTTACAAGTTCTCACATTCTCACATTATAGCAGGTCAAATTTAGTTTAGTTTGGTTAATTTCTTGGGCCCTTCGTCAACTTTAAAAATTTTGCCCTGGTACCTGGTAAATACTAATGTTGTAGGAAGTAATCAGAAATTATTATTTAGTAACTTTTCGTTATTGTTATCGTTTCGTTATCGCTATTTCGTTAGTGCTCCAAACCAAAAACGTATTGAAGCAACAATCTCAACAATAGCCTCAACAATCTCGAAAACCAAGAAATAATTAATCTCAATAATGAACTTAGAGTAACTTTTCGTTAGTTGCAGTAATTAAAATTTTGAAATTTCTTAATACCATAATTAAAAGTAATTAAAATTTTGAAATAAGGAGTGCACCAAGTTCGTTTGCATTAAGTTTCCACTAATTAAGTTACCATTGCTGACGACATATGACGATAATAATGATGATAATGCTACTGATGACGATGATGATTGCATGTATAATTAGATACACCTGTTGGTGAATGGCTGGTTGCCAGTAGGCTGCATGGAGGGTATCGTGTTATGGATAATTTGGGTGATTATTATGTTTCAGTTAGAGCTTGTTTGAACTGAGGTTGTTTTGCGTGGTTGTTGTATGGTTTTTGGTGGTTAGGTGGTTTGTGGTTTATCAATTAATTGATTGGTTGGTTGATTGATTGATTAATTAATTAGTTGATTGATTTATAGAAACTTTCATATGTAATAAAATATATTTAGATAAATATTAATAACTTTGTAAATATCTAACGTAGCAATTATTATTAACTTTGCTGTGTTTCAAAATCTTGCTTCTTTATTAACTAGTCAGGTCTGGAAATAAAGCCTGAGAGAGTCTTAGTTAGCACTGATGTGTATCTATGTTACATCAAGTGGCGGATCAAGAGGGGGTCGGAAAAGCCAGTGCCACCCAGCGCTATTTGTGTTGAAAGATGGTAAAATTCGTTGCTTTAACGTAAAAAGTAGTGTTTTTTAGATCCGCCACTGGTTACATCAACTTTGTTCAGATGGTATAAAAGAAAGCAATTGAATTGTTATCAAGCGTCATTGAAGCTCATAATTTAGTTCTGGTTCACCAGTAAGACAACTTAGTTTGCCGAAATCATTTGCGTTATCTAACTTAATTTAAATTAAGTTAATTCATATATTTTAAAGGTTTTGAATGAATAAAAAAATAAAATAAATAAATAAATAAATTTTTTCATCACTTGAGAACGGAGATAATGAGGCTTGTTTCTCGGATGAACGCAGGATAAAAAGAAACAATTAAAAGACTCCTGTTCATTTTATTTATGGTAGAATCGAGTTTGAAGAAAACATAGAAAAAGGCAAAAATGATGAAAAAGAGGAGCTACGTTACACGAAAATTGTTACGATGAATGAGGAGATCAAGACTGATGGAATGGGATCGTGGGAAAAACACACGAAGAATTGGACAAAACAATTGGGGAAAATGGGTCATATTCCTGGAAGAGGCTTAGACAAGTACCTCCAGGGAATATATCGAACCCAAAAAAAGCAGTGCAGAGAGGGTAGCGGTACTATCGGATTCTATGATTTTTTTAGTAACCAGGCTCCTATAAATGAAAATTTTAAAATGTATTTGAAAGACTTTAATAATACATCATTTTTTTATTATCCAATATCTAAAAATGAAATCCTCCATCAATGTGGCAGATTCAGATTCAAAAAGTTTAGATTCACATAACATTTCTAATATAATTTTAAAGAAAATAATTCACCCAATTAGTGATGTTCTTACTTTTTTATTTGACAAATGCTGTAAACAAGGTATTTTCCCAAATTGTTTAA
>NW_008704435.1:1344967-1451162 GCF_000326865.2 Helobdella robusta | reverse complement strand
CATGGCACATTGATGGAGGATTTCATTTTTAGATATTGGATAATAAAAACATGATGTATTATTAAAGTCTTTCAAATACATTTTAAAATTTTCATTTATAGGAGCCTGGTTACTAAAATTTAATACAAAAAAGATACGTCAAATCATTGTTCTCAAATGATTATTTCAACAGTTCCATAAATAAAAATATATTTTTTGATAACCAAATTATGGCTGTTTATGAAGTAAATAAATGTAAAACATGTTTATTAATTTTTAGAATTATTCATGAAAATAATAAACTAAATAAACACATCATAAATTTAATTGAATACAATAGAATTTCAAACACCCGATCTAATGATAAACTTTTAATTAAAACAAATTTAATATTGAATAAAATTAGTGCTCGTCAGTTTTTCTATTATGCGCCGTTGGTTTGGAATGGACTGCCATTTTATTTGAGGGCTTTGACAAATTATAATGATTTCAAAATTCAATTAAAGACCTATTTCATATGTTTGTCATAATGTTTTATAATTTTTTTTTCATATAGTTACTCTTGTTTTATAGATTTTCTTGATTGGGTTTTGTGCTTAGATGTGTGCGCATGGGTGTTGTGTTCGAATGTTTGTCTAGGAGATGTACAATTGGAAATTACTATTATATTATTAACAGCCAAATAATGTATTTATTATTTCCGTTATTACTTTTTTATGTATGATCAATTGAATATGTGACTTTAAATGTATGGAATTGGATGTTTTTGGGGTTGGCTGAAAAAACACTCGTGGTTATGCTGGACCCTTTTTTTCAAAATTATTTTTTAATGTTTGAAAAATAAAAGGATAAAAAAAAAATGACATAAACCTTTCGGCAAAACACAATTTAACAAATCAGGAAGAAAAAGTTTCTAACGAAATAATGTTATGTCAATCAATCAAAATGTTATTTCTTCTAAACCAAACAGCACAATGGATTGACGAATTGCCCAACTATGTGGCAGAAAACACCACCACCGAAAAAAAATACCCAAGGATCTACACTTTGGGCAAATGGCTTATAAAGGAATATTTATCTCAAAAATCTAAAAGCTGGCTTCAGGGGAAGAGCTGAAGTCAAACGAGAAGAACGAAAGAGGGCTCATTGGGAAGCTTTAAAAACTATGGAAATGTTCAAGGAACTACCAAATTACCCTGACTCTACCAGCGCGAGATAGTAGTGTCAAATGAGATGTTCATTTTTTTATCAGAGAGCTATCCGATTCTAAGACATGAACCATAAAGCAAAACAGAATTCAACAAATCAGGAAGAAAACTGTTCTAACAAAATAATATTATGTCAATCAATTAAAATGTTATAGGAAAAAATTACAAACGATAAATATGTTCGAGGAACTACCATATCACCCTGACTTCACCAGCGCGAGAGAAGAACGCCAATTACTCGCTCATTCTTCCAAAAAACGATGAAATAGAAATTTGGCATTAACATCTTTTTCATTATCTACACACGCTCACACATTTAATATAATTTTTATGTACGTTCATTTTATTGATAATTATTATATTTACAAAATGAATGTTAAACATTCATCATTTTATATTAAATATTGTTTGGATCAATGTTTGTTAAATTTCTTGTTACGTAGATCGTTTAATTAATTGATATACTATTGAAAGACATTAAAAGAAGAGAAAAAAACTAAGCAACGTTCTTGACTTGTTTATTATCAACCGGATCAACAGAAAAGGAAAAGTGAAGTTACATACAAAGCAAAGAACATTTGGTCCAAAGAAAAATAAATGTATATTATAAATCATAATGTTTTAATATAAAACATAAAACTTAACACCTTCTCATTTTATTTAAAACATTAGATGACCTTAACCTAAATGTTCTGAAGACCCATCGCACACATCAGATTCTTTAGTCTTGGTCCTACCATTGGTTTTGTCAGAGCATCAGCAACTTGAAGTTCTGTCGCAAACTTCTTCTGCAACTTTTTCTCTGACAAAGAAATGTCTAATGTGGATGTGCTTTGTTCTTCTGTGAAGTTCTGGATTGTGTGCTAAACGAATTGCTGCTTCATTGTCGACAAAAATTTCTGGCTTTTTCTTTAGATTTACAATGTCGATCAACAATCGTTTGAGCTATATCACTTCACGAGCGGCTTCACTTGCGGCAACGATTTCTGCTTCAGTAGTTGAAATCGCAACTGAGGGTTGACGTTGGCTAAACCAACTAATCACGCTTCCTCCAAACATACAGATTACACCTGATGTCGATCTTCCACTAGATTTATCTCCTCCATGATCTGCATCACTGTAGGCTATAAGTGTATTGTTTTGACCAGACTTGTAAACAATACCGACATCAGCTGTGCCTTGCAAATATCTGAAAATTTGCTTGACTTGTGCTACACTGGACTTGCTGGGTTTCTCCAAACTTCTGGATGCTACTCCAACTGCATATGCAATATCTGGTCTTGTTCCCGTCATCAAGTACATCAATGCACCAACTGCTGATCTATAAGGAAATTTCACTTCCTCATGTTCATTTTTGTTTTCATCGAACTCCTCAGATTTTGAAATCGGAGTTGTACAGGATTTACACTGACTCATCCCAAACTTTTCAAGAATCATTCTTGTATAGGATGACTGACTGACATTAATATTTCCCTTCTCATCTTGATTAATCTCTAATCCAAGGAAATATGTTGCAGGTTTAGATGTTATCCTGAACTCTGACTTTAATTCTTTTTCAAATATTTTTAATTCTTCTTTATCGGTTCCTGCAACTAGTCCATCATCAACATACAGTGCAAGTATCAGTTTCTTTCCTCCCTGTATTCTAATGAACAAACAAGTATCTGCATCGCTTTGTTTGAAATGTCTCTTTTTCAAGAATTCAGCAAAGCGTTTGTTCCAACATCTTGGAGCTTGTCTAAGTCCATAGAGACTTCGCTTGAGTTTACAGACTCTTCCTGAATTATCTTTAAAACCTTCAGGTTGCTCCATGTAAATATCTTCATCTAGTTTGCTGTAAAGAAATGCTGTTGACACATCAAACTGCATGAGTGACATCTTTTGCAGCAACACTTAATAGTGTTCTTATAGTTGAACTTCTGACCACAGGACTATAGGTTTCTTCATATGCTTTTCTTGGTGTCGCTGAAACATTTTTGAAATTTTTAGAAGGTCTTTCATCACTGACCCACTTTCTACATTGCTTAACCCAGTGTCCAGGTTTATGGCAATAGTTGCAGTTACCAGCTGGTTTTGTCTTTTTAGTGAAATCTCTTGATTTGTTGAAACTTGGCTTTTCAACATTTACAACTAAGGCGTTCTGCCTTGATGATTTGTCGATTGTGTCGAAAGTCTTTATCTCTCTTTGGAAAGCACAGAGATGAGTGATTAAATCATCTATCGACTGCTTTTCTTCACCTAGCATTAGCCAACTTGATTTGAAGTTTTGGAAACTATTTGGGAGAATCTGCATCGCTTTGCATACTAATAGCAGCTCTGGTAGTTTATTTTCTCCCGATGCCTGAAGCCCACTGTTTAATTCGTTCCATAAAGTCTTCAATCTTGCAATTTGGCCGGATACATTTACATCCGCTATCCAATTGAAATTGAAAAAATTGCTACAAACTTGGAACAGTTGATCCTTAGTTGAGGCTTCAAAATTTCTTTTTAATTCCTCCCAAACTTCAAACGCTGTGTTCTTGTCCATTATCTTTTGGTATGTATCTTCTGTGACTACATTCGCAATTACTGATTTGGCATAACTGTTTGCCTTTCTAAACAGATCTGATTTATTTTTAAAATCTTTTGCCTGTTGCTCTGTTTGGTTTTCTAGTAATTCTGGTTTCGACAACTTCCTATCAAGTGCGCCCTCATGGTAGTCCATGAAATCTCGAACACGACGTTTCCAAATGGGCCAATCAGCTGCGCAACTTAACTGTTTTATTTGAAGCTTTGAATCCATTTCTTCCTTGTCTTTACAATTTGACCTTTTAAATAGAAGCAAAATATCGATTTTCAGAGAATGAAGAAGCACGTGTTTTTTCTTCACTTCAGTCTTCACAAACACAAAGGAATCTTCCGATATTTCTTTATTCTAAATTTTCTTCGTCAAATCAATTAATTAAGAAAAACGTTATCTGGGCCCATAACCTGTTAAATTTCTTGTTACGTAGATCGTTTAATTAATTGATATACTATTGAAAAACATTAAAAGAAGAGAAACAAACTAAGCAACGTTCTTGACTTGTTTATTATCAACCGGATCAACAGAAAAGGAAAAGTGAAGTTACATACAAAGCAAAGAACATTTGGTCCAAAGAAAAATAAATGTATATTATAAATCATAATGTTTTAATATAAAACATAAAACTTAACAATGTTATCAATGCTAATTATTTATTTGTCTATATCAATGATTTCATTAACATTTCTTACCATTATTTTTTTACCACATTTTGAGGACAAATTTATATTTTAAAAGTGAAGTGTATCAATCAATCAAGACATACACAGACTAACACATATGCACAATCCGGTTAAATTGTAAATGACACGATTAAATTATAAATTGTAATCGACATGCGATTGATTTCCCATGGTAGCGTAGACGAATTAATAAGTCAATGCACTGCACATGCAAGATGAGCGTGGGACATTGCCCTGGCCCCGCCCCACTTAAGCCATGGCATGGAAAGGCATCTAAAAAATAAAAGAACAGTTGACAGTTGAATAATCAACAGCTTTTTACTTTCTCTACCACACAGACATGCTCAAAAATAGAATCACTGTTGGAAAATTCAATCATAGAGAACTAACTCATTGACAACAGCTCATTCTCAATAAAAGATGTTATCAACATGACAGTCAGATAAATATTAAATAAATATAGGAACAAATAAATGAGTAAAAAACCAATTAAACCAACAATATACAAACATATATCCACACGTACACACACACACACACACACACACACACACACACACACACACACACACACACACACACACACACACACACACACACACACACACACACACACACACACACGTAGTATATACATTCATGTATGAGAATGTGCACAGGTATGCTGTATGCTTAGCATAGCATACAATAACCAGCTAATGTAAATTCAGTTGATCCTGAGTATGTAATTTGCATGTGGCTGCCAGGCAAACAAACAGAAGTTCATTTGTTTGCACAATATTGTGTGGAGATTTAAAAAATGCAATAAAAACAGTGGATGGAGTGCATGAGCATGATCCAGAGGGGAGTGCATTCCTGGGATGTGTTTGGAGAGGTTCAATGAATGAAGTTATCGGGGTATGAGCTATAGGGAAGGAACAAACAGCAACAATATATTTGCACATGCTTTGTTCGGTACATAGTGCTGCACCAAAGTAATCATCATTATGCAACAGGATGGACTGAATGCATAATTTATGTAACTGACTGAATGGTTTTGATCAATTGTTACGTAACTGATGAATGCTTTTTCTGGTGGGACACAATATGATTAAAACAGAGTAACTGACACAAAATGATAGCAACGAAATGCTTACAATGATAAGATTACAGCAACACAATTACAACTATTTGATTACAATAATTTGATTAGTTCAGTATGTAAATTGGAGTTATGCCTCCAACCATGCTTAACTTGGTAACGTTTTTAACAAAGGTTGTTGAAAAATTTATATAGATTAATGTCCAGAATTCTCTGATTTATTATAAACTCCCTTTCATGTAAAAAATGAACTCATATCATTCGTGCACTAATGAGTTTCAACCAATCAACAACTCATTTCAACATCAACCACATTGCTAAAATTCACTATAATTCATTCAGTGGAAACGCATCAAAAGACATGCATAATAGCATAGCATAGCATGCCATAACACACCATCGTATAACATAAAGGATGGGTTCACCACGAAGCGAGCAACACAACCATCACACAACATCTTTAGGAGCTACAAAATGTCACCCGTTCACAACGAAACTTTACAACCAAGCTCCAATATAACAATATGATTATTTAAGGCAGAACAACTGAAATGAAATGATAACAACAAAATGCTTACAATGGTAAGATTGCAACAACACAGTTACAAAAATTGATCTGCAGTAAATTGATTACATTAACATGACTACAACAGCATAATTAATGATTACAACAATTTGGTTATGACAATTTGATTACAACAATTTGATTACAGTAACTTGATTACAGTAACTTGACAACCTTTTCAGGCTTAGGCTCTTGAGCTCGAGGGACAGGTTCCAGATTCCACTTCCTAAGGAAATCTCTAGCATGGCCGAAGATGATGAGGATGGCGTATCCGATGTAAGTGAGGATGGCAACTAACAATGGGGTTTCCTCAAATGATTCGTAGTTTTGTACATCACTGTCATCCTTATGTGTGATTGGTTAATTGGTTGGTTGAATGGCTGGTTGATTGAATAGTTGGTAGGTTGATTGGTTGGTTGTTTGGTTGGTTAGTGATTGGTTGGTTGATTGATTAGTTGATTGATTGATTGGTTAGTTGATTGATTGGTTAGTTGATTGATTTGTTAAATGACTGAGTGGTCTGATGATGGAATACAAAATTGACAGATGGATGACCAGTTGAGTTATTATTAATTACGGTTGACTGATTGTTATTCATTGATGAATGGTCAGAGTTGATGAAATGATATTGGTGGCAATGGAATGAATGACTATAAGTCAACAGCTTATAACTATTGTCAGTTATTGAAATATTTTTTTTAGTAGATTTTCCATTAATTGATTGATCAGTTTATCAATCCATTAATTAGCTTATCAATTAATTAATTAATTAGTTAATTAATTGTTCAATGATTGGTAAATAGAGGGGTTAGTGAGAAATAATTAGCAGGTAAGTGTCTAATTATAGATAGGACAACATGTTTTGGATGGGTTAACAATTTAACATATAACTGTGCAAGCGGGTCATTGCTGAAAAAATTAATTTTTCCATTTGACCAACTGAAATGATTTCTGAGACACAAAGAAATAAATTCAACGTACGTTTGAATATGTTCTCGTGAATTAATTTGAATTATTGTTTTTAAACATCAATAAGAAAATAAGAAAAACCAAAATTAATTAGAAATAAAAAACAATGAAGAAATGTTAGGAAACTAAAAAGTTATTTCAAATCGAAAACCACAAACAACACGATATATGTAGATTATGAAATCAATAGAAAATAATTGTTATCTATTGAAAAATTTTATTGCACAAATGGCCATGAATAATACATATAACACAATACAATATGTTATTATTTTTATGTCGCTGTGTCATGTTACTCTCGCAGATGACATTCAAAAATATTAAAACTTCTTTCATTAATCAGTAGAATGAATGAAGGTGTCTTTTTCAATGAAAAGAACATAAAAAATTGTCTAAGGAATTTCTAAAAAAATGTGTAACACAATTATATTAAGTATATATAAATAAAAAAAATATAACATGCCACCCACACAAGTTTTGGCTTTTTTTTAAAAGTCCTTGCCATTGAATGAAATCTTACTTACATTTTAAAAATAAGTTGAGTAATAAGTTTTTTCAAGTCTAAAGTAAAAAGTTAAACTAACTAAAGTAACTGAATAGGCAAACACAAAAAAACATTTTTTAAAAATTTATATTAAAAGAGTATTTGAAAGTATACAGCTTTTACTAGCTGATTGTAATACTATTATAATTGTATGTAATTTTTTTGTTGCACTAATTATTATATATTAATTTAAAAATAAAATAAAAAAGTTTTTAATGTGATGTGTGTATCATTTTATTTAATTGATACTTGTTATGCATAGTAAATGAACAACACCTGACAGATACTAAGATACAAAATCATTTTATTTATTTTATTATGCATCTTGCATCAGTATATTTAGTTTCTTATATTTTATTTTATATTCTTTTTTTATAAAATTTATATATATATATGTGTGTGAATTATATTTTATAAAATAAAAATGTTATAAAAAAATTATCAATTATAAAATAAACTAAGTAAAAGTAAGTAAAACAAAACTCACAAAATCTTTCAAACCTCCCTGACCGACACTTCCACCTCCTACTAATCCGTCATTTTTGGAAATTCTCTTAACTCCATTCAGTCCATTGACGGCATGCAGTTGAACATGTTTTGACATTATTACTCAAATCAAAAGTCGATTTTGTTGAATTTATAATTTTATAAGATATATATATATAATTTTCAAATAATTAAAATTAAAATGGCTGTAATGTGTGTGTATGTAGTGGTGTACTTTGGAGACTAACAAACAAATGAAGAATTATTTTGGGATAATTTGCTGTTTGAAGTCAGTGTCCTAGCGACATTTCAAAAGAAGAGATCATCGATGTTGAACAGAAGCAGTCAGGTGATCACATGAATAACATTCATCATTCTCATTTCATTCATAGCAGGAATTTCCCACACCGTTCAATGCTAACCTGCCTACAGTGCACATATGTTTTATATTCTATGTTGTATAATTGTATATAATGTAAAATAAATGTATAAAAATAAATGTATACTATAATAATAATGTATTATGTATGTATAAACTATAAATGTGTTGTGTATGTGTATAATATTGTATACATGTATGTATATATGTGTATGTAAAAAATTGTATGCATGCATCAATATAATAATGTACCTACGTATGTAAATGCCCACAGGTATGAATGAGTATGATTTGTAATTATGTACAATGTATAAATAAAATAAATAATGTATGTATATGTTATGTACCAGTGTATATAATATAGTATATAGTATTTATAGTATATTATTTTATGTGTGATGTACAACACTAAAGCTTACTTATAAATTAAAACGCATAAATTAATTATTCCGCCCAATTAGTTGAAACTCCTTGAAATAATTTTATTTTGAAAAATGTAAATTATTTTTTAAAAGTGAATCTTAGTTCGATTCTTGTGCGTGCGCGGAAAATAAATTTTTCGTGGGGATAGATGAACCATGGGATGAACCAAATATAACATTGAATTGAGATCAGTGAACATGATGGATATGAGTGAATTATTCTGAAGAAATGAATTTGAATGAAATAATCTGAATAAATAAATAAATAAACGAATGGATAAATATGAATGTATGCATGAATGAATGACAATGATCGAATGTATGAACAAGGTGAATAGATGGGAATGAATGAATGAAATAAATTATGAATGCACTTTCAATGAACGAACAATGAAAGAATATGCTATGAATATGAACAATATGAAAAATGAGAGAATATGAAGTGATATAAACATAACTGTCCAAATGAAGATGAAAACAGAAATTGAAGTAGCTGAAGATCAAGCAGGCTTTAGAAGTGGAAGAAGAACAAGGAATCAAATAGTAAATTTAAAAATAATATGTGTCTTGTCGATTTTCGTTAAGCGTTTGACACGGTGTCGCATTATAGACTATGGATGATGATGCTAGACATGGCATTTGAAATGAAAAGTTCAAGAAAAATACTGAGGGTGTCATGGAAAAACAGAAAAACGAAGGAATGGGTTCTAAAAACAATTGGAGTACAGCGAAAATTATTGCCTGAAATCAAAAAGAGAAAATTAAGCTAAATTGATTACATCTTCAGGAAACACCAATGCCTGGAAAAAGATTTAAACAAGGGACGCTGTCCGGATCAAAGCAGAGAGGAAAGCAGAAAAGAAGATGAATTGATGGTTTAAAGAATTGGACTAATCTTAAAATGGAAAAGTTGCTGAGAAAGAAAGATGCAGGACAGAGTTAACTGGAAAAAACTTATTCATGATGCAGCCTACCCTCGGATTGAGGATAGTTAAAAACAAGACAACTGATTACCTATATGAATGAAGGAATGAACAATAGTGTCCTTTGTGCCATTCTAAAACGTCGAAAGTAAAAAGGCAGATGAAGCATAGCATAATATCAAAACAACTATTCGTAAACATGACGAAAAAAATTTCCAAAAGACTTGCATGAGCCTAAGCTATTAGGTCGGTTTTGTATATTTGTAATGAGATAATTCTATGCTAAAGAATTCAACATTTAGTCAACTTATTAACTGTTGTCATATTAAAATCGATTCACTCATTTAGTTTTAAACTGCAGAAACAATTGCAATTTAAAAATGTGAAATTATTAAATAGGGTGTTTACGATAACCTTTGACCATGCATATATATATATTATATCCATGCCTTGGACTAATTTTAATTCCAATACATTTGCAGCACTACTAATCTGAGGATTTTATTAAAAATAAAAAAATTTCTGCCAACTTTTTTTCAGCTCATTCACATTTAATAATACTGGGATTCACCGATGTTTAACCAAACCTTCTCAATAAATATTATAGTATAATAAGTTTCAATATCAGCAGAGCTAGATTCAAAAATACTTAATCAATACATCAGTGTTCATTTATCGCAGGTACGAGTTGAATTTCGTCTCCGTGCTCTTTTTTATTTTCACGTTTTCAACACTTTGAAGTGATTACAAGTGATTGACTGGCCATAATTAAAGGATGTCATTCGTTAAGGGAGGAGACTATGTAGCAGGATGAGTAAAATAACTCAAATAAAACAATAAATCCTTTTTAGATCAGGCCCTGAGGTTTTTTTTTAGAAAAAAAAACAAAGAATTAAAAGAAGAAAATATTCCAACAAATGAAACGTCAGCAAGCCTGTTGATAAACATCGAAGCAAAAAATAACAATACTACAAGATCATACCATCATAACATGCGATGAAAAAATTAATTTATATGACTATTTTTATAAAATTTTGCAACAGATTTAAATTAATTAAAATATTGGGTTAATTCTTGAATTAAAAGTGCTATTATGAAAGTTATGATTTTTTAAGCAATGAATTGTTGACCGAAAATCAGACGAGATCGAATGAATCCATTTTATAACGGAAGGTCAACTTTTATAGTTTCCCACCAAAAGAGATTTACTTCTATTTTTATTACCATGAAAGTTTCAAAATAAATTGTTACTCAAGTACCTTGTATGTTTAATGTAACAGTTTATAATTTATTTTCATGATAAATAATTTTGCCTATAATCCAATGATTCATTTTGAACTTTTTTGTAGATTTTCTTTGTCACCGACAAGGAGGGTGCCTCTAAGTTATGAGGTGGGTGATTTCCATCATAAATTTATTTTAAATACAGTTTATATGATGTTTCAAAAGATCTATTACTTTGTCTTCACTGTCCGTTTCAATGAATATTCAGATATTGGGCTGACAAAATCAAAAACATTCTTATGTTGAAATTTTTTTTTTTATTTTTATAAATCCTACAAAAATTAAGTTAAAATTGCGAGACAATTTTAGTATACTAAATTAAATTAGATTAAAAACCGTCGGATAATCCCTTACTTTATTAACCCAGTGATTCAGGGCCAGCTGTCCTTAAAGAAAAAGAAAAGTTCACTCCAGCCGAAAGATTAGAAATTGCCAAGAAAAGGAGACAGGAACAACTGAGAGATTACAACACATACGATAAAAACTTTGTTAAGAAAAGCCAAGGTTCACAGAAGAGGGGATTGAAATTCGGGTCGAGAATCAAACTGAGCGAAGCCGCAACAAGAAATGACATCGCAGAAGGTTGTTCGAAATTTATTTTGGCACTGTTTGGCTGAGAATTGGTAATTGTTACTAAATTGAATTTTTATGAGACAGAAAGTGTCAATTTAATTAACTAAATTACATACAAATATAAATACTTCATCAAATTTTTTTTTTATATAGATAAAGCAAGTTCGTTAATTTTAAATGATTTGCCGTTTTTAGTTGAAGATTTTCTTAAGAAAGGAGCTAATCCAAACGTTAGTAACGAGGATGGCATAACTGTTCTGCATCAGGTTGGCGTACAAACCTTTCATCTTTTAAATCTTTCAATACGTGCAGCGTTTCAAAACTTTAAATACAAAAAAAATTTCAAAATAGGGAGCCATCGATAATTCTGTTGAAGTGGTAAAAATTTTGTTGAAACACGGCGCCGAGGTTAACATTAAAGACAAAGAACTGTGGACGCCCCTTCATGCTGCCGCTTTTTGTGGTAACACCGAAACAGTCAAGATCCTCATTGACCAGTGAAAAATAATTTTTTTAATATTTTAAACCACAAACGAAAAATATCTCTTACGTTTCTTAAAATATGACAAAAAATGAAAATAATGTTTATTTAAAATAAATTTACAGAAAATGAAAATAATGTTTTTTTGCAGTAAGGCAGATTTGTTGGCAGTTAACAGTGACGGCAACATGCCTTACGACATCTGTGAAAAGGAAGAAACGTTATCAGTTTTGGAAAAAGCTATGTTTAAAAAAGGTGGAATTTTTCCGACTGTTGATAAAAAAATATAATGAATAATTATAATTATATACCGTGGCTTATCCAAGTTATTTTTCATATTTGGTCTCCAAAGACCATTAATTGCAATTTTTTATTGTGCAGTTTTGGGTTTTGAATAAATACAATAAATCATCAAATTATCAAAAATCATTCCAGATAATTTTCAACAACGTAAAACTACAATAATAATTTGCAATACTTTCATTAAGGAATAACTCAGGAGCAAATAGAAAATGTGCGGTCGGTGAGAGAAAAAGCTATGCTGCAAGAAATTATTTCAGCAACACAGTCCAACGGGAACAAGCTGCCGAAATTTACTGGACCCAAAGGAGAATCATTAGTGAGTAAAAATAGTTTTTTTTTAATAAATACTACATAATTTCACGCTAGTAGAACAGTGGAAATTTTAGCTTGTTATTTATTTATAATGGATGAATATGTTCAATGAACTTCGAATGTCTAATAAAGTTTTTAGCTTACCAATGAACTTATTACCAAAAAACAGTTGCACATCAGCGCAGCAAATGGTTATTCAGAAATAACTGATTTTTTATTGAAAAACAAGGCGAAGGTGAACGCGGTGGACCAGGATGACTGGCAGCCTATCCACTGCATCATTTACTGGGGACAGGTGTATTTGTAGCTTTCGTTTTTATATTATTTTTAAAATGAGCTTTGTAAAAATTTTGAAATTTTTCATTTGCATTTGCACCAAAAAACAAGTGAACTAAAAACTGGATATCATATAATTAAATAAATCTATTTTTGCTTAAAGCTACATTTGTTAGAACGTTTTCTAAAGCACGGAGCAGATCTAAACGCCAAGACCAAAAACGGTGAAACAGCGTTGGGTAAAGTTCAAAGTTTTGTTTTTCTTATTAATAATTGACTTTGTTCAGCAAATATTCTTTGCTATAACTTAAAACAGATCTGAGTGCAAACGATGCCATACGAAAACAGGTTTTGGACATAAGGGACGACCTCGCAAAGAAGGGTCTCATCAAGAAGGTCGCCATTAGAAAATCTTCGGGGTCCAGAACGTGAGAACTTTTTTCTAGAAAAGTTTATCTTTTCATTAATCTCAAATTGTCGTGAAATTTGATAACTTATCAGTTATACTAGTGACAACCTTAGTATTGAGCATTAAGATTTGTTGATGTTATAAAACTTTGGCGTGTTGTTTCATAGGACCATAATGTTATATTTTGAGTTTTGGAGTGTGCGCTTGTGCGCCTTATATATATATATATATATACATATATATATATATATAGAGAGAGAGAGAGAGCGAAATAGAAAAAAGAAGAGAGAGAGAATATACATATTTATTCTATATGCTTAGTTTGTGCCAATACAAAATTCTGTTTGTACGTCAAACAGTCAAACAAAATAGCACAGGATTTCTATTGCGGTTAACTGAAGAAAATGTTCAAATAAAAAAGTTGTTCTAACTATTTTCAGATTCATTTATCAAGAATTATTTTTATTTATATGTGGTCAAAAATTTTAACTTTGTTTGTGTGGTTCAAACTGACATTGAAAAATTTTAATAAACAGCATAAGCAACACCAGCTCAATATTGAGGATGAGTGCTGCTGAGAAGCGGCAGTTGACTTCGAAAGACGCAAAAGCTGAAGGAAAGAAGTTGATGGCTAACAAGGAGACTGTTTTTGGAGCAGAAGCAGATGTTTGTTCATATTTTCATTCATCCAGCATGGTGCTTCTGTGTTTTATTAAAAATTTTTGTACTTAAGTCGTTAAAATTAATTTGCACCAAATTATTAGTAATCACTCAATTAATGTAATCTTTTAAAGCCTATTAAAATAGAACTTTAAAAATCCAAATTGGGTTAGTCAAATGTTGCCACTTCAAATTATTACATACCAGAGAGTGGCGTAGCAAAAAATATTTTGCTAAAAGTTAGCAAAATTTTTTTGTCTTATTCCAGATTTTTTAAATTTATTTGCTTTGCAACCGGTGTTTTTGATCAAAATTAACTAAATTTTAGTTTTGTGGTGAAGCGAAACTGGAACAGTTTTCAGTCTAGATTTATATGCGCATTTCGATTCGAAGCCCTAACTCAATTTTCTATGGTGGGGGTTTTCAACCTTAAAGATCTTTTATGACTACGCCACGTCTTTGAAACCAGACATAGAGCAGAACGGCACGTGAATATATAATTGCGGATATCCTATTATGAGGACTTGTGGTTCAAAATATTATAAATATGGTTATTCACATTTATTTTGCAATAATGAAAAAATAAATAAAGCGGATTTGAAATATCTAATTGTCCAAGTCTTCCACCAGATAGCAGTTATGATAAAAAAGAAGGAGACGAGGAGGAAGAGCTCGACCACATTTTTCGGCAGTCCGAGGACAAGCGAAAATCAAAATGACGATTTAAAAAGTGATGCAGATAAACGATGTTGTGTTAGTTTTTATGCTGCAGTGGCCAGCACTGGACTTGATGTATCAATTCTATATCATCAGCCAAAATGCATTTATAAGCTAAATTTATCCCTGCAAATTTCTGTGCATCCGTTACTAAAATATAGGTTCCAGTATTTTTCGAAAAAATTAAAATTTCGCTTTCCGAATTTTCCGATTTTTTTTAAACGAATTGAAAGTTCCACGTGATTTGCCACATCAGTTTTTACTCATTTTATTACGAATTAGTTTCTAGATCTGTTTTCTAAAAAACTTATTAAATACTTATCAAAATTTCTGAAAATAATTCAAAGTTTAAAATTATTTTGATTTTTTACAACTTGAAAAAAGTAAAAAAAATTTAAAATCTGTTTAAATCAAATTTGGATCAGCCGAAAGCAAATTTTTGCATTTATTTTTTTCTTAACAGTTATTTAGATAAAATTTTGGAGAATCGTTTAATTTTTTTAGATTTAGTCTGCATTATTTATTTGTTCTAATTCAATTCAGTTTGCAACCAAAAAACACTCAATATGCATTCGATCGCCCCTATTTTATTATACAAAAAGGCAGCAAATTCAATACATCATCGTAAAAATGTTATTTATATCAAAACTTTTTATTTTTACAATTTGAACATCGTTTTTCGTAAAGTTTTTTTTATTTAATACTCTATTTCAAATGTTTTTTTTCTAGTTTCAAGATTTTGTCATCAAATTCTCTAGAATACTCTTCAATTGTTTTGTGAAAAAATAAAATAATTATTCAGCCATACCCAGATTGTTGGAATTTAATGATACTTTAAACTCTTTATTTGCAGATTAGTTGAAACGGAGTTTGAAGATCATTTGAACGAAACAAAACTTTTCAACGTTTCAAAATCTCTCTAACATTCGAGTTTATAAATTTTAGGTTGTGATAAATTATATCACCTGATTAAATACTTAATTTAGCTTTTTAAAATGTAATCGTATTTGTCAAATTGCCTTGTAACATTTATATATTTTTTTTCGCTTAACATGTAAATGATTTTGAACAAAACATTTATTATCATGCAACCAGTGTTTCAGTAAGTTTTCCGTCAAATTTATGATGAGAAATATTAACTTTAAAAATATCCAAAAAACTGAGAAGAATAATGATTGTAATATATTTTATGTAAATTATTTCAATGTTGCAATAGCAAGTGCAAAATCTCGAATATGGAAATAGTAGTAAGACATGTCTAATTGCCGCAGTAAATGCTGTTACTGATTGTTTTTATCAGACCAAACTGGCGTTGATTCCACGGTTCCATTGTTAACTAGATATCATTCGTTCGGTGGATTTACTTATTGAGACATTTCATAAAAGAAAATTTGATGTGGAATGTACGAGTTTTATACAGCAAGAGGTTAATGTTTTGAAATAAAGAAGCCTTTGCATTCCTCCCACGTTTGTACACTGAGTTCGCTAACGAAATTTTAAGTCAGTTTCAACAAACTGACTTTCAATTTGTTACCAAAAAGAAAACATAAATTGTTGCTCAATTTGAATACATAAAATTTGGTTAGGCTCTGTCACGCTTCAATATTTTACTTTATTATCAAATATTTTCAACAAAAATAATTATTAAAGTTGATTAAATATACCAACCGAACTTTGCTTCAAGAAATCAATTGAACAAAATTTATCAACAACGAAACACATCAAAGTGTCAATTGAACATTTGTAACATTGTAACAATTGTGACATTGTTCATTGTTTTTAAAGACACAAAAAAGTAAAAAAAAATTTCTTCTGACAGTGCCTTAACTGAGGCTTTGATGACAAACTTTTTCATTCATATACACACACTCCCATACAAACACACATACACACACTCCCACACAAACACACACATACACACACTCCCACACAAACACACACATACACACACTCCCACACAAACACACAAATAGTTACAAATAATGGTAATAGATTTCAAAAAATAAAAAATCAAGCAGAAACGCAAACAGACATTCAATCAAGCGAGCAATTAAAGCCTAAACAGCCAGCATACAGATTAGAACAGTCAGGACCTTGGAATAAATGTAGACAAAAGTGGGAAATCTACGGGGCAATGTATAGAAGCAGCAAAAAGAGCAAACAATACGCTTGGCATGATAAAAAGGACGATTGTTAACAGAAATAAATCAATAATGTTAAATCTACATAAAACGTTAGTGCGACCTAATTAGAATACTGCCCGCAGACATGGAGTCAATTTAGTGACAAAAAGACAAACAAGTGTTGGAAAAAGTTCAAAGATGGGCAACCCGGTTGATTAACAATTGTTAAAAATTTTCATATGAGGAAAGATTGAAGAGATGTTGGCTGACAACTTTGGACAAACGTAGGGCTAGAGGAGGTCTTATTCAAGCGTAAAAAATTATAACGTGTAAAGTTGAGATAACTTCATCCCTATTCTTTCAATTTACAGAAAATAGAAACAAAAGAGGACACCAGTGCGAGCTTATCAACGAAACTGTAGAACAACAAAAGGAAGATTTTTTTAGTTTGAGAGTTATTGAACATTGGAATAAACTGGACGAAAAAACTGTAACAGCTCCTACAACGAAAAAGTTCAAAGTCAGACTTGGAAGATTAGGATTTTTATTGCATATTATTTGTCAAAATCGATCCAGTTGTTCTCACACAGAGATATATACTGAACCACTATAATCCTTGTTATGTTATGTTATGTTAAATAAAAGTGCCCAGTTGGATGGTTTATCAGTGGAAGGATTTTGGGATGTTTATAGGTACTAACAAAAATTTAAAGATTTTTTAAAACAATATTAGATTGTCTAGGTTTCTATCGTTATGAGGAAGTATATTGTTCCAGATTTTAGAAGCAATATGAGATGGACTATTCTCAATTAAGTTTAATCTAGATGTATCAATGTAAAGAGTATTATTTTGTCAAGTGATAACTGATTTAATTGGATTCGAATATTTGAGAAACGCTGAGAAATATGAAGGCAAATTTTTTTAATAAATTTAAATGTAGATATGGTTCGAAGATATAAATTAGTTTGACGAATTGATAAAATTTTAGACTTAGTAAAAAGTTCTTTAGTATGATCAATAGATTTTAGATTATATGTTGTCCTTAGAAAGCGTTTTTGGCAACTGAGTAATAGTTCAAATAAATTCTCTGGACCGTTACTGTTGCAATAATGTTGCAATAAGTAAGGTGTGGAAGGAAATTATAATTTAATTTAAAAAGCGTAGTCAAATTAATGTTTTAATAAATTTGAAATATATAAAAAATTATGATTTTTTTTTCTAATTGTTAAAATATGATTCGACCATGACAAATTACTTTAAATAGGATTCGCCTAGAAATTTAATTTTGCTAGATATTTTAAGTTGAATGTTATTTAATTTAAGAGATAAATCTTGTATGTTTTTGGATTGTAGGGCCAAAAATTACGTAAAATGAATTATCAGTATTGATAAAAAGCTCATTACTTGAAAACTATGACTCAATACATTTTAGATAAATGTGAATTTTTGCCGCACGGTGAAAACCTTTCTCTGCTCGAACACCAACAGACGCCGTCGCCAGCTTAGGCAGTTTCGTTTTTGGCCGGGACTCGCCCTACTAACCGCTGACAAGACTTCTTCAGACATGTTATAGACGTTGAACGCGACAAACAAAAGCTAATTGAAATAAATTTATTAATAAATAAAAAAAGAAATTAACCTTACGACACTTTGCAAAACAAATGTTTTCGAAATGTTTCCCAACTGAATAATAGACTAAATTGAACATTCTGAATAAAAACCAGTGTGCAACAGCAGAGCAGCAGTAGTAAATAAACGAAATCCAGAAAAAACCGCAGAACAATGTTCAAATTATTACCAATTATCAGAACGACCAAATCCAAACACCCAGGAACCAAACTAATTAACAACTCTCGAACCCTTTTATTCTTTTCTAAAACAATTGCCAAAACACTTATATAGCAAATCAACTGAGAAACCATTCATTCCCAAACATACTCACCATACTCGCGCAACACCATACCAACATTCACATAAAGCCAGCATGCATACAAAACCAGTTCACGCAACATTTTACCAGCATGCATACCAGACCAATCCAAGCAACAAGCGCGCCAAACCAGCCAACATTCGCACACGAATCATTCATTCATATGCGCGCCAAAAAAACTTCACTTCAATATTTAATAAATTGATATCCTCGCTATAAGTTTTCGAACTATAAAAAATATTTGTGTCGTCAGCGTACATCATACATCTAAATAATGTAGATACATTTGGAAAGTCATTAATAAAAATAGTGAAAAAAATTTTAAATGTAAAACATTGGATCTTGTGTTATCAGTGGATACAAATTATTTTCTATTTGACTGGTAACTAATGAGTCAAGAATGGATTTTTCCATGAAATCCATAAAATTTATGTTTAAGTAATAGTACATTAGACATAAAATGATAATAATTATTGTTGAGATTAGCTATAGATAATATGATACTACTACATACTTAGCTGAGCAAGTATTGGCTTAATGTAGAAAGAGAATTGAATAGAAACATTTGGGGGAAAGACATTGATACTATTCAGAGGTTAAAACAGTTGTTTGTATTAGAATACGATCTGCACTTTTGAAGAGATACAACAAATTAATTTGTGCAACGAATTAAATTAAAACAGTGAACATTTGTGAGATAAAAGAATTGAAATATACCATAGAATAAAAGAATCGATAGCGTACTGTAATGGATGTTGTCGTAAAGATAACTCAAAAAAGGATAACCATAAATGATTACTAATGTAGTCATTTATGAACATCTTTCATGTAGAATGTAAGATGCTCATTGAAAACAAAAATAATATATAAATAATGAACTATTGATACAAATGCAGCTCATTTTGTCGAGGACGCGTTGTTTTGAATACCAAGCAAAACAAAAATATAAACAAAATATTACCATGCTACGAAATAAAAGTAACAAAAATCACCTCTCAACTAGCTTAATACATTTTTTTCATTAATTGATGAACACAACTTGGAACTCATGAAATAAAATATGGCATGATTTGTTAGTAGAAATCTCCGGTTTATGATTTTTGTCAAATAAATTATTATGTTAAGATTTTATGAAAATTTGTTGATAACTGATAGAATGATTCTCACAACAAATTGTAAGGTGTAAGTTTATATTTGAGAACATGTGAGCGGGGATGGTCGAATCGTAGAAACGTTTTGTCAGCCAGTGACGTGGGAGTCCAACTTTGATGATTAACTTCTTGCCACAAAATCTTTCAACTAATTCATACTGTTAACATTCTTAATCATTCATTCCAATGTCTTCCATGCTTCCGAATGAAGCGTTGTACAACACAAAAAACTTCCAGTTGCATGAAACCAAAGGAGTGTTTGCCAGTTTCGCCAGTTTCACGACATGCAAAGTCGAAGTTATAAACTTTCGACTTCATCTCTCTAGATTTTTCTATCGACTTAATCAAAACATAATTCAACTCAACAATCAATATTTGAGTTAAATAAAAATGGTACATAGTCGATAGTGGGAATTTTACATAGCTGATTGTAGCAATATGCAAAGCTGATAATAGGAATCGTCCATAAATGAAATAACTTTTTGTACGAAGATGATTCATCATTTTGGAGACAATCAAGAAGAGGGAAACTTGTTCATTATTCCCACTTTTTTAAATTCAATTGAAATCGTTTCCACATTATTATTATTGCTGATATTATTATTATTATTATTACGTATCTTTTTCAAAATTCCCAGAAACATCAGCAACAAACGCACAGTGAATGCAAACTCACTTGAAACAAAGCATCACATAAATTGCATGTGGTAGGCAGGGATCTACTTGCAATCAAATTCGGTCTCTGCAGTTGTAGTGCCAGAGACATAGTATTCGTGCCAGCAGCCGCGGTTAGACGAAAGACCTTTAATAATAAAAATAATAAAAGCCTTTACCGCTAGACTATCGCGCCGCTGCAATCTTGTCAACAGTTCATTTTGTATCATTTCCAATCGAAATGTGACACTATTTTTGGACAATTCCTACTGCGTTTGTATGTTTATGCACATGAGTTTGGGTTCAAAACAAAACTTCATACAGCGAAGTGTTTTTTCTTTAACGTTAACAGTTTAATGAAATTTAACGTTGTCGCTAATTGGATGAACTAGTAAATTTGACAGATATTTCAGTCATGTTTTTATTAAGGGCTTGAAAAGTAATGACACAAAGTAGTTTGTGATCGCATATGCAGTAGTTTAGTTTGTCGGGCGAATATGTGATATTTACATAAAGGTTTCCGAATTGATGCTTTTAAATATTTTGTAATGTTCTAACACTTTTCGTTACAGTGCACGAACAAAAATCCATTACAGTTTGTGTGAAAAAGTGATGAGGTTTGGTCGACATTTTAATGTTTTTATATATTTAATAATGAAATTTTATCGGAATATATTATTCATCATGCAAAAGCATTTTAAAAAATTTATTTCAACTCTTTAATATAGTTGTACGAAAGGCTAAAGTTCATTACTCATTTTCAACGCAAACCATTAAATAAACACTCACCACCACCACCACAACCACTACCATCACCTCCACCACCACAACCACCACCACAATGACTTGACATGACTCCCATCGTAGCGAACTACCCTTCTTGACCAAGACATCGGCAGCGGAGAGATTGGAACAAGCCAGACTCGCACGCAAGAAGCAGCTGGAATCGTACCGCATCTTCGACGGACAGGCAGCGCCAGCCAAACAAAACAGCAAAGTTTTTTCTGCCAGCAAACGCACGAGAAATGTTAAATTTGGTCAGCGAATAAAACTCTTCGAAGCCGTTACCCGGAATGATTTGGATGAAAGTTCGTATACTCCTGCTTCAGTGTCTGATCGTGTTTTCAATAAAAGTATATAAACAGTGTTAAATGCTTTTCATGGCTACAAGAGTTTGTTTTATTCATTTGAAAACAGTTGAGTCATTGCTAAAAAGCGGAGTTGATCCGAACCAAGGCAACGATGATGGCGTGACGCCACTGCATCAGGTTTTCCGCTTTAAATGAAATTCTGTTTTTTATTACCACCACCTTATAACACAAAAGAAAATTTTGTTCAACATCTTCAAATGCCTTTCTTGGCTTTTCACGCTTTTCATTAACGTGATCTCTGCAGAGCAAATTATTTTTGGTTACACACATTGGCCAGTGTCTAAGTTATAATAATTGCCAGCTGTTCTAATTGTTCTGTTCTGCTGTAATTTTTTTATCTGAGTGTTCACGAAAAATTTTTTTAATGTTTATGTTTAAATGTTCGCATTGGCAATGGATTTTATCTCAGTTTGCATACCATAAAATGAATGATTGAAATACTCATCTGATTAAAATGAAAGTCATCAAGCATTCATTTTTAGGAACCTCGATTCATTAGGCATATTTTACACGTTGAACCTGAATTTAACTTGTGACTGTGGATGAATTTCGAAAATGTTTGTCACGTTGCAGTGTTGCATAGACAACTTGAAGTTGGCTGCGGAACTGCTGCTGAAGTACAAAGCGAAGGTCAACATCAGGGACAAGGAACTGTGGACTCCGCTGCATGTCGCTGCAACCTGCGGACACGTCGAAATCATTAAAATTCTCATCGAAAAGTTATTTCATGAATATTTTAAGAATTTCTTTTAAAGTTTTCTTCTGAATACTCTAAAATTTTTTTTTGAAAACTTTATTAAAGCACGCCTAATTTTGCATATAAACCTTTTTGTCACTGTTTTAGAACATTTGAACCACACGGAAACGGTGTTAAAAACAATTTAACCTTACAATGATTAATAATAAAACCAGGGAGACCAAAAGTTGCAGAATTTGTGGTCTTCTATAGTAGCAACAATGTAAATAGTACAACTTTGTAGAAGATAGCTAAAATTTTGAACCAATAAAGTCTCTAAAGCAAGACTAACATGATCAAATTAAACATTCTTTTACAATCATCTGAACAACTTGAAGGGGGGCAGACTTGCTGGCTGTGAATGTTGACGGCAACATGCCATATGACATCTGCGAGCAAGAGGAGAGTCTGACCATCCTTGAGACTAGCATGTTCCAGAGAGGTCAGTTGATTTCATCTCATAAACTTGACGTCATCATCTGATAAAGTTCGAAAATTGACGTCATCATCTTATAGATTTGATATTATCATCTTCTGATAAAGTTGCGTCTGCTTCAACAATTTGCTAATTAGTGAATCAAATCTAATTTCTCATTCAGTTGCGTTGATTATATTTTTGAAATTTTATGCGCGGAATTGAAGTAATAGATAATAAACACATAATATACATTTAGTAATCTCAAACTTAGTTGCCAACGTGTCCGACTAGATTATTTATTTATAAAAAAAAGTTTAATTCAGGTTTAAATTAATAAAAACGAATCATACAAAACCATAAAAAATGTGAATACCGATATATGATAACATTCACAAAGCAATGTTGAATATGTAAAAGTAGACTTCAAATAAAATTCATTTTGTTTAAAAAATTCATCATTTTTTAAACAGTTCAATTTTCGTACAACTCACCAATTCATAGCAAAACAAGAACGAACCTTCGAAATAATCTCAAAATAACTTCCGAAGGTGTAACCCAGGACCAGATTGACTCGACTCGATCGACGCGTGAAAACGAGATGATCAAGGAGATCGAAGCAGCAGTCGCTGCCAACAACAACAAGCTGCCCAAGTACCTCGGTCCCAATGGGGAGACTTTGGTTAGCTGTGTATATATGAATAATAAATATTCATACCGTTATTAATAAATACAAATACTTAAATTATAAATATATATATATCAATAACAGGTGCATGTATTTGTGTATGTATGTATGCGTGTATGTATGCTTGTATGTATTAATATGTATATGTATGTATGTATGTATATATGTATGTAGGTATGTATGTATGAATGTATGTATGTATGTATGTATGTATGTATGTATGTATGTATGAATGTATGTATGTAGGTATGTATGTATGTATGTATGTATGTATGTATGTATGTATGTATGTATGTATGTATGTATGTATGTATGTATGTTTGTATGTGTGTATGTATGTGTGTATGTATGTGTGTGTATTGGGTGTAAACTAATTTATACTGTCTTTTCTACCTTTCAGTTGCACGTAAGCGTGAGTTTCGGCTACCTCCGACTTACTGAAATGCTCCTGAGGTACCGTATTAAAGTTAACGCTGCAGACAGCGACAAGTGGCAAGCCATTCACTGCGCAACATTCTGGGGACAGGTTTATTATTTATTCGTTGGTGATGTTTTCTTTGAAATTATTTGAATGGAAACCATTAATGCTTGTTTGAAATCATAATTGCAATCAAAAGTACCGACCTGTTTTTGCTACTGTAATTGTAGTTATTTAATTATTTTGACTTTTGTTTTACAATTTAGGACCAATAGAAAATAGCATTAACACAAACTGGATTCTTCTTTATTTCAATTTATTTTTGGTTGTTGGTTATTTATTTATTGTTATCATAATTGTAATCGAAAATGGTTGCAATCGAAATTTTCCATTTGCTTCAAATTTCACGAGTAAATGATTGATTTTAGCGAGAACTGCAGTTAACTATTCTTGTCCAATTAAATAATTGAATCAATGAAATATAATAACATTTACACATAAAAAATTAAAGAACTATGTTAAGCAGATCATTCTTAATGTTACTGATTCTCGTCCATCTTGGTTTTCTCATCTCTGTAGTCGTTTTTCTTCTGATGTTCTTAATAATACCATTTCTAATTTCTCTACGCTTACGTTTTGGGTACCTCAAAAATCTATCCTTGGCCCTCTTCTATTTATACCCTATACCTCTGAACTATCTTGTATCATTAAATAATTGTCTCTTAGTAGCTGACGAATTCCTGTATTTATACTTGTTTTCCTCCATATAATCTCAATAGTGCTATTCATAATTTATTTCTATGTTTTTCTTCTGTGACTCTACAAGTCATAAACTAAGTCCTTCTAAGTTTGAATTCATGTTCCAATAAATCTGAACTCTCTAATACTATTCCTTCTATCATCTTACCTGATTCTAAAACTCTTGATTTTTTTTTCATAAATTTTGTAATTTAGGCTTTATTTTTGATTTTAGCATGTCTCTCTCTTCTCAGATTAATAGTTTTTGTAAAAGTTCTTAATTCCGTCTACCTAGAATAAAAAAACGTTTGCTTTTTCTTGACGATCCTACTCTCACCCCTCTTGTTTCTTCATTAGTTTTATCTAGGATTGATTATTGTTACTCGCTTTCCGCTCTTTTCACTGTAAGTTTCTACTTCCTTCTCTAACTACTACCCCATCACTTACAAAGTTCGGAGTGGATTTCAAGACCATTCTGTTTGTAAAATTCACCGAGGAGCGCTTTATAATTAATTGATTAATTGAAAAAATCATCTCAAAATCGTTTAATAAAACTTTCAAAAAAATAAGTAATATTTTTGATTATCAACAATGTAATTAATTGAGAAAATTCAAATTTAAACCATTTCATTCAGCTGCATCTGATAGAAATCCTACTGAGGTACGGAGCCGATTTCCACGCAAAAACTAAAAACGGCGAGACCGCCTTAGGTTTGTGTTATTTGCATCAAGAGTTTATTTAGAGTTTGACAAAATAATTACTAATTTCTTCTTCAAGACTCAGGTTATTTCATTTCATTTAATTAATTTATCGAACCCTACTGCACTGCAGACCTATGCGCTAACGAAGTAATAAAGAAGCAAGTGATGCAAATACGTGAGGATGCTAGTAAGAGAGGACAGATGAAGAAGAGTTTCTTTGGCTCCACGACAAACACTTCGTAAGTTTTCTCATTTGTTCTTTCATTCATTTATTGGTTCATTAGATAAATTTATTATTTCATTAATCTATTTATACAGCTTGAATCAATGATAATACCTTGTCAGTTTAAATAAAAATTAACTTATTTTCATTTGAATATATACCCTCTAGGGAAAATTGTTTGAAAATAAATTCAGAGAAAAAAATTTAAAAAACTAATTTTAATAAGTACTAAGATTGACAAAGGTAACTGCATACCAACAGTTTTTAATTATTCTAACGACCAACAAAGGAACAATGATACTTCAATGCGTGAATCCAAAACAGACGTTATGCAGATGACAAGGTTCAGTAAAACGGACATCATGGTACCCGTCGTTGTTGATGAAGTGAGATTTTCTTGTGCGATGCCATAGGGGGCAACTACATTCATTTGAGACATTTTCAAATTGCGAATATTTTTGAATTGCAAGTAGAACTCAGTTTTAAAACATTTGAACAAATGGCAAAATATGGGAATGCCGCAAAATTTTGCAATTCAATGTTCGGGAAACAGGAAAAACGTTTGTCGAGTAGCTAGTTGTTCCTGCTTGAATTTTGTTGACCACAATTTGTTTCATACATTGAAATATATTAGCAAATTTTCATTACAGAATATCAACTTATTAAGAAGCTTTAAATAATTTGTTACTTAGTGACAATTAAATCGAATAATTCTATGAAACTTTAGTTAAAAGTAATAAAAATAAAGCGAAGCGAAGTTCACTAAGAAGCGAATCAAATTGACTTGCATGTCGCAGGCTGACTAAAATGATAGCAACGTATACATTTATTTCAGAAAAAAACTCCACGAAATCCAGATAGAAAATTTAATATACAAAAAGGCAGACGAAGAAGTTCGACAAAATTTAACATGGGCGGGACAATTGCGGAGGAGTTGGATGATGATTTAGAACAGTTGAGAAAGTTTTTGGATAAAGAAAACAAACGTTGTGTTGTAAGTGAAACTGCATTTTTTTGTATCACACAATTGGAACACTTCCACGTTTGTGCTACTGTTTTGCAACGTTTCGTTTCATTCCGAAACAAACACAAACATATTTTGCAGATATCTTGACGTGTTGTAAAACAGGTGAAAAACTAAAGTTATTTACGGCTAACATGGCTAACCCATCCATGAGTCATGTGCTATCTGCACAATAATTCCGCTACGCTGAAAGAACATCTGTTGTCGACTACAATATAAATGATTGTATGAAGAAGGCACTAGAATTTTTCAAACTGCAATCTTTATTTCTCTATTAACATTTATCGATTCAACATTCTAATCATTCAAATGATATAAATTCGTAATTCTGTCATATAACTTGCAAATAATGAGCAGACGAAAAATTTGTTTCGGTTATAACAATAATCATAAAGAATGTTTGCAGATTTATTTCTTTTAATTTATGGAGAATATAAAGTAAAATTAAGGAAAAGAAAATAAAATGCAGGTGTTGACGCACACGAAAAGTTGCGGTGTTCGAACATGACTTCAAATTAGAATAAAATAGGTAATTAAACTTACTAAATACAAAATGAATTAATTATCTAATTAATGACCCAAAAATATAAACAATGTAAAAAAATCGATCAAAATAAATAGAACTCGACTTTCACAACGTGTAATTTACCGATACTTAAACATTTAAAAAAAGAAGAATTGTATTCATCATGTTGATATTATTATGTTATTTAATTAATAACATAATAATAATTAAGTTAAATAATTTAATTATTTAACTTAATTAAATTAATTATTAATTAAATAAAATATCCAAATATAAATATATGAAATGCACCACGAGTTTAGCCATTGTTTAAATCACAAACATACACACCACTCACATACACACAGACACAAGCAATAACACGACACCTCAAATATAGTTGACAGACAAAAGAAAGCGTTTTTCTTCCTGGCGTCCAGATCAAAATCAGTTTTCAAATGTTCAAATTTGGTTTCAGGAATATGAAAATATGTGTATTAGACAACATTGACTATTACGCTAGTCAATTTTGCTGACTGCCATGTAGCATGTGATCTTTATGTATTTTGGTGTGCTGATTCCAAAAATCATATCCATTTTATTAGTCACGTCTACTTTTTGCAAGAAATGAAAAAAAAAAACGAATCGATATAACCATTGATAAGTGAATAGATAATGCTTTGAGAAATTAACGATACAGATAACAAATGAACCTATAAAAGACATATTACGATAAATAAAATATAACGAGCATTGCTGGTTTTTATGTGGAGACCTAAAAGTTAAACCCCTGCTCCTAGGACAACAAAGCGGATACAACCCCTGCTCCTAGGACAACAAAGCGGATACACAAAGTTTCCTTGTTTTTGTGCTTATAGGAAAGACGATCAAAAGTGGAAAATTTAAAAAAAGTGGCCAATTAGCGACACATTTAAGATCAAATCTTTTAGCGGAGAATTTGTTGATGACTTTTCAAAAACTGGCAGCAAACATGAGCGTAAAATTGCATTCTCTTCATAGCCACTCACATGACTTCCCATCAAACCTGGGAGCCATGGGTGAAGAAGGACGTTTCCACCAAGACATCAAAACAATGAGCGTAGATAGCAAGACAGATGGGACATAAGAGTGATAGCAGACTGCTTTTAGTGTGTACACTGTACAGCGTGAAAAGCCTAATAAAAAATATTAAAAAAAATCAAAATAGAAAAACTTCCATCCTATTAATTGAATTTAATTGTTTCAATGGACAGATTCGTTTTATAGAAAAAATAAATAAATGAAACTATAGATAAATTTTATTTGTTAAGTTGTTACATTGTATCTAATTAAAATTTTACAAATTTTAACAATCCAAGATGTAACTAATTGATTCAATATGAAAAATTTCTTATAGTACATCAATGTCAATTTGGTAGAGAGCTCGACAAAAGAATTGTTGTTTGTACGAAAAATTGACATATTACATAATTTCTGATTTTAAATTTGAAGCCAGCATCACTCAAATATATAAAACCAGCAAAAATATTCAAGCCAGTAGAAAATTTATTTTCATATGTAGACCAGAGTTATTATTGACTTTAAGAGGGAGTTTAGTTTATAGAATGAAAATCACAAGGAGTTGTAACAAGCGACACATTACAGCGTTATATATAGTTGGTTTTGTGAGTTAAATTTTTCTATCATCTGTCAATTCATTTCCCGCTACAATTAAGCAGAAAAAATATATACACAAATACAAACTTATGGACACATTACAATACATTTCATCCAATGAAATCACACAAGAATCCCGCACTTATATTTGTATAAAACTATTATCGCGTTAACAAAAAATTTAACATTAAATATTATTCTCCAACGTTATTTATTCAAGTCTTTGATTTAAATCATCATTTAACAGCTTTCCATTTTTATAAGATCATGTTGTAAACAATATAATTATAATAAACTACAATTTATATTATAATATAGCAAGCTATTATAATTTGGTCTTTTGTTTTTCCGCACGAATCACTTATGAATGGAAACCTTAAATGAATCGTAACGAATAAACTAAATGTGTCTGACATTCAACTCAGTTAATTCACGGCACCGTCCACATACATAATTTTAAAGAAATAGGTAGAATCTGATGGTAATGATAAATTAAAGAAAATATAAGAAAAAGTATGGAAATTAAAACATTTTAAAATATCTGAATATTTAATCTAATCAATATTAATGATCCCACTATATTTCAGTTTGAATATTAAACGATTGATAAGGTAAAAACCGACGATCACCCAAATATCGGTGATAAACAAAAAAAATTTTATTTACGTGAAAGAATTTAATGAATAAAACTGCGAAACAGCAAATAAACATAATAATCTGCATACAGAACGGAGCGTAAACAATCATCACAACAAATCAGTCACACTTCAGAAACTTGAAGTGTCGATATAAAATTATAAAAATAAACATTCAATAAAAAAAAAAATAGAAAAATCCGAATAAACAGGTGAACTTAACCACGTGAAAAAGCAAGAAAAAGTTTTGAAAATAGACAATCGTTAATGCTCTAACGTACATTTGAAAAAAAAACTAAAATACGAATAACTAAAAATGTAGATTAGTTCCATAATAAAGAAATACTATTACGTTCAAATATTTAGGAATATTTCGAAAGGTTATATTAGCATACCATAAAAATAAATATAATGAAAATCTACATGAGGAAGCTATGAGAAGTGCACCAAGGGGTATGGAACTTTTTGTGAAACAACGCTGCAGAGATAAGGAATAGTATTAGATGAGTTAAAAAAGATGAAAATGTACACCATTCAATTCACAAACACTTTCACGGATGAATATTCAGAAAAAAAAATTCAGTTTAAAATTCATGTAGTATCATTCATTTCACGTTCTTTTTTATCAAATTGAGATATTATAAAAAAAAGTGATGGAAAGCTGTTGAAGTCGTTTGAGTAATTTTTTTTAAATGCTTCACGAGCCAAATCAAAGAAACAAAGATTCCGAAAAATGATATTTCATCTTAGAAAATTCAAAATCTGCCCACTAAATTTTGAAAAAAATGAAGCAGTAAATATAAAAATTACAACATTCCGATTGCAATAATTCAAAAAAATTTCAATTGAACGTGAGGGAAGCAACAAGAATTGAAGCATGAAGAATATAAAGAACTGCACGTTAAACAATGTGACAAACTTGAATGAAATCATCAAATTGAAAAGTTTTTTCTTAACAAGTAAACGATTGTTTGGCCGTAACTCACGATATAAAAACACGCGACAGAATGCAAGCATGTTGCGATGTGGAGTACTTTTAAGATTAAGGAAGTTGAAACCAAATACAACCTCTCTTCCATATAATAGCAATAAATTAGAGCGGATCAAGACAACGTTGATTGGGTGGGCCAGGCTAGATTTTAAAAGCAACCTTGATGGGGGGCCATAAAATACCAACTTTGCTTTTATAGACTGGCGACAATTTTTGGTCAGAAGGAGAAAATGATGAAGGCCAGAGAATCTCTGACCATTACAATCTTAAAAATAGAATGAAATTTGAACAACATTCTAAATGCTCTCACTCAAGTCGGAAATATTATCAACTTCAACCTGATAAACTTAATATGTAACACAAATTTTTGCATAATAAATACTGGAGCCAATACAACCACCTAAATTTTTCAGAAATACAATTTGAAATAAAATTAAGAGTGAAAGAAACATTCAGTTTGACAATTACATCTCAATTGCAAAACATCAAATCGGGATAAACTCGGAAGATGACAAACTCGATGGAATGTTCTACAAACATAATCCCTCTTCTCCATGTTGAGATCGAGGCAAATGAAGTCGCCAGCATCTCCAATATCTTCCAAGGAAAAATGAAAGATTGAAGCTGCGGATAAAGAGCTCAAGATCCAAGCATTAGGTAGCCAAATTGCAACTAACGAATACGAAAAATTGAAAAAAGTTTAATAAAATAAAAAATTGAGGTAAACTATATAACTAAAAAAATAGGTGGGTTTGATTTACACAAACATGAACAAACAAATGCAAACATAAAGATCCAACTAGCTTGCTTTGGGAATGTTTTTGTTCATTCTTGGAATGAATACACTTGGATGCAATTTAACAAATGCGAGCTTTAGAATGTCAGACAACAAAATATATAATTTTAATTGTGAATTTAAAATGATAAACAGATGAAAAATGATGACCTTGCTGACTCAATAGAAGAAATTATTTGCAAGAAATAATAATTCATTGACTCGTTTATAATTAGGAGAACTAATCACAGATAAAAGTGTTGCCAATGACTGAGGCAATCAAACGATGCGTAGATGAAAATAATTTGCATAAAACGTTTGTGATGAACAACATTGAAACAAGTTTGGAATGGTTAATTGAAAAATATTCACACGTACAAACACTTGAAACACAAACATACATCGTATTGCGTCACTAAGTTGGAATGCGTGATCATATTACATCATATCGGATCGTGGGTTATAGTTTCAACGAAAGAATCGTTTACCACTGCTGCAGCTGCTGCATCAGCTGCACTGGCGACTTCATTAGCCTCAATCTCAACGTGATCATCACCCATAATTACTTCACCAATAACTTTGCTTTCACCAACATCGCGATGATCACCACCACCATTACTAAGACTATTGCTGGAGATTAACTTCTCAACGACCTCGCCCTCGGACCCACCATCCAGGTCGTGGGGCACGCCCTCACTGAGCACATCATTGAAGCCAGCAATGATGTCCGCCATGTTGTTGCGTTTGGAGTTCAGCTGCTGCGAGTGCTTCTTCTGCCTGATGGACTTGATCTTGCAGCAGACGATGCAGGGAGCTGCGATGAGGATGACCGGAGATGCCATCAACATGAGAAGCCCGATGCCCGTGAAGATGGTCACTACCTGGTCATGCATTGTGTGTGATGTGATGATGGTCAGTCACTATTAGGAATGCGACGGTTCCGAATCCGATGTCCTAACAATATGTTTCAGCTAAAACTGCCGCGAGTTTATTAATCACAGAAACAAATTTTATTTTTTGTAAACTTTTTCGTTTTGAAACAGCATTTTTGGTTTTAGGATCGTATGCAAATTGGTTTCGGATCCATCATCAAGGTTCGGATCCGGATCCAAATACCACGGATCTCAAGTTTTTGGACTCGTCTCATTCCCTGTCACTATGCAGTTATGTGATGTGGCAGCTGCATAATGATATGAGGTGAAGTAATTTGAAATCCGCGGTATCCAGAATCAAAGTCGCATGTTACATGTGTACTTAAAATTTAAAACTTTACGCGGATTTAAAATCAAGGATGTTTTCTTCTGGCAAAACTAAAACTCCATCCCTATGACAGATTCAATTAACGTTATAAAACTTATAACATATAAAATATATTACAATATTGTATAGCAGTTGCAGTCACCTTTACAATTGTAATAAAGTAAGAAACAGCTTTAAATATACAAGTTTATTTAACTCGAAATTTATTTATTTAAAATTTCGAATAAAAATAAATGACAATATATTATTAAATATATTTATTCAATAGTCTGAGCAGCCAAACATTTATTAGGCAAACTACCAGAAATGTTAGCACCTCAGCTATTTATTAATCACGGATCTATTTCTGATAATATTCGTCGCATCTTTAATATATCAAGTATTTAAGAACTTTCCCTATAAAATTTGAAAGATGGGATTGTACCTAAAACTAAACCGACACCATATGCTACATCACATGTTGAGATTGACAAATTTGCATTAAATACAAATTTGGTCGTTCGTTCGTTAAACTCAACTAGATGTTGACTGTAGAAGTTTTTTGCTTTTGGAACCTCAAATATGAAATTGTTTGCTACCAGGCTCAAGAAATCGGGGTTTATCAAATTCAAAATTTAAAATCCCGTATTTCCTTTTCATGCACACTTTTCAGTGCTATAATATAATATAATGGAACAGGATCATTAGGAACCTCAAGTATAGTTAGCACTATTAAGAGTGGCAAAATGCTTTTTACGAAATTTCTAACAACAATAACAAACATTTTACAGACTTAATGATGGACACGATTCAAGATACAAAAATATAAATTCAGTTGAAATAAGAAGAGAAGAAAGGACCCATCAAACTCTAACCTTAAAACTTTTGATTCGAAAAAATACCGGCATTATAGTTTATTAGAGATATTATTTGAAATCTAGAGGGCAACACTTGAAAGCTTCTCGAAATAAGTTATGAAACATTACAGAATATAGTTAAAAAAATTAGAAATACCAAACAAATGATCTTCCAAAAAAAAAAAAAAAACCAGCAACAAAAATTGCCAAACGAATGTGAAGACCATCGTTAACATGACAAAACAGCAGCAACCACCTGAAATCTGTGTAGGATGATGGAGGCCCTGGAGTGTCCCAACTTGTTCTTACAACTTCCTCTCTCGTAATGAAGGAATAAGGCATCACTCTGTGGGTACAGTCAAATAATCAACAAAACAACATTGGGGCAGTAGTAATGAGTTTCTATTTTCAAACTCAATCAGTCATTCGTTTTTAACATGTTTATAAAGTCGTATATATTCAATAGATCAAAAGAGATAACATTTCAGTTCCATTACGATAAACGAAGCAATATCGTTACTCGTGTCATTAAAACATGAGTGCATTAATTAATTAATACAATTAAGATCAGAATATTTCCACCAGCCTATGGTAGATAAGTAAATAACGTAATGGTCGTATAACCAGAGTTGCAATTAACAAACAGAGTAGCATATAAACTATAACAACTCTACAGAGCCCAATCAACAGCAACATCTAGACCACATGCAACGATGAACAACACACAGCAGTAACATTACAACAACAATGTAACCATGAGTATTGGGCAGCAATAACATGACAACAACACATAACGACAACCAAACATGCAGCACTAACACGAATGACAACAACACATAACATTAACAAAACAAGAGGCCAACAACACTAACATCGAGACACGTGAGACAGAACCAGCAGAAGATGTGGTTGCACTTTTTGCACTTGATCTGAGCACAGCCCCCATCTCTCTCGATGGGCAAGAAGCAGAAGGGGCACCTCTTTATCGTCGCATTCTCGGAGTCGTCATACCGGATCCTGACAATGATCATGTTTGTTTGTACAGCACACACATGTAACAACATAACTACAATAGCACAGACAAAAATATGCTAAGGTAACAAGATAAACATGCCACAAATGTGAATACTCCTCTCTATCACACTGACATAATAACGATATATATATATTGGTCTCTCAAATGTCAAATTAAGAAAAAAAACTTCCACCTTACAGCACCACAAAAATAATTTAACATTAACAGAAAAAACAAAGCATACACGTCATAAAAACCAACTTATCCTAAAGAGACCAACAAAATAACAATTCAGACTTAGGAACAAGACAAAAAAGTAAAAAGACCTAGACAGACAGACTGACAAACAGACAGACATACAGACAAACAAACAAACAGACAGACAGCAAACAGTCGGACATGTTAATCAAATACACCAACCCATCAAACATGGCTTTCTTCTGAAGAACTTTGATGTTTTCAACACACGAACAGCCCGGATGCCAGGTTTCCTTGCATAAGATGCAGAACACAAAGTCACACTGCTCGTAAAAATAATTTCGAAAAAATTATAAAAAATTATAAATATTTTTAAAGGTAGTAAATAGACAGAAGATAGTAAATAAAGCATTGGTCGTTGGTTGGACATTTATATTCATTGTCCAGTTTTGGAAAAGCACAACACCAAATTTGAGTAACATGTCGCAAACTTGATGAACAATACATTTCGCCAGATATCCAACATTTGCAGCAGCATGAGATCCACGTGTTGAAGAGTAACAAGAGAAAAGAGAACGGTCAAAATAAGAGAGAGTGCATCAACTGGAGTGGCCACAAACACACAAACATGCGGATAGAAACACATAAACATATAGATAGAAACACACAAACATGCAGATAGAAAAACATAAACATATTAATAGATACACACAAACATGCAGATAGAACACACACAAACATATAAATAGATACACACAAACATGCAGATAGAACACACACAAACATGCAGATAGAAACACACAAACATATAGAGAAATACACACAAACTACCCACCAATCAGATAAACAGCCCAGCAGTACAACAATGAAGAGATTATGCATGGATTACGGAAACATGAAGGCAGGCAGGGACACATACAAACATAAACTGACATAGATACAAAAGTCACGTAAGTAATTAAGACAACTTATTCATTCTAGGGAACAAATTTGAAACAAAGTTAAAGACCCAACAATCGAAACATAAGGACAAATATGAATGCTTACAAACATGCCATAGAAACAGTGGAAAATGTAAATAATTATGAAATCCAAATTAAACCTACAAACGAATATGCAATAACATAAAACATGCAGAAGAGCAACACAAACGCACAAGCATATAAATACACACAAATACACACACACACACATACGCATATATACAAACAGAAAAACACACAATCATACAAACGAACACACACACACAGACACGCGCAAACATAAAAATTCACACACACAGATATACAAACACACACAAACACAAACTTCAAAATAAGCAAAGCAATAGAAACAACCTTGGGGCACCAGATAGGTCGACTAGTAAATTTTTCCTGCTTGCTGAAGTCCTCCTTATCCAACACACACACCATGTCACAATTCTTCATCGGACAGAAGCTGCGATTTGGATTGAAGTCGATGTCTGCATGATTGGTAGGAAGGTTGGTTGGTTGGTTGGTTGGATGGGGGGTTAGTTGGTAAGTTGAATGGTTGGTTGGTCGGATGGTTGGTAGTTGAGATGGCTGGCTGGTGATGTTGTATCGTTAATATACAATTACATGGGATAAAATTATTTCATTTTTTTCACGATACCTTCAAAGTTCTTCAAAACTGAAACAAAGTCAACTTCAAACGTGATTTATATGTTTGTGGGCAGCGAATCTAAAATTAACCACAAGATTAATAAAAACATGAAAAAAAACCCAATGAAACCACAGTAATTGAGATGTTTCAACAGAAAAAAAAATAATGAAGAAACAGTGTAAAAAATAGTGGTGGGTGATAGGTGACAACTCGCTCTGATGAAATGATAACACCACTTTAATCCTATTTCATGAAAACAAAACCAGCTCAGAATGTACGAGTCAATACGAAAAAGCAGTTCAATGTGATAACAGTTTAACGCGATGATGTAATAACAGTTTAATGTGATGATGTCATAGCAGTTTAATGATAACATGCTGCAGCATATTTGATGTAATGAGTATGTCTTAATGTTGTTGCTACATCATTGTAATCATCATTGTAATCATTACTCATGTAATTTTGCTAAGGCCAGATGAAGATTCATCTGCAACATAGCACACAGATTATAAACAGACATCATAATTATATGATCGCTAGTATGGCTAAGAAGAAAATTATTATGAAAAAGGCGTACGGTATTATAACCTTTGTGGTACCTTAACTGCTTGTACTTCTTGTAAAGATCTGACCCAATAAGGTTAGCAACCTGGTGAATAGGAATTACTACATTAGAGTACTGACTAACAATGCATCAGGCACGTCAAATCAATTTGAAAGAAATTCAAATTGACACATCAACAGGTAAAATTTTACAGCGTTAAAAAATTCTCTCATATTAACGGCGATTAAGTTATTTAAAATCATAAAAGAGCGAATTGATGGAATGAGGTACACACACTGCATATGACAGGTGCAAGTGAATAATTACAAAACAAGAAAGCATAGAACACGACATACGACATACGTAAGCATACAAAGAAACATGATACACACACAATATATTGTATAAAATTTTAATAAAAATTAAATCACCTTATTAAATATAGCGTAGGCACAACACACACACACACACACGCACGCACGCACACACACATACATACACACACACATACACACACACACTACTTACTTCATCCTGTAGTATGATTCCATGTTCTTTACAATCTCGATCTGGACATTCAATGGTGTACACATTTCCTTCCTGGATGCATACTGTCAAGTACTCCTTCAAACACTGTGTGTGTGTGTGTGTGTATGTCTGTGGAGTGTATGAGTGCATGTTTTTATGTATATGTGTGGAGTGTCATCATCATGTGTGTGTGTGTGAGCATGAGTGTGTGTGTAAGTGTGTGTATGAGTGTGTGTAGCATGTGGTGAGCATTGTATGTATTAAATAACTTTTAATAAGTGGCTGAAGAGCATGTAATGTGCTTTATGCAATGAGTTTTTAATCATATTGTACTTTCTGAATCCATCACAACTCCAACAAGTTGTCATTTCATAATACTATTGGACTATTTTATAAAATTTTTATAAAACTTTTAAAACATAATAACCAAAAAATTAGACATTACATGCGCTCTTACTGACTCCTCACCCTTTAACTATCATCAAATCTGCTCCTACCATTAACATTTTTACCATTAGCAAATTAATCAACATAAAATTGGTCTTCTTATCTGCATATAAATAAAAACTTTTAAACTCATGAAACTATTTTAATATTTGTAGCTAATGCAATTAAATATAAGTATGAGATAGATCTCACAAGTTTATTACACTACAGATTATACCAAGGGTGGGCCAACTAAAATATAAATTATTTAATTAATATGAATAGCTATACTATGCTAGTGAATTATTATTCAGTATTTATATTTTATAAGTTATATTTATTTTAATGAATTATTATTTAGTATATTTAATAATATATAATATATTTATAATATAATATAATAATAATAATACAATATAAATTTACTTTACTTACAACTACATTCCATTTATTTATATGATTTATTAATTTTATTATTTATCCAAATTTTATTGATTATTTATTCCACATTCATTCAATCATCCATTCATTCATTTATTATTTCATCCTCATTACAAATACATTGCATCATTCATTCACAATGGTCATTATGATCATATATATTTATTATTATTAAATATTATTAATTTAATATTTAATTTAATACTAATTATCAAATAAGGAATATTAAGCTGACCTGATGGCAGAAGATGCACTTGCAGCTGTTGAGTGTGTGCATCTTGTTGAATGGGACATGGTCCCAGCACAATTTGCATTTGACTTTTGAAGAAGAGGAATGTGACGAAGATGAGGTGGTTGTAGTGGTGGGCTGTGGCTGTGAGGTTGTGGCTGATATTGATGAGGATTTTGCCTGCACTTTCAACAACTGCTGGTTCATCATGAAACTCTCTGTTCTTTAATAATTCTTTCTCTTTTGTGACATTTCTTTTTAACTAGTTATAAAGTCAGTAACACAAATCAACCAGGAAGAAGTAGAAAAAGTTTGAAATGATGTTTGTCCGAACTAAATTGAAGATGACAACAATTGAAAAGCGATAAACGACGACTATAAAATAAGGTGCAACTAATCGCCAGGTAGCCAAAGGAATTTTTGACCGTCCAACTGGCTATCATTATCTCCCTGGACATTACTTAGGAATTAACAGTGGCTTTTGGTCACTCATTCATTTAATTTCAAACAATGAATCATTAACTGTACTTAGATTGATTGCTCTTCATTAAAAAAATGGCATAAATGCTTCCAGCTCAGTCGACCGTAAGTTCATGTGTGTTGTTCAATTCTTATAATAAAATTCCATGGCCAGCCTCGACCAGTAAGATCTTGTCTAATGTTTAAATATTTTAACCTTCAATATATTGTGTGTGAAATATAGATATAACTGTTTTAAACAAGATAACAAGATTTATCAAAATTGTAACATACCAATAAAAGGTCGTCAGCCAGACCAAAAAAAGGAGCTACAAATCTTAAAAAAAATTCTACCCCGGGTCGAAAAAAATTGCAAATTTACATATGCGGTCTTTCAAAGGTAAAATAGTTCTCAATGCGGCCCTCACAGCAAAAAATTTGCCCACCCCTGATATACACAGTTAAGAAGCGTGAAATTATGTTATATTTTCAACGACGTCTCCAGGTTTTTTCATTTTCAAAATTATGTTAGTTTTATTTCAGTTCAACTATAATTTTTGGAATGAAGTGCATAACATCAATTGATATTTTCAAATTTGTTCAATGGAACAGTATTCTCTCACATTACGTAAAACGGTTTTTTATTCAGTAGTTTCCTTTTCTGTCAAATGACTTTTTTACTCAGCCAAACATTCTGCTACCAGAAAGGTATGACAACAAAATAATTTGTGAAATTTGTTGTGATTCTGAAACAAAATGCCCAAGCAGTTACATAGTGCCCACTGTTAATCATTACCCCCCACCCTAAATCGCTTTGGTTTAGGGTGGGGGGGTACATGGCCCACGATCACACAAACAAACGAACACCCAATTGGTAACTGATATTATTTCGATATTTTTGGTAAATTATTTAAATTTATCAGCCTCTCAATAGCATCGTAATTACCGTAGCTAAGCCAGCAGTTAAAATATTTCAACCACCACTAAAATGACCGAACATAATTCACTATTAATATGACCACATGCTACGATGTGCAGTGACGGATCTAGACAAGGTGACGACATCTTGACTGAATTTACCTTGTGGTTTCATCAAAAATACAATTATAAATTCTATAAATCACATTTGAAGAGACACGGAACATTAGAAGAGTTGCTGAATCACATCTAATTCTTTCACCAAAACCAAAAAATTACAGTTGAAATTCCGTACAAATATCGTCACTGTCACTAAAGTTCAGTAAATAAAATTGCTAAATAAAACATTCATCGCCTCTGTAATTGTTTCTATATTATTTTCACTCTACTGATTTTGTTAAATTTTCATTACAGAAATTTGTGTGAGATAATTTTTTTGATTAAATAATTCATTAAAAGAAAACATTCAATAGAATAAAATATTAACATATTTAAATACTAATAAAATAATCATTATTATAATACTGATTCCCGTTATTACGGCCGTTTTACGATCATTAATTTATATAACCCATGAATTCAATGGCTTATCACTACAGAATATTGAATAGTTGTAAATGTAATTAACGTTCCTAATTAATTAGTGATCAACAGTGATTAAAATATTACGATCCCGCTAAATTTTATTGAATTCCAAGCGTTTTATTAGCAGGCTCGTAATGTGTGTTACTGGACAGCTATAGTTAGAATATTGAAACATACGCTGAACATGTGTGTGGTTGCATATGCTCTATTTGATCAAAGAGATTCAAATTGATTTTCTTTACAATTTTTTGACCGTAAATTCATAAGATAACCGTCGCTTATATAAGTCGGAGATTCCTACTATTTAACACTTTCGTTAACAGTTTCTCGCGATAAAATTTCACACTTGTTGTTAATTTCACAACTGCTTTTTAAATCTTATTGATGTGTTTGAATAATTTGAAAAATTGAAGATTTGACAAATTCCTTTTCAAAAATAAGAATTCGAATTGACATAGCATCACATATACTATCGATACATCAACAGTTCAAATCAGATAGTGCATCACCAACGTCTCAAAATTTTTTAGTTGTGAATCTCACCTTAAAGGCTGATCACAGAATAGTGGGATTGCGCGTATATTAAGTATTTTTTATAGATATTTTACTTGCAGACTGTGAAGTTGGTTAATCAGTTAATCAGCATGGCTCATCTTCCTAAAACATCTTCATCATCATTATTCACGTCGCAACTTTCATTGTCAACGACATCATCCACTCAAGTTGATTTCAATGACCAATCCAACTACTCGCTTCCAACTCACAACGGCTGCTACGACCACCAATTGATGCAGCAAGAGCAACAACGTCAACAAGATGTGGCTATGAACCTTCAACAACAGCAACAACATGATCCACATTTTTCACAGCAACAACATTCAAACCACGACAACAACAATATGAAACTGGAACTTGAAAACTGCGACCTCTGGAACAGTTTCTCAAAACTTGGCACCGAAATGATCGTAACGAAATCTGGTCGCCGAATGTTTCCAGCACTTAAAGTCAAACTAACCGGTCTGAAACCGAATCTCAAGTACGCTCTCCTACTTGATATCGTACCGTGCAATCGAAACCGATACAAGTTCACAAACGGACGATGGTCGGTAACGGATAGAACGGAACCTGCAGCGGATCTGAGCTGTGGGAGGATGTTCGTTCACGGGGATTCTCCGACAAGCGGGGAGCATTGGATGAGGCAGGTCGTGTCATTCCACAAGATGAAACTCACAAATAATACGACCGATCAACATGGACATGTAAGTTTAAATGGCGATCCTTTATTTTCTGAATAATAATTTGTGTAATAATCAGTAAATGAAATGACACTGTTGATATGCAGAACAGTTTTGTATCTTCATCAAATCACATCTTTCTAGAGTTTTAAACTTGCAATTATATAAAATAATTTTACACAAATTTCTACAGATAATCCTGGCAACAATGCACAAGTACACCCCACGCATTCACGTAGTTCAGACTGACGACCTACAAAGTCTCCACAGAAGTCCATTCAATACATTCACATTCCAACAAACTTCCTTCATTGCTGTCACAGCCTACCAGAACGAGATGGTCACAAAGTTGAAGATCCATCACAACCCATTCGCTAAAGGTTTCAGGGAAACGAAGAATGATAAAAGGTATGTTTGGTGTCTAGAAATTTTATACTAAAGTTGGATTTTTAAAGTGAAGATTCACTGTAATTAATGAAATAAGAAAATTTATTAAAATTTAAATTATTTTTCAACCAAAAAAATTAAAAAGTGTTATTTTATTTATTTTTTTTAATTTTAAGAACAAGTAAACCAAAAAGACGTGCTTCTTCATCTGACGATGATGACGGCAACATTGGTGTCAGTGAAAATAATCATCAACTGGACCATCAACAGCAATTTCAACAACTACAACTACTACATCATCAACCGCTACAAGAGCTGCAACCACAACAACCACAGCCGCAAAATCAAAATAAGCGAACATACTGCTACCAACACAACGAGCCCGAAACATTTACAACTCCAACAACACAACAACCGCTAACAAAACGAAGAAAAATAGATATGCAACGCCCGCAACTACTACAAAATCAACAACTTTTTCAACTGCAATCTCTTTCGCAAACATATCAACAACAACAACAACAACAACTACATCAAATGAATTACTCCAAATTTGAGAACTCCACAAATAACTTTACTTGCACACCATTTTTTACAACATCAACTCCAATCAGCAACAACAGCAACCACAGGCGTTCAACAATCAACATACTTAAAAATTGCAGTAATATTGCAGTAAACAACAACATAAACTACACCAACTTGTACAAAGACTCGAACGTTTACGACATCCACAACAACTCATCGACATGTTATCATCCAGCCATTCAACGAACGACATTCAACAGCGCCACATCGCCATCCTTCTCGCCACCACTTCCAACAGACATGAACGACAGTGGCTATCACACGTTCTGCTTCAATTCACAACCCAAAGCATGGTCGCCAAAAATTACAAAACAACGCAAAAATTCCACATCACCGTATTTCAGTAACCGGCATCAAACCGATTCGCCACTCGGTAACAATTCGTATATTACTACTGGGAACTACACGCCGGATAATTCGTTGATTAATTTACAGCAGTTTAATTTAGCAACAAATTTGATGTACCAAAAAGATTTGATGCTTCGACAGAAATTATCATTTACCGACACGACGAATCCGACCGACCCATCTGTACTTCCAACCTTCCCAACAAATGCCTCATCATATTTCGCCAACCAGGATTTTTACAACAACAATAACACGGTTGGCAATGATGACCACCACCGTTTCTCGTCAGACTTTCTGAAAAATTGCCATCATCCAGGAAACATTCTACCACAAAGCAGCCAACCATTCATTCCCAACTGCCACAATTACTCGACAAAAATTTCCCAGAATCCGTAGCTGAAAAATTGCGATTGAAACATTTTTCCAAAACTAATTCATTTTTAGTTTTATTTTATTTTAATTAATTGTAAATAATTTTGAATTGTACCATGTTCTTTATTAAATTATATTTTATGTATATCCGTGAATTGAACAGTTTGTGAACAATGTGTGTTTGATGAATAGTATTTTTTAGAAGGAATTGTACATATGCATGCATTTTATATCTTGTTATTTATTTTTAAAAATGCATATAAAAATGAATTTTAAAATAAATATATATATGTAATTTTTCATAGTATATTGTAAATACAATTTTTTCGCTAAATTATAAAAATCGAAGCAAACAAAACTTTCTCAATGGTTTTAATTAAATTTATTTCTGATTTATTAAACATTTTACAATTGAATCTGCCTAAATAAAGACTCTTTTGCTAAAATATTGCGTTTTTTTGTTTAATATCTCTCTATTAAGTTCCATTTTATTTAAAAATCTAAGCCACAACCACAGCAGAAGAAATCTGACAACGACTCTGGCGACCAGCAGCATTCATTCAATGTTATTCAACATGTGACTAATTATAAGCATAAACAAGTAGGTTGTAATAATACCAGGATGAGAAATACTAATCGTAACGGGTTCAAAGGCAGGCGAATGTTAAACGTTATCCGTTGGCGGTAATGCTGATGAAGATTTTATATGTAACCCGTCGGCAACTATGTGCTTACGCTACATACTCGCGTGACGGTTTCGTGAATTTCAGACAGATAGAATTAGAACTAGGTATGGCGCAATTTGTTTTCTCCTCAAACTTAAAAAATACAGCAGCACGGAAATACTTTGAAATTATATTAAAATTTAAGTTTATTTGCAACACTGTGAAGATGAAATTTGGGGAGGTATTTTATTAAATGTTTTGCGTCCGTTTTATTGCAAACACACCTAAAAGTATGACGTCTCATAGCTGCTCGCAATTTTTATAATCTTCTGATTCATGCTTGAAGCACGAACGAGTCTTCAACAACAATAAATGTAAACGATTTTATAAAACTGTGTCATTCACGATTTATTCATTTATATATAAATAATATTAACATAAAATATCCGTTTAAAATATCACAGAACACTGATAGAAAAAAAATTTAAAAAACAAAAACGCGAGAATATTAAATTATAAACCTGAAAGACAAGATGTTTAGAGCATGGTATCCATCTACGCGTACCTATGTAACAATGGTAGCCAGGATTACAGATCATGGCTACCTAAGTATGTGAAAACAGAAGTGAAAATAATTATATCAAATACAAATAGTAGGGATGTACTTTTTATCTATTTATTCTGTGATAAATGTTTGAGTAGTTAAATAAGTAGTTAACTATGGTAGTTATTAACTACTCGAAAAAGTAGTTGCAAGCTACAGCTCAGCTACTAGTGTGTAGCTGTTACTAATTACATAATTAACTAACTAGTAACTACTAGTTAGTAGCTATTCATCTCTGGGTAAATTTTTCCCGTTAATCCACGTACAAATTGCTATTCAGCAACTTGTACAACACTTTGTCATAATTCAAGTGACATCGAGTAATAAAAAGCTGAATGGACAACGAGGTTAAAAAAAAGTTCGTCTAATCCTCCAAGTATCATACACACATGCGGCAAATTTTTGAATAAATCATAAAATTGCTGAAATAAATTTAATCAATTTAAGAATTGAAATAGATATTGATCTTTTCTTATCTATTGCACCTTGAATGTTGTTGAGGTTGGTTAACACGTGTTTCAATCGAAGTTAATGTTTGGTGTAGAGGCGAGCTGAAATTAAAATAAACTGATTGTTTGGATGATTCTCTTTTTTCTTCAGATTTTCCATCTACAACTACATTTTCTAAAATTCTCATCCCTTTTTTCCAACCTCATTTCCATGATTACCATTTTTAAACTTTTTACAATGGTAGAACTTCAACCTTATTTCTTCTGTACACATAAATAGCGTTAAATGGAATAACAAAAATAAATAAAATAAAACTGCATGTTTTATTAATCTATTTATGAAACTACTCTTTTTTAAAGTTAAAGTTTAACCTAAGATAAAAAAAAACTAAGCTGTTGTTCTAACTCGGGCCACTGAGGTGTCCCTGTCCAACATGGGACGAAACGCGTCTAGCCTAAAACGAGTTAGTAGATGTTCACAGTAATGCAACTATGGGTGAGAGATGGAATACTTTATGCACTTGTGCTGTCCGTCATACTTGCATTGGAAAGTGTTTGCTGTAGATGTCTTATATAAATAATAAAATAATATATAATACATTATATATTATACACACACACAAACACACAAACACACACACGCACGCACACACACGCACGCACACACGCACGCACGCACAGACACACACACGCACGCACAATCACACAAACACACATATATATACACAAACACACATTGATTAAACTAATATTCAAGTTGATGGGTAACTATATTTTGAGATCATTAAACTATAGTGCTGTGTATAAAAACTTGAAGGTATGTAGATCGGGGGTGGGCAATCATTTTGCAGCTGTGAGGGCCGCATTGAAAACTATTTTATCTTTGGAGGGCCGCATATGTAAGTAAATTTATCGACCGTTGTTCAGAAGTTGATTTGTGACTGACGACCTTATTTGGTCATTTCATTTTTTTTAAAAATGCGTACAAACGATCGCGGGCCGCATAAAATGGCTTGCTGGGCTGTAGTTTGCCAACTCCTAACGCAGATGATTGCTTCGATCTGGTGTCCGCCTTGATTCATTCAACAAGCACGAACTGTCCAGGTCTTCTGCCGGGCAACAAACAATGCAGGTGCGTCCTCCATAGTAAAGAAGTAAGCTGGAAACTCTCAAACTGGTTTTAAACAATTGCTAGAAACACTGGAACAAATTTTTTTATATGTCCAGCTATAATTCAGAATAGTGTAATGAAATATTTAAATAAACGAATAAATGAATAACTCACCTGAATAAGTTGCGATTTACGTATGCGTTTTGTTTACGTAAATATAAGCTCATAACTTTTTTAACTATGCAACTCAAACTGAAGCAGTTGTTTCGATATTTATGATAGTTACCGTTAAACTTCCATGTCACAAATGCTGTAACGCTCACTCGGAAAGACTGTACATAAAAAAAGGTGCATTGGGGTCTTTGAATTTTGTGGGCGGCATTAAAAGTAATTAAAAACTACACGTGTTTTGAATGTTAATTTTTGCTGTTACGCGCATGTGTTTTTGTTGTTTTGTACAGAACCAGGATTTAAAAATAAAAGACAACGAAGGAACAGAGGTTCAAAATTATTTTCAATTTTCTATTGAAATTGATGCATTTGGTCCGTAAGTTATACTATGTAGTTGAAGCACAAAAAAAATGATAACTATAATTTGAAAAATATTAAATAATTTATAATGGGAATAAATTGTTATTTCAATGTCCGCATTGCATTAAGCTTCAATCTGAACAAGAACTCTTTTTATCTTCAGTCGCACACGCACTTGCCACATTCGATGAGGAAGATTTTGCACCACCAGGTTCGACTGCAAGGCTTTCCGAGTGGGCAGCCTTCTGAGGGTGAGTTGATTGATAGGTAGGTGAGTAAGCAAGTGTGCGTGTGTGTATGTAAATAAATGAACGCGTGATCGACTGCGTAGTGTCTGTGTGAACGTGTTTGTAGTGTTTGTTAGGTGTGTGAGTGAATGAGTGTGGGTGAGTGTATGGTTCAATTGGTTGTTAAATGATTGTTTGAAACACTTTGAATAAAATTAAAGCAATCTTCTAACGAGTTTAACATGTTCGAAAGATTTTGCTCCATACAATTGTTTTAAACATATGATTTGTAATATTTATCTCCATACAATTTTTATTAAAAACAGCTTCACTATGATATATCAATAGCGAGAACAAATTACATTGAATAGCAAATTAATAAATACTTCCTATATTGTGTAAATTCTTATGTAAGTTTAAATAATCTGCAATCGTAACTACGGACCAACCTCCAGTATTCCGCTTGTCAACATTGACATCTAGTTGGGAACTGACCGCAACCAGCAACATGATGGTCACTATCACAAATATGGCAAACTTCATTTTTCAAATTTAAAATCCTGATCCTGAAAATTTTTTAAATATACTCAATAATTCAAAAGTTATATAGTTGGTATATTGTAATACTTGAAGAACTTTGATGCTTTCAACCGGTTTTATAATTTGTTTTTTCAGGTTATTGTCCTGAGCTAAACTGACAAAAACCACAAATATATTCATCAATTTGTTTAGCTTAAATTAATTTTAGATCGCAAATTTTTTTTGTTAGCGTTCAATAACACGTGGCAAGCCGTGTTGCACAGCTGTTTAAATTCAATTGATATTGAACTATAATAATAGCAAATAAAAATAACATTAAAAATAATAGCAAACAAAAATAACATTAAAAATAAAAATTGCAATATCAATGATAATAAATAATAATAATTATTAATATTATAATTATAATTACATTAATAAATATGAAAATAACAATATTAAAAACAGATAGTGTAGCTCGATACAGTAGCGTTTTGTCTGTCAAGAGCGGACATTTTGAAGCAAGATACACAGATGGCGTATGAGGTTCAAATTGGCTTTAAAGGTCTCAGAGAACGAACATTTTAACACACATCATTGGCTTTTCTACAAAAATGCACAAGAGAAGTGATCATCATTTTCAGTAATTTTCTTGTTAGTTAAACTCAAGTTAGATGCAATAAGACGTAGTTAGTTAACGTTTTTTTGTGGAAATCCGATTTTCTTTTTACTAGTCTGGGTAAGTGGTCTGTTAGGCCCTCTGGATAGTTTTGTGAATAAAATATAAATAAATTTTAAAAGCTGCTCTCGGGATAAATATTTCAATGTATGGATGAAATTTTGCTTCGTCTACGATGAATTTAAAACATTTGAGTAAATTCTTGATAATGGTAGGGGGGAAAAAACGAGGTGCTCCAAACGTTTGGTGTTCCTTCAAGATTCGCTCCAGGATTCAACCTTCATGCATACTTGTAACAATAAAGATTGAACAATTTGAAAATTGAATTAAATACAGATTTCAGTTTTCAGATTACGGTTTCAGATTTCATTTCAGTTGGTCATTTTAAATAAACTTTGTTTCCTAATAACAATTACTGTTTCAATTGTTTCCATGCATTCCTTCATTTAATGTTTTATTCAATTATTTTTTTCCTAATTTATAAAATTTACATTATTTGGTACGTTTTTGTTTACTTATTAATATAATATCATTTCTTTTTTAATAAAATTTTTCAATTAAGATGAATCTTCCACACATACAAAATAATTACGTTAAAAACAACACGCTATTTATACAAATGTTTGATTTATTCCGACGTTTTGATTGTTTAGAAATTTCACATCAGTATAATAGTAACTTTTAAAATACATGATCTGACAGAATTTCGGGAACTCGGATTTTCATTCAAATATTTTTTTACCAGTCTTTCAATCATTATTGTACTCGTTGTATGTGTTGTTATATGCCTGAAAAAAACCAGTATGAAAAATTTTAATTTTTACAGAATAAATGCAAATAGGATTTATCGTTTTTGTTAAAAAATAAATGAAAAATTGACGTATACAATGTGTGGGTTGAGTGACGATGGATGAAAAGTTATGAACAATCATAGAGGCAATGAAAATGATTGGATAATGTTGGTAATTAAAAAATAATAAAAGTATAATCACGAAATGGGAAAGATGTTTGGTTGAAAAAGAAAAAAAAATTTCACTGGTAAAAAATCATTTTTTATATCACACCAATTTTTCGTCAAAAACGGTGTTTTCCGCTAAAACCCGTCCGTTAAAACAATAAGTTTTCCTCACTTTTAATACAAATACACAGCAAGGTTTCCCGGATTCTCTTGGATCCCAAACTGAATAGACTCCTTCCTAGAATAAAATAGAATTAGTTAATTTTATTTAATATAACCTAACTTGATAAAAAAAAAACAAATTAGAGCCATTGAAGTTAAAAACATAAAGTACATAAAAACTGAAGTTGTTATTCGTAATAAAAAACGCTTTCAATGAAACAAATAAGTAAAATAAAGAAATCTAATGTTAACACTCACGTTCTTAAAGAAGCTAATTCTAGCAAAGGCGCCGGTTGTTAATAATAATTGATTAATGCGTTGGTCGATAGGATTCTTGAGTAACTTGTTTGAAGGAAGCTTCAAACGTAACTCGCAAATTCATTTTCGATGAATTGCGTTCGATGAACAAGAGAACCAGGCTCTTTAAACATTATACCTGTTTGCCGTCTGATGGTGCATGATAATAAACTAAGAGAAACTTTTTCTTCTTGTTATTAATTTAACGTAATATTATTCATAAGAGATATAAACATCAGCATTTGACAACGAACGCAACAGATCAAACTAAAATACAAATAAGCAAAATTTAATTAGAAAAAAAACTCAGATAAACACCGATAGCCTCCTTATGTTGAAAGCTATCCAACTTCAGAAGAAGAGAAAGAAGAAGAGGAAGAAAAAGAATGTAGTACATGTAATGAAGCTGATGGCTCTTCAAAGATTGTGATGATGATAAGATGGTGGCCTTCATTGAGTAAAAATGTTCTGCATAAGTAGTACAAAATTACTGTTAAAAATATTGAAAAGCGCAATCGCAAACTTCCAAAAGCTAAAAATTCGGTAATAAATAAATAAATATATATATATATTTATATAATAAAATTTTAATATAAATACAATTTTTTGTGGTATTTGTGCTTTAATGAGTTTATTTCAATATCTTGTTTTTTTTACCCAATGTCTTTTATTATAAAATATGTTTACGTTGTGGCACTCGCGACAATACTAATATTTCTTATTACTGTTTATTTCGCTGAAAACTTCAAAGTTGGACGAAACTTTTTAGATTCTTCCCCAGTAACACCTCCCGGGTCAAAATACGCTTCCCTGGACGCGTGTACATTCAATTCCAGAAGAACAGGTAACTTGATGTTTGCACTGGCTGGTCTGCTGTTTGTAGCACAGAACACCCGGCGAAATCCAATTCTACCCACAAACATACCTTACGGATGGATGGATGATTATTTTAACACTTCATCTATTCAACGTCTCCCAAATGAATTTGTCTACGATGCGAATAAAACCGTCGTTCTGAAAGAAAGATTTGGTCCATTTGTTTACGATCCAATTTTCGAAAATCCTCACAAAAATTCTACAGTGGAAAGTAAAGAAATAATTCTTCTATGCGGTTATTTTCAAAATTATAAGTATGTTGAAAAAATTGATAAGAAACTGAAAATGATTTTCACGTTCTACAATGAAACTCAGTCGAAAGTACAAAACTTCATTGATCATCATAAAAAAACAAGCGCTAAAAACCGCTCGAATGTAGCAACCGTTGGCATTCATATAAGGAGAGGTGATTTTTTGATTAAGTTTCATCGAAATAGAGGGTTTGCAGTTGTGGATGAAAATTTCATAAATTCAACAGTAAATTATTTTTACAAATTGTGGACGGCAAAAAATGTAGAATTTATTTTATATTTTATTGCAAGTGAGGATGAAGCCTGGGTAAATTCAGTTGTTAAAAAATTAAACTTTGCTAGGGCGCTAAACAAAGCCGCATTCGTTTTTTCAACTTCGAATGGAGGCCCTTTTGACATGTGTCTCATCTCAATGTGTGACGGTGTCATCACGTCATCAGGCTCGTTTTCATGGTGGGCTGGCTGGCTGGCCAACACTACAACCATTTATTTTACTGGCTACCCGAGGAAAGGGTCTGCTCTGGGTGAAGGTTTTGACAGGAAGACGTATCAAAAACCTGACTGGATAGGATTTCCTCCAGAAATTTAATTCGTTTAAGCAAGAATTTGTATTTTAGATTAAATATATTTTTATTTGAATTAGCACAAAAAGATTATCACTTTTAATGTACCAAAATTATTATCGCTTCAAAATTACATTGTTATTATTTACGAAAATTAAATTTCAATTTTATGATGTAATTACAAAGTCATGCAAATAAAATCATTACAATAATATAAATTTTTTTTGTTTTGAAATCATTCCGTGGTTCCATCAATATAAAAATTTGATTTTTTTTTATTTTTATCTTTTTTCCGTCTCTATTTATGAACTATATTTGAGAAAAAAAGCTTTATTTTGTTTTGTAATTAACTGTATTTCCGAAAAGTTAAATTTTATTTCGTAATAATATTATTTTACGTACAAAATCATTAAATCCTGCCCAACAGTCTTTCACCTAACATTACAACCGTTTTAAGTTTTATAAAATAATGAAATGTGAAGGTTCGAAGACTATCCATACACTAACCTGCTTTTTGATCTATTAGTGCTTAAATGTCAGGATCAAACAATACCTACATCTCTTTCAATGATCGTTAATTAAAAATCTAGTGATAGTCCTTTATTGATGTTTCTCTGATTTAATCTGTTCTCTAAAATTGTTAAAATCAGAATAATTTTTCACAAAACATTTTATGGGGCCCAACGATTTTAGCAAGGGCAGCCATTAGCTAAAAAAGCTGACGATCTTTTTGTTGCTTCTTAAATTTTTTTAGTTTACAAAAAATACTTTTTATGCATTCTGACAAAGGGTATATTGATAAGTATACAGTCTAAAAATATATGCTAGCTAAACTTAGCATATATGCTGTGGGCAGATACTGGAGGTAGGAACTTCGTGTATGAATTGTTGAACGTGAGGTTCAGCAGCAGTCGGGGTTTACAAGGAGGCTTACAAGTCAGGTTCGATGCGAAGTCGTAAATGTGATTTATATAGTTGCTTCGAATAGTTTATTGTTTCTATAATATTACTGTTGGTAATCAAATGAACAATCAACACAGAATGACATCATCCAATCCGGACCGGCCTATCAAAAATCTTGAACCTACGGAATAACGAACACTTGACGATCTTTGGAAGCTACAACACTGGTGTTTTAAATATGAATATCTTTTGAAGTGTAATAAGATTGGTGTTGGTACTTACGAAGGTGCAATGGATTTACAACAATATATTTTCATATATCGATTATCCATGGTTACAACAATTAGTGGCCCAAATTTCGAAAAACCGTGTGCGTATGCCACCGTAATTTTTAATTTTCTGTAATTTCCTGGCAGGTTTTACGAAAAATTTTATGATAAGCCTATCCAACTGTCAACATATGCTTGGACGCTTTTTTATCGTTTTTGGTATGCTTATCAGAAGCCTACCAATAAATATACCAAGTGTTTGTTAAAAATAGTTGAAAATGGTTTGAGATTAAAAAGCAAATTATATATATATATATTTATATATTTATTTATATATATGTATATATGATCAAGGAAACATACTGCTAAAAAGAGTTGAGAATAGTTTTAAATAAAATAAATTGAATATATATATATATATATATATATATATATATATATATATATATATACATTCAAAAAAACATACTGTTAAATATACTGGTGAATTTATATATATTTATATGTACATAGAAAGAGAGAGAAAAAAGAGAGAGGTCTGTTAAATTTGATTAGTGATTCAATATTTAAAAAGAGGCCCAGTTTGTTTGTTTAGAGCAGTGTAGGTGTACCTAGTCTTAATAATTTTTTAAACCATATAACATGCAAAGGTATTTTTGTTTAAACCGATTAAGCGATTGCACCGAACAGTTCAAAGCAATTACAATAAAATCCTTTGCGAAACGTACATTCCCGTAATCAATCATCCTCAACTGAAGATTGCAAAACGGAACTGAAAAGAATTAAAAAACATCATCCATTGAAAACAACATTCAAAATGAGGCCACAGCAAAATAACAATATATTCAAAAACAACATTGACTACGACATAATCCTATATTATATAAATCATACGTCAAGGGCTCATAAAATAGACTAAGTTGTACTTTAACAAACCGTAAAAAGAAACGTTATACCAATCAATGATACTAATAAAATTAAACTCAGGATATATTTACAATAATTGTAAAACATCACAAGTGGTCCTAAAGAACAACTGCACCCCTAAAGATGATTCATATATATTCAATTTGTTTTTATATATATCTATTTTTAACAAACATTTGGTATATTTATCGGTAGGCTTCTGATAAGCATTATAAAAATTGTAGTATAACAAAAAAGATAAGAAAGCAATCAAGCATATGTTGACTGTTGGATAGGCTTATCATAAAATTTATTGTAGAACCTGGCAGGAACTTACAGAGTGAGAATTGAAAATTACGGTGACAAAATTTTGGATTTCACTACTTCACCAATTTGAAGTTGAATTTGATTAGTGGTGGTCATAAATAATATTCGAGTTTTGTCTCTCTTGAAAATTTTTAGAAAAAATTATTTTGAACTAGAATAAATAAATCGTGCAAAAGACTTCAATGGAAGTATTGATAAAATAACTCACGTAAAATTAGAGAAGGATGAGTATGCATGATCAGATAATTTTATTTATCTACCGGTCTTCAACTTTTTTAACAAATTCCCATTAAAACCCCAGCAACAAATTTTTTGGCATCTCCATTGAATGGCTGTGAATGTTAACCTAGAAGAACAGAGAAAAATTTGAATTAAACAATAATTGATAAGCAGTGAACAACATAATTGTCTTTTTATGCGTTCTTTTCATATCATATCACAAAGTGCTTTCTTGAAAGAGCCGTGTCTAGTAAAGCGTAATTATGAAACACGAGGAACCACACCGCAAACTGACGTAAAAATTTTACAAATTGAAAACTAATTATAATAAGTAGATAACGTCTCTATATATATATGATATTCCATACGTACATTCTATTGTTAACAGTATCTTAAAAAAACATGTTGTGAATTAGTTACACGCAGGCTAGCGCACACACACGCGCGCACGCACACACGTAGATTAGTTGTTGGTGATTTTACAATGGCGGGAAATTTAGTTTTGAACGATTTACCATGCGACTTATGGTCCTGTAAGAATAATCCGGAAAAAAGTGACTCACTTGAGGAAATCATTAACGAAATCATTTTTATTGGATGATGCACGTACTATAAAAATAAAATATTTTGTTTTTGGGCTGACAATATCGCAGATTGATGCAAAGAAAAAAGTCCAACCATAATTTATTGATGCTGCTTCAAACTGGGCTTTATAGATGGCGCTTTCAATATCTTCGCGGTCACGTGGCTAGCAGGTGTGGAGTTTATATTTTAATTTCTTCCATTCTTGTTTAAGTTTATCTATTTCGCAAGATAACTTCTGGTCGAGCCCCGATAACTTTCTGATCAAATTTCTGTTCAATTTTTGACGTTATGTTTTCCATTCTTAACATTTGGTTTTCTATTTTTGCGATGATAACGGCCGATAGTTGTCCAGTTTGACGTTGAATTGATCTCTGAGTTTTCTCAACTGTTGTATCATTTTCGCTGCCGACTGTTGTTCAATTTTCGCATCAATTGAATCTCTCGTTTGTTTTATTCTGTTGACTGTTTTTCAATAATTTGTTGTTTTGTTTCTGCTGATATCGTTAAAATTAGTGCTATCAATTCGGTGTTTGCCTCAGCATTTACAACTGCATTTGATTCAACATTCTGATCGCCAAACTTAAATTCATCTGGATTTTTATTTTCGTTTATAAGAGCTTCCGTTAGGCGTGCTATCAAAGATCCACTGTTTCCACTTGTGGCAAGATTTCGTTTTTGTAACTCTTCTTTAAAGTGAACCAACTTTAGTTGAAATAGTTTTGTCATCTTGTTTATGCAAAATAACTTGCCGGCGAAAAATTGAAATATTTCAACAATGCCCACTTATTTTCGACCGAAGATCCCACGTCTGACACCGCTGTTATAACTGGCCGGTTCGTTTGATGAAAAATAAAGACAATATAACTTTTAAATTATGGATTTATTTATTAACAAATCATTAGCCACTTTATTTAGTCCAATAACGTTTATCGCAAATAAAGTAATCAAACATAACGACGTCAATTTTTGAAAAAATTTAATTTTTAGAACAAGATCAAAATTATTGTACTTTTAAGCAAACTGTATGCAAAATTGCCAAGTAATTTTGTGAATAATTTAATTTCCTACAAAACTTTGCGAAATAATTTTATAAATAATTCATTTTCTCACTAGACTTTCAACAGGTAAGCAGTTGTTGGCAAACAAAGTCACGAAATCTACTCTATTCAATTATACAATATTACACGCCCGAATTTCTGCCTTTGATAAACTCCAAAAAACTTGCTTGTGATTTAAATAGATCCCATATTTGTACGGAGTCTGTGTAATACATCTTAATTTAATAATGTTATTAAAACCGAGATTTCAACTCTAGTAAATTTCCCAATTTTTCTATTTTCGGTTTTTTCAGTATTTTTCATATGAAAATTCAGACTTAGAAAAAATACAAGAACCAATATTTTTGTTATACTGGAGTCATTATTAATAAATTAATGGAAACTTCTTTCATATGAAAAAAATTGACATTGTCAACAAAAAATAAAAAACAAATTGTTAATAAGAAAAGTAAAAATTGTTAATGATTTAAAATCATTATGAAGTCTTTATAAAGATTTTGTCATAAACTAGCACTATGAATGTTGAATGAATATATTGAGTGTATCACCTAGCAATGGTGGTCGTTTAAGGCATTTTATCAGTCCTTTAAGATCGGAGACGAGACCAAGCGTGGATTCTTCTCAGGAAAACTGTGAGTTCTAGTACGTACACGTTTCTATTTTCCGTTACGCAAATGTCCGGGCGATATGACGGTTTGAAAATATTAGAGATTGGTTTAACTTCAGTCGTAATTACACCTGCAAACGGTTTTGATTGGGCTTTTTAACAGATTTCAACAAATCTGTCATTACTTTTAAAACGGAGTTATGACGTTTTGTGTATCTAATTAAAGCTACCGGTTATTCACAATTAAAAAGAACGTACTATCAGAGCCGCGGAGTTTGCACCGTGGATCAATGATTTCATTCCATCATGCCAGGTTAGCAGCCTTAGGAAGCTGCTGTAGAATGGCTTGTTTGGCAAATTAGAAGAGAGATAGGTAAATAGAATTTTTAAATGTTTTGTGTTAGGAATCCAGATTTTGGTCAATCCAAGATTAACAAAAATCATACGACTTTAATTCAAATTGGATTTGTGAAAGAATGTATAACTTGAATATTTTTGGTTTTATTTAAACTTTAATGTTTAAACGGTATGTTTTATTTAGTAACAGTTTAAATTCTTCTTTTACTTTGAATTTGGTGACTTGATTAACCATTTTGAAATCGTATAATTTTCTTAAGTAGGTAAAAGACTCGTTAATTTTTATATTGGAGGTATCTTTCATTTTTTTGGACAGATGGCAGGTTTGATTTGCTTATATTTGATATTGACTTTCATCATACCTAATGTGTTTGCATTTACCTAATCTGATAATCAACTCTACCCAATGACAACAAGCAGAGAATATTTCTGTCAACTTTTGAGTTCTGATTACACATGATACCACTTCTGTATCGTCGGCAGGTTGTAACAAGTTGAATTGACTAGCATTATTAATTAAATATTATCAGTTGCAGTTATAACCAGTTAGTTATAATAATAATAACAATAACAACAACATTAATATTAATACAATACACATTGTAAAATTAATTATAATGATGACATGAAATTTTTGCTACATTTCAGATATCAGACTTTGACAGAACCTGTTACAACATTCATGATGAAAATATATCAAAATAAGCCAAACAAATGAAAATTAATCTAAATAAAGTATAGACATGAAATAATATAAAATTTGAGTTGTGAAGAGCTTTAAGAGCAGAGGAGCTTATGAGGAAAGTTCGTGGTACAAGAACAGATCTTTGAACCATACTAAAATTAATTGACAAAGTTGATAATATTGTAACCAAAAAGAGTAGAATGACTATTATTTGAAAAAATTATAATGATATTTTAGATGTTGTTAGATAAAAGCTGAAAAACTAAGCTATATGAAAAAGTAAAATAATTTAGAGTATCAAATGTTTGGCTGAATCGTGAACGATAAGATGAGCTGAGCAGTGAGCATATCGTCATATTTTCTTATGAAAAATATTATTGCAGAGATGATGGCAAATCTAGATGGACCTTCAGTAAGAAATGAGTATTAATCTTGGTAGTTTGAAAGATGACTAAAATATAGGTAGATGTGCTGAGGAATGTTCGATTTAATTTTAAATTTTAATTTAATTTTAATTTAAAAAAACCAAGTATATGATTTTTAAAAGATTGAACTGTAACGATGAAGAATTTGTTTTAAAGATAGGTGACAGTATAATTGACAGAGTTGAAGATTTTAAATTATTGGAAATTATGATAGATCGGAAATTAATTTTTAAAAACATATTGATTCCATCATGCAAAAAATAAATAGAAATTTGGGAATAATGAACAGACTAAAATATATTCTACCAAAAAAAATTTTAATTTTAATATATCACGCTTTTATATATCCACATCTATACTATGGAAATCTAATATGGGGTAACACTTTCAAGACGTATTTGGAAATTTTATTTAATGTCCAAAAAAAGCACTAAAAATTATAAATTTTAAAAACGATATAGATAAAAAAGACCTTTTCAATAAACTTAAGATTCTATCGATATTTGAAATAAATTATCTTAAATGCTGTTGTTTTATTTTTCGATTTCTTAATAGTGCTATAAGACCATCAGACAATTACCTACATGATTCATTTAAATATGAAATCAAGGCAAGACCACCGAGTTCAAATTTTGAAAAAAAAAATTAAAAGAATCTATTGTTAAAACCAAACTACTCAATAGAAATATATGTTTTTATGGGGTATATAAATGGAACAGGCTACCAAATTTTATAAGAACTTGTACTGTTTATCGACTATTTAAAGATAAATTAAAAGATTTTCTTTTATGTTTATCTTAATTAATTTTATTTAGTATACAATATTGTTTTATTGTTTTTTCTTGTTTATACGCATTTCTTTGATATTATATTTTGGTTTTATATTTAAGGTAATTCTAATTTATTTAATTCATTTTATTTGAATTTCTTTCTTTTCGTGATAAAATTTTTTCTTTCTCGTTGCAACAAGTTTAATTTTTATGCATATGTTTTTTAATTCTAAAATTTTGAAACAATACTAATTAGGGTTATTAAATTAGTTGAGATACCTTGCTTGCTACGTGACAACGAAGATTTAGTGTGCCAAAAAAAATTGCAGGATTCAACTGTTTAACTTATCAGCTTAACAGAATAATTATTACAAACTTACGAGATGAACATACAAAATTACAACATACAAATGTAACAACGGATACTAATGTGGATGTAAAAAAATACTCAACCCCCGTTAACTTTGTTAGAGCTGGAAGTGAGTCTCGGACAGATGAGGATGATTTATTTTTACAAACAAAAATATGACGAACGATAAAATTGGATTATTGGAGAGACATACATACAAAGGGGATTGGGCGGAAGCTTTTAGGACAAATGGGGTTCATCCCTGGGAGAGGTTTAGGCAAGAACCTCCAAGGAATTCCAATCCCAGTTGAAGCTGTGCTAAGAGAAGGTAGAAACGGAATTGGCTACAAAAATTATAATTATAGTTTTGAAAGATGTTTCATACAAAACAGTAATGATGAAGATGAAATTGATGGTAAAAATGATGGTAATAGTAGTGATTATAAAATTGATAGTGATGATAAAGTTGATAGTGATGATAAAAATGATAATGACAGTAATTGGGATGATGACGAAGAAGAATCGAAAAAGTAAGGCTTTGAAACATTTGAAGTTGCGCTAATGAACCGTTCAAATAAATGGTTATAGGTTTTACTAGACCTATCAGCCGCAGAACGCTTATTTGAGATTGATAAAAAGCTCAATTGTGCCACAAAATTAATTTTTAATAGTAAGACATAAATCCATCCATATTTCACTCTAGACGCTGTAAGATGTTTCTAATGTTACTAGTTATGTGTATTGAAATCTGAATTTTACAATTATTTTATATTCTCAGTAGTCGTTTGTTATAATTATATTTTAGGAATAAACTATTTTTTTGATCAAGCTTTTTTTACATTAAGACTCTTTACAAAAAACTCGGTCTTTATTAATATAAAGAAATATAACTAAAATAAAATACATTCGAACCAATTGTATTAATATTATTAATATAAAGAAATATAATTAAAATAAAATACATTCGAACCAATTGTATCGATTTAACCTCAACAAAGTTATCGTCTAAATTTACGCTTTCTATGTTCACAACCTCTTTGTTTCTATGTAAAAACTTTCTTCGTTAAGACCTCTTACAGTAAACCGCTTTGTTTAGCTAGTTGCCGCCAATGGTTATTAATTCTAATAAACAGTTGAGATATTAAAATTTCTTTTTAAAATAATCTTATTAAAATTTGCCATATTCAACTCGGTTCAATTAAAATAATTATATTTATATAATTTTCTTTTCAATATAAATAATTATATTTATATAATTTTATTCAACTCAACAGAAAATTAATTAACATCGCAAGTTGAGCTTTAAGCACCCTTGTATAAATATTTATTCAAGGTAGTCGTAAACCTTAAAACAGTTCTATGTTAGTAATGTAGAAAAATTTTTTATTTGGGATTGTAAATAAGTTGGTGCATATATAAGTCGGAAGTTTTCATTAGAAAGTGAAATTTTATAAAATTTGATATTGATAGAGCAATTTTCAATTATTAAAATTTTTTAAGAATTATTGAACATTTAAATATTCAATATGGACGGCTTAAATAGAGAAGACAGCTTAAATGAAATTTATGAAGATATTGAACATTGCGTCAGAGAAGAAATAAACGAGTTCTTGGATCACAGAGACCATAGCCACAAATTATTCAAAATTGATACTTTCAACAGGTTTTTGAGTCAAAACAAGAATAAATATCCAATTTCAAATTTTGACATTGAAAACATTCCAAAAGTCATTAATGGCATCCAAATGGAGATCAAGTTTGGCACTGACGAATGGCTCGGCATACCATCGCTTTTTGAAAGCCAGCAATACAATCTACTCAAAGATATGCACGACTTCTATTACGAAGCTTACGTTGAACGGTTTTGCAAAATAAGTTTTTCCAAATGTGATAATTCCATGAATTCAGGTCACGGAGAGAAATTGCTCTTAATGATTAGTAACCACAAAGATTTGTTCAGCGAGGCATTGGCAGAGAACAGGCAGTACGCTGTTCCTTATTTTGATCACATATCTAAAAATCATACTTGCGGAATATGCTGGTATCAATTTGTTGAAAATAAATTAGTATTTGAATTGAGTTGCAAACATGCGTTTCATTTCAGTTGCCTGAAAAAATGGATGAGGAAGAAGACCCACTGTCCGCACTGCGAAAAGCCTGTTGTCTTCAGTCGTCGGATCGAACGTACCTATGAGATAAAAAGTTCAAATTACGGCTACAAATATGTTGACATATCCGTCAGTTCTCTACCTAAATATATCTGATTGTCAAATTGAACAAATAGTTTAAAATGTTATTTGCTAAATAATTTTCATTTCTTCAAAACGTTTTTTTTATTACCGGACAGCAAGGAATAAATTTAATGAATTTTATTTAATTTCATTTTGAATTTCATAAAGTTGTTAGATCCGAAAAGGAAGTTTAAATTTAATTAATTCACTAGAATTGTCTTTATTACTAGAAGTAAATTGTTAACGTGTTATAATGTAAATATTCATTTACTTTATGTTTTTTGTTAATAATAAAAGACTCAAATTTTTAGTAATTTTTTAGTTTCGTGATTTTAAATGAAACAATATCATTGAAAAGAATGATATCATAAACAAACTAAAAACGTTGCTGAAAAGTGGACCTCACAATATTTTCACATTAAAACACACATTACCAACACAACACTTTTTTTAGGTGCGTCGAAGCCATGTTGCTCCAAACACAAATATCGTTGAAAAATATTAAGAAATTTAATTAGTGGTTAATTAATTTATGCTAACGAAGAATTAAAATGTGTTTGGTTTAAAATCCGTTCAGTGTTGCAAAACACATTTACGATTAAACGTATTACAAAGTTTATTTTATCATTAATTGTAATTAAATGAAACCGGAATGAAATGATAATTGAAGTTTACAGGCGTTGGTATGTAAGTAAGCTTACTCAAATTTTCTGATGACGAATTTCTTACACTTTAAAATGACATTACAAGAATTGCTGGATTTCGCAAACTTTGTTGCTTCCGACTGCAGTGTTGAATTACCCAGAAAAGTTAAAATAAGTTAAATTGCCCGTATGGCCAGGAAGCCATGAGGCCAAGAGTTAATTTTTTTCTCCTTAGTATTCTTAGTATGTAAATTTTTTTCTTCTTAGTATTTTTAGTATAATAAGTATAAAATTAACTAATATAATTAATGTTTATTTTTGTTTTGTGCTAACACTTCAACATCATGTTTTCTCTTCGAAAATGGTACTTAAAACCTTACCAACGAGTTTATCTTTAGAAAATAATTTTATCTTTAGAAAACAACCAATCATCGTAAGAGATAAAACGAAGTGTTAATCATTTTCCATGAAAAATATTTCAATTGCAGTTTGCATTTTTTATCAATATTTATTTATGATTATTTTAGCTTTTTTGCTTCGAAAGTGCAATGAATTGAAAGTCGGATGAAAAGAACTTTCAACTCCGTTTAAAACTAACGTCGTTATCATTTTCAACAGTACAGTTCATCTTAGCACCATTATATTCACGCTATTTAACACCAGTAGTTATAAAGTGAGTTAAGAAATACAATAGCGACTGATTTTCTGGTTGTGTTATAGTTAAGGATGAAACATATTTAACACCAGTAGTTGTAAAGTGAGTTAAGAAATACAATAGCGACTGATTTTCTGGTTGTGTTATAGTTAAGGATGAAACATGTTCAAATGCATATACAATAAAATCTTACACACAAGATGATGCGAGTACAAAAATGTAAACATTTTTGTACTCGCATAAAACATAAAACATAAAAAAAGCTACACAAATTAATATAACTACTTTTTATAAATTGATATTGAATTTTTTAATTATACTATGAATAAAAACATAGTTCTCGTTCATTCAATGTCTAAAAGTAGCTAACTCTTTCACCAGGCTTGCTTAAAAATAATAAAAACATGATCATGAAAGTTTAAACGTGGCCTCAGTTGAATAAGTTTGAATCTAAAAAAAACGAGCATTATAGGTTAATGAGATAGTAATCTCAAGGCATCCATTGGCGTTCAGCTTGGCTTTGTAAGAATATTTGCGCTTGCGGAAGGCCGACATCTTTTCGGCACAGTGGGCAGGAAGATTTCATTTCAAGCCATGTGGCTATACATCGATAGTGGAAGACATGCTTGCACGACAGTTGCGTCACCACTGAGTTCTCAGTAAAGTCTTCAAAGCACACCAAACATTGTCCGTTAGAAATTTTATCTTTCACGTAAGGAAGATGGTAGTGCTTGTTTTTGAGATAGTCTTGATAAAATTTATTTTTATGGTGTATTACTGCTAACACGGTTCTACGCTTCAATTTGCCAAGTTTGATATATTTGAATGAATTAGCTGCAAGTCTGTGGAAGTAAAAGTTCTGCATCTCGAAAAGTATTTCATATTGTAGTTCTGTGAAAAGGTGCTCGATTTTGCTGATGAATTTGTTCTCGTACTTGCCGGTGTTCAATATGCCTGGTGATTGTAAAAAGCTTAGGAAATATTTTACTAATTTCTTAGATAGTCGGTACTTGGTTTTGTTCCTCTTCAAAAACGTTATGTGCATTTTCTTCTGAAAGTCACTTCCAAGTTCGTCGTAATTATTAAAATGTTTAGAACATGCTTTCTTTGCTAATAATTTTATGTCGTCGGGTTCAGCGAACGAAACTGAAGTTGAATCCATTTGAAATGTCGCAAGTCTGTATCAATGAAATGTGATTCTTTAATGTATGACACTTCCCGACCAATGTTTCCTAACTCGATAATTTGAGGAATCAACTCAACAATATATAGGCTACAAGGTTTAACAAATCTCGTACATTTACAAAGCGATTGTAAAGATTTTGACTGCCGGAGAAAGTTTCATAAATTGTAAAGTCGTTTCACACTCACTTGAAGTAAAAATTATTGCAACTTAATTGTAATGGACACAAAGGATGTTGTAAATGTTAGCATTTCCTATGATCTAATTGAGAGTTATCGTTAAAAATTATCGTACTATCGGTGTTCTGATTGTTGTGTTGGTTAAGAAATCTTTTAATGGAAGGAACCTCTTTTAATTCATTTGAAATGGTTTTCTTATTTTTTGAATTTTTAAAGTAATTTTCTCCTAAATAATAAAAATAAAACAAAATAAACTTTATAATAAAATTACTTAACAAATTCAAATCAAGGAATACTTAATACATCTCAACCATCATATCTTCATCAACTTATATCGCGTCGTTCATCAACTCGTCAACTGCGTCCGTCTTCATATATATACTCACTTGCATCAACCTATGTATTAGCAATTAATCAGTTGCTAACATTTACAACATCCTTTGTGTCCATTACAATTAAGTTGCAATAATTTTTACTTCAAGTGAGTGTGAAATTGTTTTACATACAGCTCTCCTTCCAAATGAAATGATTTGTCTGCTATCATGTGTCAACAACCAACCATCAAGCTTTTTAGGAAACGTTTAAAAAAATTTTTGTTCATCCAGGCCTATTGAAACGTCAAGAACTCAATACTGTGAACATTTAAATAACGCGGAAAAAATGTTACATTCTGAAAAGTTTAATGTTCTGGTTTTCATCAATTTTCTATACTGATACTAAAATTGTGGTTGAAATTCTGAATCTTACTACCTCAAATTTCAATTTTTTGTTCACGTATGAATTTAAAATAAATAAATAAATATGATATGAAATAAATTTAAAGCTTCTGAAATGTGAGAAATATGAGAAAAGTTGTTTTTTAATTTTTCCATTGCACGGTTACAACATCAAACCAGTATTCTGAATCAAATTAATGATTGGTAAGTTTTTATAATAAATTGGTAAGGTACGGTAACAAATGTTAAGAACATGGAATGACACTGCAACAAACATAAAACATTTAACATGAAGCAATGTTTAATAGGTTCACTATGCTTAAAAATCAAAAAAATAAGCAAACAATTTTTATCAAATGAGCGATGTTCCAATCAAAATTCATTTTGGTTTTCAACATTTTTGCCTTTATCTACTTTTGGTTAAGCTTTTTATTTTCCCAGCAACGTTTGAACAGCAAGTAGATCAGTTCTATGATCTCTACAGCACTTGCCAGGGTTACTCCCAACCAGAGGGACAACATCCCACCGTGTATACCGGGCTATCTGTCTGGAAAAAGGAAAAATTTTGTTCCATTACAAAATTTATTTTCACCAAAGATTCCTGCATTTGAGTTAAACTTGAAATAGGAATTTCATACGAGTTGTTTTTGATAGAGACATTGTATGAATGTAAATAGTTGATGTATCGCTGTTTCACAAGCGAGTTGTTCATACAACCTCTTTCAATGAAATATTTTTCAAAAATGTCAAGTTCTATCGAAGGTTGTGGCCAACAGTTGAGGTTAGATAAGTTTGATACAACATTTCGTTGCAGGGCATCAAACAATTCTTTGCACATTTATTGATAAAATCTTGTTGCATATCTTCGCGAATTAACTTTAAGGAAAGTGAAAGTTGACAAAATAAACTTTTGAAGAATTCACCTGCAAACTTGGAATTGTAGTACTTGGTCCTAGAAACACCGCTAAGTAATTTTGCAATTTGAGAATATTTGTCCTCATCTGATCGATTTATGTTCATCGTGAAATAGGAACTTAAAGTTCCACAAATGGGCAGATTTTCCAGTTCAGAACCCAAATAGAGCAAATGAGATTTACAATCATTAAAATTAATTTCAAAATTTTGCAAGCAATTTTCTGTGCACAAATCATACGAGTATATAGCGGAAGAAAGTTATTTGTAATTTTTTGATCAGCACATCCTGCTCTGTAATTTGTTAAAATGAAAAAAAAAGTTATTTCCGTTATTTATATTTTTAGATAACAACAAACTTATTGTGAGGTCTTCTTTCGGTTTGAATAATTTCGACAATGTTTTCAGTTTCAGGAGCCACATTGAATCCCCGCTTGAGATCAGGTAGAGCTCCAGGACTCTGCACACTTACCTTAACTCCTCTGGATTGGAAACTCAACAGTGAACACTCATTCCTCTAATAATCTTTGTAAAAAAAAAATTTTAAATTGCTTGTATTTAACGTGTAGCACGTTAAATAATTTTCGTTCCAGGTTTTAGTAAAATCTTCGATGGAACAATTGTTTTCCAACTCAAACCAGTTAGCGCCAAAGAATTCACAATCCACGATGAATTTAGGACAACTAGTAGACACTTGAACAGTTTTTGGTAAATTTATAACATAACTCTCTAACGTTGCCAAATCTTTAAAAACATTCTCAAAATCGATATTATCTTCAGAATTATTAGAAATTGATTCATCCACTCTTAATTTGAAAAATTTGTTTTTTATCTCAATTAAATTTGATAAAATTTCATTCATGGACATTTCTTTAGGTTCAGCCGCTGCAAAAAGGTCCAAATTGCAAATGGTAATGTCTAGAAATGCAATGCTCACATCACACCAAACTGTTGTAAATATTTTTGTCTTTTGGAGTAAATTGATGAATTAATTAATATAATAGGTAATCCAAGATCTCTATATACAATTTTCATTTCAATTATTTTAAAGATTAATTTATACATTTTTAATTTTGCAATAAAATTGTTTATTTATATTTTGTAACGTAAATAAATCATAACATAATCATTCAGTCAACATACATTATTATGATTATCATGAACTTTGTTAAACGATGCAACTTAGCCTCAGAGTTTGTTTCAAATTACTCAAAAATTTTTTTTGCTCAATTCTTTTTAGAATAATAAACGTTTTATATACAAACATTTTCCCTGAAATCCGATGTCAAAGGGTATGCGTAATAATTTTTCAGCAACTTGTACAGCCTAGTCGTCATGTAGCTTGTTGATCCCAACAACAAAATCAGCCAGAGAACTTTCAAGAAAGCATCACTTGATTTGAAGAATTTCGATACTCTTCTCACTGATGTGCTCTCCATATTTCTATAATTCTGACTTCAAGATTTGATTCATTCTGTATTCAAACTAGCTAAAATATTCACAAATTTTGAGTTTTTTCATTATTTAGAAGGATTTTTTAGGCACTAATTAAGAAACCTTAATTAAACATCTGCTTTGATGAGTTTTTTGAAAGATTAGTGTAACAATAAACTTGTTTTAACTATGCCAAACATTCAATCAGATCAAAAGCAGAATTTCTAGCGAAAAAAAAATAAAAAATGGTTTCTTGCCATTTGAACATTAAAAAAATACTTCGATAAGATTAGTTAATAAATAAATTTAGCCCTTACATAATTGAATAAATTCTAAATTTAAAATTATCAATTTTAGAAAAATTAATTTAAAATTATTTAATCCAAGTGAATTTTAAATTTCAGTCATTCAAATAATATAATTAACGTTATCATCAATGAGAAATTTTTCAAAAATATCGTTAACAGTAACAACTCAATTTCAAATCATTCTTTTAAATAAAATATCATAAGGTTAATTGTTATTATTGCTTACCATTTTGTATCTTCAATTTAAAATAAAAGCCTAACTTTAGTGGAAAAACAAACAATTGTGTTCCATTGAAATATTTTATTTAATGTACTCAATGTGTGCATTTATTCAGGAAATCAGTAGTTATTTTATTTCTTAACTCACTTTACAACTACTGGTGTTAAATAGCGTGAATATAATGGTGCTAAGATGAACTGTACTGTTGAAAATAATGACGATGTTAGTTTTAAACGGTGTTAAAGATTCGACCGAGCGACACTCAATTCATTGCACTTTTATTCTAATTTCAATTCAAAAAAGCTAAGTTAATCATAAATAAATATTGATAAAGAAATGCAAACTGCAATTGAAATACTTTTCTTAAAAAATGGTTCACACTTCGCTTTATCTCTTACGATGATTTGTTGTTATTAGTCATTTCCTGGATGGCCTGCTGAACCAGTTGGTTTCAAATTAAAAAAACTGTTTTCAAACTGTTTCTTCACCTTAAATCTATCAAAAAATGTAGACTTACTGTCCAAGAATTGTGATTCCACCGGCGTAGAGTTGAAATCAAAGTTAAAAATTTTATACATTATTGATTGATTTTTTTCAAAATAACGTAATCAAATATTTAAAATATTCATCTACTGTTTATTTTCAACAATAAAGTTATATATTCTATGAAACTAAACTAACACATGCATACCTGCATATGCTGCAAACAATGCAAATACACCGACCAGAACGAGTAACTTCAACATTTTGAATGTTAAAGAGTTTGCTCGGCGTCGAGATTTTTGTCGATTTATAATCATTTTCTTACGTACATACATTAATATTTTGTAATTAAAATTTATGACATTTTTTTCTACAAAAAAAAACATCTGTGACGGAATTATAGTTTGAAAAATTTTAGATTTTTAAATTTTAAAAGAATTAACAAGAAAAAAATTTAAAAACTGCATATTCAAGTAGGCGTCGTTCAAATGTGCTTTGTTCGACGCAATGAAAAACTAGAAAACTATTTTATAATTCACCATTTTATTTTCAACAGCATGTTAAATAAATGATAAAAATCTCGAAAAACACATGCCTAGCAACAATAAATACAAACTTCTAAACCATGCGTTAACGCATATACGTCACCTTAAAACTCTTTTGTGCAATGCTAAAAATCTTGTAAGCAAACACATGATTGTTCATCAAGCGATGTTGCAATGGCGGTCTACACTAAACATACCACGTTGGCATTGGCATGTTTACCTTTTGGTGAATTAGACACTTTGAGTTGATTTTCTTCAAATTCTTCAAACATTCGTAGTGCTAACAATCAGTTGACCACATAATTTCTTGCTCGTTCCACTTTTCATTACAGCCTCTTCTTGTCTAGAGCAAATTTCACTTTGATGACATCAAACTACAAAAATTTGAGAATTAAAACTTCGTCGGCAAAAATAGGAATTTGAGTAAAAATTTACGTAAAATTATTATCTAAGGATGAACTCGTTGGTATAGTTGTTAAAGTACCATTCTCGAAGAGAAAACCGAATGTTGAAGAGTTAATTTTTTTCTTCTTAGTATAATTTTCCTGGCCATACGGGCAATTCATAACTGCATTCGGAAGCAACAAAGTTTGCGAAATCCAGCTATTCTTTTAATGTCATTTTAAAGTGTAAGAAATTCGTCATCAAAAAATTTGAGTAAGCTTACCTACTTACTAACGCCTGTACCCTTAACGTAATTATCATTTCTTACCTGTTTAAACATTTTTAATTCTTTGTGATCTAACTTTTATTGAGAAACAAAATTACAATTAATGATAAAATAAACTTTGTAATACGTTTAATCGTAAACGTGTTTTGCAACAATGAACGGATTTTACAACCAAACTCATTTTAATTCTTCGTTAGCATAAATTAATTAACCACTAATTAAATTTCTCAATATTTTTCAACGATATTTGCGTTTGGAGCAACATGGCTTCGACGCACCTAAAATGTGTTGTGTTGTTAATGTGTGTTTTAATGTGGAAATATTGTGAGGTCCACTTTTCGGCAAAGTCTTTAGTTTGTTTATGATCTCATTCATTTCAATGATATTGTTTCATTTAAAATCAGAAAACCAAAAATTTACTAATAATTCGAGACTTTGTTTTATTTTTTATCACAAAACAAAAAGAAAATGAATATCTAAATTATAACACATTAACAATTGACTTCTAGTAACTATTAAAATTCTAGTAATTTAATTAAATTTAAACTTCACTTTCGGATCAAAAATGTGTAAACATAACATACTAAAATATAAATTTTCCGATATATATATATATATACATATATATATATACATATATATATATATATATATATATGTATATATATATATATATGTATATATATATATATATATATTGAACTATTTGTTCAATTTGACAATCAAATATATTTAGGTAGAGAACTGACGGATATGTCAACATATTTGTAGCCGTAATCTGAATTTTTTATCTCATAGGTACGTTCGATCCGACGACTGAAGACAACAGGCTTTTCGTAGTGCGGACAGTGGGTCTTCTTCCTCATCCATTTTTTCAGGCAACTGAAATGAAACGCATGTTTGCAACTCAATTCAAATACTAATTTATTTTCAACAAATTGATACCAGCATATTCCGCAAGTATGATTTTTAGATATGTGATCAAAATAAGGAACAGCGTACTGCCTGTTCTCTGCCAATGCCTCGCTGAACAAATCTTTGTGGTTACTAATCATTAAGAGCAATTTCTCTCCGTGACCTGAATTCATGGAATTATCACATTTGGAAAAACTTATTTTGCAAAACCGTTCAACGTAAGCTTCGTAATAGAAGTCGTGCATATCTTTGAGTAGATTGTATTGCTGGCTTTCAGAAAGCGATGGTATGCCGAGCCATTCGTCAGTGCCAAACTTGATCTCCATTTGGATGCCATTAATGACTTTTGGAATGTTTTCAATGTCAAAATTTGAAATTGGATATTTATTCTTGTTTTGACTCAAAAACCTGTTGAAAGTATCAAGTTTGAATAATTTGTGGCTATGGTCCCTGTGATCCAAGAACTCGTTTATTTCTTCTCTGACGCAATGTTCAACATTTTCATAAATTTCATTTAAACTGTCTTTTTAATCTAATCCGTCCATATTTAATATTAAAACGTTCAAAAATTTTCAAAATAATTAATAATTGAAATTCGCTCTTTCAATATTCAATGTTATAAAATTTTACTTTCTGGTGAAAATTTCCGACTTATATATGCTCTTCACAAATACAAAAATTTTCTAAAATTACTCACCAAGAACTGTTTTAAATTTTACGACTGTCTAGAACAAATATTCATACCAGCACTTTTATACATAAAATTGGTTTAACAAGGAATAAATGTGAAAATGTCAGAAATTTTGGATTGAAGTAATACCAATCTAATTATCTTTTTCAGACATGCCGTATCAATCACATCACCGATGAAATCATTTATTTCAATATCGAAAACCTCCTAATTCTTCAATAAATTTTTCTTTTAAATTTTTTCTTCTCCTAAAATTTGTTTTGATGGTTATTTCGACTTCGTCTCTTTTCCAACCATATGTAAGGTTTATATAAATGGATTTCAGGATTTTAATAATACAATGTGTGCGCGTGCGTGTGTAACGTTATTTCTTTTAATAAAAATTTTCAACTACTGCATGTTAATATTCTTTTCATAATTTTTTTCTTTTCAAAGGAGTGTGAAAGTAAAGTGCGTAAAATTTTCGAGACGTAATTTGATTAATATTGTTATTATAAAAATTAACCAACAGATTACGAGACAAGATAACATTTAATGTAATTTTCTACCATTTCAAATAATAAAAAAATTGAAATAAATACAAAATATATTTTAAATAAATTTTTCCTCGAAAGATGTTACAATAATGCGATTAAAATTTTTTTCTTTGCAGCCAATTCGTCTATTGTTTCAACACATTCGTAAAAGTATTATATTTTAGAATGTTGAAAGTTGTAAAACTGAATATTCACTTTGAGCAAACAAGGAACCAACAGAGTAGAGTAATCTAAATTGAAACGTGATTTACAACTGGTTTTCAAGCCTGTATAAAATTCAGCTTGTATAAAACTCAGGCATTTCAATTGGTTGTTGACAAAATTTTAATTATTCAATTCATTTTTACATAATTTTTCAATTATTTTTGCTTGACCAGAAAGTTGATGCCACACCATATATTGAACATCATAACAACATTTTGAAAAATTCATGTGAAAGACCTTGATGGATCGTCATGCAAACGTTTTAACACAAAATTCACAAAGGAGTGAACAACTGGAATTTCCAGAAAGAGAACCTGTGTACGAAATTATCACAGAGAATGATGAGGAAAAGAACGTTGATAGACGTTATTTTACAAACATAATGCTAGGGAGTAAGAAAAACTACATGACTCTCGTTAACTTTGTTAGTGGTGGAGCCGAGTTTGCCGCCAAAATAAAAAAAAGAAGAGAACGAGCAAGATGATGTTGTTTTCATGAGAACAAAAACATGACGAATGAAGAATGTGACCATCGGGTACCAAATAATGAAATTGGATCATGGGAGAAGCACACGAAGGGAATTGGACATAAGTTGTTAGAAAAAATGAGGCATATTCCTGGAAGAGGCTTGGGTAAATATCTCCAGGATATTTCGAACCCAGTTGAAGCGGTGTTGAGAAAAGGGAGGGGTGACATTAGTTACTATGACAACAAAAAACACGAGAAGGGTGGGACTAATTATTTTTTTGAACAAAATTTACAAAGAAATGAAAAAATCAAGAATTGGAAAACAGGAGATAATAAATTTAAACGATCGGCTACTCAATATTACATAAAATGTGAGTTATTGGAAACCAAAAACGAAAAATGAGAAAATAATGTTTTTCCAAGAAAGTCAAAAGAAAAAAGAAAATATATTGTTCGGTGTTAGATGTTCCAGTCGATCGTTGATGTTGCTTATGTCCGTGGTTTATGGTTACCGCCGAACACGCTGTGATTAACATCAATAATTGCATTTCTGATAGTTTTAATCTAAGATTTTATTTGCCTATGTGTTATCATGAGGATTTGTTTGAAATTTTATTTATTTTATTATTTGTATTAAACTGCTGTGTAACAAGTAACAAATAAAAGTATTTGAACCGATGAAGCATAGGTTTTTCAGTCTAGAAATTGCCTATTCTCAGCTTAGGTTTATGGTTCTTTCGAAATGGACAGCATATTTAGAATTCTGACAGTTCAATTAAATTATCCTTCAGCAAATCTAGCTACTTTTTGAATTCGCAAAAAATTTCCTTTCATAAAATTACTGAACCGATAAATTTTATTCTGATAACTTGGTAAATTTAGTAAGAGATATTGTGTTTCGATTATTAAAAATAGCTGGGTGTTATTCCTTATTATTAAATCGTTTGGTGGGCGAGATGTTGTAGTGTTCAGAATTCTGGTATTGCAGTTGACTGGGTTCAAATGCGCAGGGCTGCCACGAAACTTTTTTTCCCCGAGACAAAAGTTTTGGTTTTTTGCTCATCACCTAATTTTTAACAGCTTACAAACCGCATAATAACCAGTCCAACGTTTTCATGATTTATTAACCTTGCATGTGTGGTCTCTGCATTTTTAGTGACCCTCAAATCTTTGTGGCCTTTGCAGTCTGCCTCTTGTCCCTTCTGAGCGGTCCTAATGAAGAGCCTGCCTGATGGATCAACCTCCCATGTCTCGTGGAGCTTTGTCGAAAAGTACTAATTGTTGCCTAGGCTACCATTTTTCAATTATCATTAAATTTTTTTTTTCTTTGTATCCTTTCATATACATCGAAATTAAAATGCATTGTAGAATCGATCGTGTCATTTTTAAAAACCAAATTCAATTTTTCATAGAACAAGTCAACTACTTATTGATTTCATTTGTTTTTACGGAACTACAAGCTACCATGTATTTCAAATCAAATTAATGTCATATTTAACAATGCGATCTTCTGCTTTGAATACATTTTATAAAGCTGAAAAGCTTTGTACTGTGTTGTGCCTATATTTAATTTTTTTTTAACTTTTTTTCATTTGAGTCTGATCTAGGTAAAATTATATAGTGCGAATTTCTGCTGATTGGACGATATTGCTCACTCGAAGAGAATAAATTTGTAAAATGGTAGAAAGATCACAATGAAAATTTTTATTTTTATGACAACAAAAAATTTATTTTTTAATTTGAGATTTAGTTTTAGTCAAAGGCCAAATGCTTCTGCTTTCAACCAACCATTTCTTTAAAGTTTTATTCAAAAAAACCAAATCCTCTCTCGCACGTGCAAAAAGATTTACCAAAACCGCAGGAGCATTTGAGTCCCGCACAACAACTGCAAAAAATAATTTAAACCTTTTTATCTAAATAAAAAATACAACGTATATTTGAGGTTTATGAAGCAAGGAATAATATTGAAGTACCTACCTGTTGATCAATCCGCATGGGCCACCAACATCGCTACAAACTATTCTGTTTCATTTAAAGAAAGGTTATTATTAAATAATTTTTGCTCAGTTATAAATCAATTTTTCATTTTTATTGTAATCATTTTTCACAAAAACTGGGGAAAATGGATGGAGTAATGAAACAAATGGAAATCTCTTGCATACTACATCATCGAAACCCCCTAAGATTCATTGAATGACGATCGTTGTGTGATAGTGTTTGTTTTCGATTCTAACAACGATGCCAACGATGTTAATAAAATATCGTGCAGCGAAGAGTGAGGTGGTTGCGCTATTTTCTGTCCTGGTTGAAAAGCGGCAAACTCAAGCAGGAAATTATTGTTTTGGGTATTATTTAATTTTTTTTGAATCAATAAGATTTTTTTTATAACATGTCTCACAAATTTTTTTTAATTCGTGTATACCTACATTTTCTTTTTTAATCCTCTCCGATATCAAAGTTGGCTTACAAGCAGTTGGGGCATTACAAAGTTTCATTCTTTTTATTTGAAACATTTTAACATCATGAAATGTTATAAAAACACCAGAAATATAAGTTTAAAATAGGCCAGCAACTCCGATTCCGAACTGCTTGACACCATGTCTCCTCGTCTAAAATTGCAAAGTCCCTCCTTGAATTGTCCGACTTCAAAACTTCTGTTCATCGTTCATTTTAACCATCATCACAAAAAGAACTACTGAAAATGTTTGCGGATAACGCGCTTTCGTGTATAACACGCAATCCAGAATTTTTTTCCATTTCCGAAGGAAAATATTTACTGAACGAATGCTACTCGTGTTAAACCCGCACATCTGCCTATTGCGTGCACTACTTCGGACGAAAGAGATGTGCCTTTTTCACCAAGATTTCCAATAACAGTTGCAAAGTATAACTTGTTAAATAACATAAACTTGTAATTGAACGACATATGTGCGTGCAAGTGCAACACCTCTGTTGACCAATTAGCACGCATGCTAGATGGGCGCCATCGTGAATATGTTGGTCTTTTGTTTTTAAGCTCACGAAAAATACTTATGGTAAATATCGGTTTATGTGAAACTAACATGCCTGAGTTATTAGGTGTTATATAGTGGGCGGCGTGATGGCCCAATGGTTAAAGGCGCCTGGTCTTGCTATTGCAATGACTGGGTTCGAATATAAAGAAATCACCGCCTATCATATGAAATGTATATGATGCGTGGTTTGCACGCGTATTCATATGCACTGTGTGTGATTGTCGTTGAAACCTCTGAAGCAAACGCAAGAAAAAGAGAGAGAGAGAGAGAGAGAGAGAGAGTAACCTTTAACATAAATTCAAGTTATTTTAACATTCAACAAAACCCAGATAAACATTTTATTGAGTTAGTTATAAATGGGATAGCATCAGCTAACCAACCTCTTAGATATTGAAAACTCGTGACCACCTGCAAATTTTCAATAATATTTATGCATATTTTTCAGTTCGGTACATTCATAAAACATGGTTTTAAATGGTTTCACACATATCAATAATAGTGAAAATAAAATTTGTATGCGCTGTGCAGACCTTCATTATGTTTTTTGAAATTATTTTAATATTAACAATAATATTGCTAAAAAATATATTGAACCATTGATTGATATGAAACAAAACGTTTGTTTATTTATTTATTCCTTTTATTTGAACTGTTTGTCAGATTATGTATTTGTTTATAATCCTTTCTTAGAACAATTTATGATTTTAAATAGTTTATGCCGGTCAATGATATTGGTCGCTGATCGTTATAATTCATATGACCCCCGGGAATAGAACTAAACATGCAGAAATACAGCAATAAAAAAATATTCATAAAAAAAAAAATTTTTAAATAAGAATTAAAATTATTAATAAACTATAACAAAAAGTGAAAATTGTAAACTTTGATGAATAATTCATCAAAGTATTTCGTAAAAACTAAAGAATGACACCAGACCCTAAAGTACACTGAAAATGTTCGCGGATGTGTTCGAGAGCCATTGTATATATATATATATATATATATATATATATATATATATATATATATATATATATATATATATATATATATATATATTCTATGTATAAGGTTTCGGTGTGCTTTTGTTCACAAGAAACAATGACAGATGTTAATTTCTATCTTTTATTTTCAGATCAAACAGCCTTCAAATTTATCTCTAATGCTTCTCATCTGGTTGTGCGAGTCAATTGTTTCGGTGAAGATTAGAATTGGACGAATCGAAAAAATGGAGATTCCTCGTACCCTGATCTGAATCTAAGCGATGGATTCTACGAATCCGAATTCTGAAATGCGTGCGTGCTTAAATGATTAATATTCAAACCAACTTCCATCCTAATAATAACACGAGAACAATCCACAATTTGGCGCTTTGTGAGTCGACTCACGTCATTTTATCTCGTAATTTTAAAAAAATAGAGATTTTTTATTCGGCTGTAGTTACAAATTTGAGTTAAAAAGTTTAAACGTGACTTAAAAATATTTATGTAAAATCTCTATTCAATTTGTGTTTTAAAAAATTCAAGTAAATTTATTTTTCTTAAACTCAACTTAATTCGATAGTCATGGACCAGGTTTTAACAAAATCTCTAGCGGATCTCTGGATTCGGGCACAAATCTAGATTCAGAACCGTCGCATTCTTAAGTCTCTTGAATTATTCACAAATATGAAATTAGTTGACAGAGTTCCAAAGGAAAATTTTGATGAGAAACACGAAATTATGTGAAACTTTTGAAAATTTTCTGTTTTCTCAACATTTGTCAGCGTGCAAAAGATACAATGAATTTATCGATTGCTTCGTCAATAAGTCAACATAAAAAAAATTTTGTTCATAATCAGCAGAAGAATATATTTGTGACGCATTGAAAATACTTTTGAATTCATGAAAAGCCACTTACTGTCTGATTCTGCGTGGAGTAGGAGAGAGTTGATGGAGATGAACATCCACATCATACAAATCATGATCATCTTGCTGAACATACTTTATCGTTTTTGTCGGCTAATTATTTTCGCAATAACTTCAATAACAGGCAGACCAGGTAATAACAGATAAGATATTATTGAACTGAACAAATATTGAGATATTCAGATTCGGGCTTTTAGATAACATACCCTATGTATCTACTAAATAAATCGTCACAAAATAATATATAAAAATCCACTCCGATAGCATGTGACTAAGAATTGAAAATAAAAATTTTAATTATTGCATTGGTTGGCAGAATATTTCAACACTAACCATATAATTAAATTTCCTATCTCTTTCTCTGTTTGCACGCACGCACGCACATAGCCGTGATATTTCTTTGTTTGTTTTTCATTATGTTACTACACTACTGACGATGTAGATGTTTTCAGAAATGAATCATTCATTAAACTTCTCAAACGGCAGTTCATCTTTTGAGGGCATTTTGTAACTTTATAAAGTAAGTAATTAATCAACCATATGGGGTTGATTAATTTTGAAATGTAAATTTAAGAATTTTTGTAACCAGAAATAATAAATCACGTTTTAGTAAGAAGGTAAAGTAGAAAAAATTATACAAATGAATAACACTGTTGTCTATATGGAGACAATTTTCAAAATATTTTCGTTATTCCGCCGGTTTATTCAAATGAAACAAGTGTGTGTGAAGCTTTACGGTCAGTATATTCGAAAAGTTTTCAAGGGACATACATGCACATTTTGTCATATTAGAACTAATAACTAACCATGAAACTCACGGTTAATGATTGAAAATTCAAATCAATTCCATTAAATAGCATTAAATAATGAACACATTATACATGAACACATTAAATAATGTAAACATTTTGCCATAATTTCATGAATAAATCAAAATAGTCAAAATTGTGAGCACATATAACCATGGATGTGTAAGTGTATATATAATAGATCCATGCATATAACCTTTTTTGATTTAAAGATGTTTCTAAAATTTCATTTATTCTGGTTAGAAACTGAAAAATCGCAAAACAAAATTGGTTGTCCCACCAGTTTCTACCCCCTCCCTCTTGTTACATAGGGTTCCAAATTGTTGACCCCTCTTTCTATCAATTGTAACATCTCTGTGGATAGGCCCTATTATGATAACAATACAATTGCTTTGAATAGTTTTTTCAACTAGATATTTTGTTATATAAAAATCAGTCAAATATATTTACAATGGAAATATTTTGAAATTTGGAAGCAAAAAAAGTGTTTTTGTTAATATTTGTGCAGTAAGCCCCGAAAAATCCTTCTTCAATTAAAAATCCCACAACGAATTATGACGTTTTTTAAGACAACAAACCTCTGTCCATTTATGAAACAAACAGCAACAAAGCTCGTCTGTATTCAAACGAGAGAATTAATGGGGTTGATAATATAGATGACCACTTGAAAACAGTTTTTGATAACTTCCTGGAACAAAAATCAACCAGAACCAATTGTAGCAGGACATTTAAATTGCCAAATAAAAGCCAAAAATGTATTTTTTTCTACGATTTTAGCATGCGAAGTAAAAGAAAAATAAATGAAAATAAAAAATAACAGTCAGGGTTCAAGTTTTTGACCGGCAATAGAATTTATGTTAATGTTGGTGGACGGTTACCAATGAAAAGAGCAGGATAAAAATAGAGTTAGATAAAAATTCCATTTGATATAAATACGGCGGTAATATTTGAAAAAGGATAGTTTTCGATGGTTTTGAATTGCGAGTTGGAGAAAGTAGGTTGTTACCTTGGTAGTCGGACATAAACTTGGTAGTCGGTTCGTGGTGGCTTGTCGTTCATTGTTGGAGGTTGGGAGTTGGTTGGTGGTGATTGGTGGCTGGTCGATAGTTCATGTCGAAGAAGTTTCAGTATATTGTCGTCATCCAGTAGGTAAATAGTTTCGACATTCATTCGAGTTGTAGAACAACACATATCCCACAGTCAGCAGTGTTTTTTAAATACAGCTTTGACAACATTAACATTAAAATCTATCCTTTTATTTATTCATTTTTTTATTGAAAAAATTTTGCAACATTAGTTATGACGTTGAAGCTAACTTCATTGCAAATGCATGGTAATGATGATTATTATTGTTATGATAATGATGATTAATAACGACTGTTAGGGTGATTATGGTAAAAACTTGAAATTTTGTTGAGATAATCTTCAACTCATTCATTCATTCATTCATTCATTCATTCATTCATTCATTCATTCATTCACTCATTCATTCATTCATTCATTCATTCATTCATTCATTCATTCATTCACTCATTCATTCATTCATTCATTCATTCATTCATTCATTCATTCATTCATTCATTCATTCATTCATTCATTCATTCATTCATTCATTCATTCATTCATTCATTCATTCATTCATTCATTCATTCATTCATTCATTCATTCATTCATTCATTCATTCATTCATTCATTCATTCATTCATTCATTCATTCATTCATTCATTCATTCATTCATTCATTCATTCATTCATTCATTCATTCATTCATTCATTCATTCATTCATTCATTCATTCATTCATTCATTCATTCACTCACTCAATCAATGAATCAATCAATCATTTATTCATCCAATCGATTAACCATTCATTATCATCATCATTTTTTTTCATCACCCTGATCATCAAAATCATCTTTAAAAACTATTATTACAATCACGACTGTCACCATCACCATAATCATCATCATTCTTTTGTCGTCATCTTCATCATAATCATCATCATCACCATCTTCATCATAATCATCATCATCACCATCTTCATCATAATCATCATCATCACCATCTTCATCATAATCATCATCATCACCATCTTCATCATAATCATCATCATCACCATCTTCATCATAATCATCATCATCACCATCTTCATCATAATCATCACCATCATGCTAGACACGGTCATCAGTATCATCACGTTCATCAAAAGATCGACCGCTATTTCCGTTTCGCGAATATTTTCGTCGTCCGTCGTCGTCTCTGATTTTCCACGGATTCAAAATTCATTCTTCATACTTCAATGGTATAAGCTTGGACGATCGTCGTTCTCATCATCAGCATTGATGTAGAAAATTGATTTTGTTCTCTATAGTGAAGACATTTTAAATTTAAAAACATTGTTTATATAATATTTGTTTATATAATAGAGTAGAACAATCTGTTTTTTTTTAATCCAATAATTTATCTATACTGGCGTACTTTCACATATCAATTTAAATCCGGTTAAACTGACTCTGATTTGATTTGGATTTGAAAAAACGAAATCTACTCATAGCGTTAGATTTAGTTAGAATTCAACTCAGCTACTATTTTTAGCTGAAAACACAAATTTTGATGAATATAATGAAAGTTACAAAAAACCGTAGAAATAAGTATCGATCTGGACAAACTACAAAAATTGCACAAAATTACAATTATTTTTTCAATTTTTTCCATAAATTCTTTTGGGCAGTTATTTGTTTCGAGATATCGTAATAACTATCTCTTATTTCGATACTAGATTTTTCGAAAGCCGTCTTTTGAATAGATTCTATAACATTACGAAATTTCTCAGATCCTTAACGTAGACATATTATGCGCATGATTCAGAAAAATCCGACGCTTAATAACTATCCCGGTTATTACTATGGATAAAATTATGCCACCGCTAATGCCAAGCTTATAGTAACGAATACTAAATTGCTAATCATACGACCACATCAACTCATATTATTAGAAGTTGTATTGCTAGAACGACAACTACTAATACTACAAGAAAAATAGCCAACATTGCCCTACAAATTTAACAAACACCAAATATAATCACCTAATAAAAGAAAAGAATACATATTACTACTTTTACTACTGCTACTAGTGCAGCGACCACTATTGCTACTATTATTGATGATATAATTGCTCCTGCTATCACTTTGATAATACAATTAGCAATAATACTAACATTATTTTTTGCTACTATTTTTGAAGGATGGCCAAAAAAGATAAACTTATGGATAGGCCATCCTTAACTAAAAATTCTAACCATAGATGTAACAGAAATGTCATGAAATACATACACATAAACTCACGCTCACACATACTTACAAACAAGCACCATACTACAATTCATATCCAATACTGCTATACAGAACAGAAGAAACAGAATCAATGAAATGAAATGATCTGGAAACCAAACATACGCACACTTACACACTCAAATAAATAGACACATAAACAAATATGGTCACACCCCGTACACATATAGGGCAGTGGTGTAGTCGAGCCGGAACGGGCCGGAACGGCGTTCCGGTACTTTTTTTTGGAGGCGGAACGCGTTCCGGCACTTTTTTTTACAATTTCAATATAAAAAAAAGTACATTTTACAGGCGTTAAATTTAACTTTAGAAATTAATAGATAATTATAACCAATACCAATACAAACGATGAATAACTTCAATTTTTTTATTTAAACTGTTTATTATTCAACGCTATATCATTGTTGCTATGCTTACGGTTTAGTAAACATTGTTTCAAATTATATTTGCGTTTTTTGCGGAAGTTAAAAAAGTAATTTTTTTATTTTATTTATTTTACATTTACTTTAAATATTCTGCTTTTTATTACTTACTGTTTTTTTTTAAATCAAATTGTTTAAATACATTTTTATATAGGAAAGTGGGATAATAAATAAAAAAATGTTAGGCTCCATCCGTAAAATAAAATATATTATATTATAAATTATTTGTGTATACAACAATATTATCATTGTGATATTATATTTTATATTATTATTAATGTTATTTTTAGAAGGATATAAATTTGCGTGAGTCCAGATGTCAAAAAAACGGGAAATAAATGCCATTCTTGATTTTTTTTGTAAAAAACAAAAGCGTGACAATGAAGATGAAGGTTCTGCCAATACCAACTTAGAATTGATAGAAAATGGAAATGAAAGTGAGAATGGGAAACCTGAAGAAATAAAACCATGTTTTCCCAGCATTTGGACAGCTGATATGTGGGCTGAAAAGAAAAAAAACTATAATTGGCTTACTTGCAATTCAGAAAAATTAGGATGTTTATTATGCACTAAAGTAAGAACTTTGGGACCATCCAAATCTCAAGGTGTCAGCATTTCAAAAGAATGGAGTACCGCAACTGTAATTTATTATGGAAAAGACAAAAGTTCAGTTGACGTCTTTGAGAAAAAAAATTCATGAACATGCTAAGAGTGCAGCACATATCAGTGCCGAGAAAATTTTACTAGAAGCAGAAAAAAAACCCATGGAAAAAGTAATAGATCAATTAAACAACTCTGCTGTAAGTTCTACGTCTAAAATTTTTCGTACAGCGTATTACATAGCTAAACATGATCGTCCATTCTCAGATTTATATGACTTATCACAATTACAAGAATTAAATGGAACAAATATTGCTCCTGGATTGAAATCAAGATTTTCTTGTACTAATGTTATTAATCATATCGCTAAACAAATGAAATCAAAAATATGCCAAACAATTATTCAGAATAATGATAAAATATCGATTCTTGTGGATGAATCTACTACGCTCAGTAAAAAATCAACTCTGATTATTTATTTTAAGTGTGAAATAAATAAAATGGAAGATCCGCATTATCTCTTCTTAGATTTAGTTGAATTGGAAAGCCAGACTGCCAACAACATTACAAATAGTCTTTTAAACTGTCTTGCAGGTTACGGGTTTGATGACCATTATTTGGCACACAATTTAATTTCTTTCACCAGTGACGGTGCGAGCGTCATGTTCGGGCGGAATACTGGAGTCTCCACTCAACTTACAAACAAATATCCAAACCTCATTAAATGGCACTGTGTGAATCACCGACTAGAATTATCTGTTGGCGAAGCAATAGATGAAGTACATGGAATTAACCATTTTCAAATTTTTATGGATAAACTATACACTCTTTACCACCAGTCACCAAAAAATCAAAGGGAATTGGAGTCATGCGCACAAAACCTAGACACAGAAATAAGAAAAATTGGCCGTGTGTTAGGTATTAGGTGGGTGGCAAGTTCATTTAGAACAGTAGCTGCGGTTTACCAAAATTTTGAAGCGTTGTGCAAACATTTCATACAAGCTAATCAAGATGTGAATCAATCCAAAACAGAACAATGCATGTATCTTGGTCTTTATAAACACATTTCATCAAAAGAATTTTTGTTAAATTTAGCGCTAATGTATGATGTCCTTTATGAATTGTCCCTGCTATCTGAGGCATTACAAAACAGAGGTACTACGATTATTTACGCAGATAAAAAAATTCGCCAAAGCATACGATACTTAGAATCTATGAAAAATGCTGAAAAAGGGAATAAATTAATTGAAATTGCAAAAGCGATTGAAAAAATGAAATTGGGAACAGTAACTATTACAGGTAATAGCAAAGTATCTGTCATTAATAGAAATCAATTTCTGCAAAGTATTATCAACAGCATAAATCGCAGATTAATTGTAAACTCGGTATCACCTGAAACAAATATTGTAAATGAATTTCGAATTTTAGAAAAAAATGAATGGCCAAGTCACATTCCGCTTGGATATGGAGAAAAAGAAATTCATTCACTTTGCAAAAGGTTTAATTTGTCGTCTAAAAAATGTTATAGTGAATACAGAGATTATTTAGATGATGGAGGAAGAAATCCACCTGCAAACCACTTAAATCAGTTAATGTTGTATGGCAAACTAATACCTTGTAGCTCTTCTGAATGCGAAAGAGGTTTTAGTAATATGAACCTCATATTAAATGACAGGAGAAATCGCTTACTTATTGAAAATGTTTCAAATTTATTATTTATTAAAATGCACGGACCACCACTAAATATTTTTAATCCTGAAAATTACGTTATAATATGGCTTCGAACACACCGTTCTGCTGATGATAACCAGACAAGAAAATCTTCATCAGAAAACATTTCAATTAACTCTCTTTGGAAATTGTTGTAAAATTAAAATATATGAATTAAATAAAGATTAAAAATAGTATGTCGAAATAAAACCGTTTTTTTTATCTTTCTTTACTTCTTATATTTTATTATCTTTTAGCCGTTCCGACGCCGTTCCGGTACTTTTTTTTTAAGACTACACCACTGATATAGGGCGTGGCCATATGTCTCAGGGCACAGCCGAGTGCATGGACATCTTACACATGGATATGTGCCCCTCCATATACACCCCCGCTGTACCCTGGTTAACGCTCCTAGAAATCTAAATTTAATGTACATTAATGTACGTACATGCATCTCACAGCATTGTCCCATTCTTGCCAACTCCATGCGCACTCTAACCAGCGCAGACTCACTTAGCCTACCAGCTACTACTTCTCACGGTTAACCATATTATTTCTATAAAAACTAGACACTCTGTAATTTCCACATTGCCTATCTAATCTGTGGGTGTTTTTTTTATAGAAAATACTACAAAAATATAATGTAAAAATAGAACCGACAAAGTTCTCATGATAAGAACCACCAGCTTCCAGCGTAAGATCACAAAATAAATCAAACTCCCCTTGAAACATCATATCATTCCCGTTGTGAATTATGTAATGCACAATTAAATGACCACCCGCAACTATTTGTCACATTGTGATTTTTTCTCACTGCTGTACCATCGCCACGCCCGAATATTAATATTTCATCATCAGTAACAAATTCAAAAACATCAGCAAAATTGAATAGTAAAGAAAGTTATATTAAAATCTCACAACCTTCTATCACATACTCCAAACAAATCAGACTACTTGTCCCTTAACTGCTACATCTCACAAACAATCGCGACACTATTTCGATAACAAAATAGATACTCTGTGATATCCCAATCGATCCTTTTGTCTTGAACTCACTCAGTCAATTCAATATCATTGCTGCGCATAAACAATAACTGTACAATCATTATCATTTCATCAGTAAGAAACACAGAAACTTCGGCAAAAATGAACAGTAAAGTTATTTTTATTAAAATCCCACCACCTCCCTTGCACGCTTTGACAAAGACAGACTGTCGATTTATCTACTGCCACGTTTCGAACAATCACGATGCTATCTCGACGAAAAAGCTGCAATGTGAACACCGGTCATGGAAGACATCACAATATAACATGAAAATAGCAGCGTCGAAGTGTTCATTATGGCTCCCGCCCTACGGACCCCTACCAAAAATTACCTGCCAAGGAGAACCGCCAGTCTGTGACTTAGAAATGCCAAATGAACCATATACTGATTAAAGATGTTGCATTCGTGGACTCCAATTATAATGCATAACTAACAACTGAGCGCCCGGGTCTATTTGTAACCGCCCACATTGATTAAAAACACCTAACAGTTAAGTAGGATGTGAGATCTAACAATGTCCTAATGTCCATGGGCATTTGGACATCACACCTCTTTTTCATATCTCGCACAGCACCACACCTCTCGGTGTCAGCAAACACAACGAACTGCGACGTGATGACTGACAGTTAGGACGTAGCAGTTTAGTCGGAACCATCTTCATAACCAACTGTAGGTGCTAGCGATTTTCTGTTTGGGTTTACTCCCATAGCCTTTCCATGAATGGGTGTATCTGCAAGGCAGCGGAGGTTTGAAGTCAGAGTTCTCCTTCTCCTAGGTGTATGGCCAGCTAAAGCTTACAAGCTCCACCTGCCGGAACGACTGGTTATGGCGCCAGTTACTCGTCTTCGCCTTCTCCTGTTAGTTTAAACAGCTTCAACGTGAAGGCCAGGAGTAGGACCTGATTGACGTAGGTGAGATACCTACTACAGCCAATGGGAGCATTTTCTAGAAGATGGGAGTTCATTTTTCATTCCCACTTCCGGCAGTCAACCCGTTTGAAGCCATGTGATCTATTTTATTTAAGTGATTTTTTTGATCTTTAACTCACTCATTCAATTCAATATCATTGCCGCATAAACAATAACTGTACCTCGGCAGAAATGAACATTAATTTAATTTTTATTAAAATCCCACCACCTCCCCTGCACGCTCCGACAAAGACAGACTGTCGATTTATCTACTGCCACGTTTCGAACAATCACGATGCTATCTCGACAAAAAAAAACTAATATATGCACACCGGTCATGGAAGACATCACAATATAACGTGAAAATAGCAGCGTCGAAATGCTCATTATGGCTCCCGCCCTACGGACCCCTACCAAAAATTACCTGCCAAGGCAAACCACCCGTCTGTGACTTAGGAATGCCAAATGATTAAAGATGTTGCATTCGTGGACTCTTATTATAATGCTCAACTAACAATTGACCACAAGCGTCTATTTTTAACCGCCCACAATGATCGAAAACACCCAACACTTAAGTAGGATGCGTGATGTAACAATGGACATTTGAGATGTAAATTAGATGCAGGATGAATCAAATTGAATTACCTTAGTAGGCTTTTTGCTATGAAAATAATTTCAATGTAAATATTGCAAAATTTTTAATTAATAATTTTTCATTTGAGTTTTTCATAATTTGTAATAAAGCGCTACATCAGATAGCTCAAGGTTGAACAAAACAATTCAGTGAAGATAAACACAAACTTCTCATCTATATATACTCTAAAAATCACAAAAATGACGTCATTTTAATGTTTTGACGTATTACGCATGTAAAAAAACAAATATTGGCGCATTCTAAATTTTAAAAAAAACAAAACAAAACAACAACAATATAAACAAAAATATTTCTCTTCCTTTATGTGGGGCAATGTTTTTAAATTTATTTATTGCTATTGAAAGTTGACAATGAGCAACAGCTGTAGCATTGTATAAATATATAAATATATCATACAAAATATCAGACAGTTTTGTATATTCTTCTACACGTGTATAAAACTTGATGTGGATAGAGTAACGGTAGGAGGCCAACATTTTAAAGTTTTCACTTTCACTGTGGACCGACATTTGTGTTAGTGTGGCTGACGACGCTTTTTCAGTTAAAACAATGAGTTTACTGACTCATTAAAAATATTTCACGCAAAGGGTAATACCGGCCTCTGCCATCGTGGATCCGCCGTTGTTTATGTATTTATTTCTATTTAAATATATTGCGTCATTTTAATAAAAAAAATTCAATTACGCTATTTTGTAATCATAAAAAAGCAAATAAATGATTGAGCATATGCACCAGAGTTTGAACAATTATCAATTTTACAGGTAGAAGAACGACGGATGTCCGCCAAACTTACACAGTGATTTAATCAGCATGCTATTTCATGATAAAATGAAAACATTTAAAAACATATTCGGTTGCAGTTCTGTAGCAGCCACTTTAGTTGAAGCAGCGATGGTTGCGATTGACGTTGCAGTGGCAGTGGAAACAGTTGGTATAGTATATGTTTTAAAGGTTGTAACCGAAGTACTTGCCATAGCGTTCAATGGTTTACACGGAAAATAAAAAAGTTTTGCACTGGATGAATCTAAAACAGCGTATCGTTGTGAAAGTTGGTGAATGTTTTTGAAGCAACTGAACATGTTTTGAAGGTATGAGAAAGTTTATTTACAGTTTTCGAGACTATTTTCTCAACATAAAACAACATGCCTATTGAATCCTCCATCTTAAATTAGGCCTTTGATGTTAACTCGTTGTCTCAACTTTCACTTTGCATTTTAATAAGAATTTTGAAAGTTTATTATCATTTTGGATGTCATTTATAATTTTGTATATCATTTACCACTTTGCTTGTCAACTATCACTTTGCATGTCAATTATAACTTTGCAAGTCAATTATCTATTCGTATGAAAATTCAAACTTAATGCAAAGTGAATTCCATTAAGTTTATTTTTTGTTTGTGCTATTATGAAAAGTGTAAAGGCAAAATTAAATTTTATCCTTCGTAAAGTCATACAGAAACAAACATCTTCCTCATTCATTTATCTTGTAAACAAGTTTTATTGAATGAAAGTTCAATCGAGAAGGTGCGCTTAGGATCAACAAAAAACTTTAACAGTTGATAAAGTAAAATAAGGCAAAGTTAATTAAAACGTCAAACATCAGCAGGTATACAAAGAAACTTCATGCAACAGAGAAACGCAAAGTTGAGTGCGAATGTATAAAACGCGAAGGTTAGGTTATACATGTATCAAAACCGTACTCGGTGATAACTAATAATACGAATAGAACAAATTATTTAAAATATAAGTTTCATTTATCTTTACTACTACATTTCCCAAGATAAAAATGTCATCTGATAAGAAGTTTGAAAATAACCAAGCTAGCAGTGGGTCAGCTAGATGTCTAGAGTTGATGTCATTAGCCCATGGTGAATCCACAGATGTTGAAGTTGGAGGTGCAAAAAAAGCAAACAGCGATTTCGAAGATGGCGAGATTCAAAAAATGAGAGAAATGATCCAAAAAATGGAAGAAGAAATGAGAGAGTGTGAAACCCTCAAAGAAAAGTTCGTTACAAATACCACTTCAAACGCTACATCGGCAACATCTGAAGTCGACGGACGATCCATATGGGTCGGCAATGTAGACTATGGATCTACATTAAAGGATTTGAAAGAACATTTTGAACAATGCGGTGCCATCATAAGAACGAAAATTTTACGTGACAAATTTAGCGGCAAGCCTAAGGGGTTTGCATACATCGAGTTTTCGGACGTTGTGTCCATTGACTTAGCTCTAAAACTAAATGACTCACTATTTCGCGGAAGACAAATTAAAGTCACCGCAAAGAGAACCAACATGCATGGCCTATCAACCACAGACAGAAAACCAAGAGGAAGAGGTAAAAGGTCAAGGGGTGGTCCAATGGCAGGGAGAGGTCGCTATTTAGCTACTGCACATCACATTCCAACACATGTGCAAAGGTTTGAATCATACGCGGAACAACAGCCACAGTACCAAGTATGAAAAAAATATACACATAAAAGTTACAAACAGTGTAATACAAAGCTGGTTATACTGAAATATTTCTCTGAATAAGGCATCTAGATTTTTAAAGAATATCTGCGATGTTCATTTTGTTCTTTTTGAAGACATTCTTTAAAAACGTTGAAAACTGGCAAAAAAGCTTCCCTAAATGAAATTAATATGAACGCACTATTAAATATGACTCTGGTCCAACTCTGACAGTTATGACCACAGTTAAATGTCGAAAAAGACTTTGTGTTAAATAATCATTTAAAAAATTATTTAGTTGTTATGGAGTGACGAGTGATTGCTAAAAATAATTAAAGCAATGAAAATAATATTTAGAATATAACATAATAAAAATTTGATGTTGGCGCGATGGTGTAACAGTAAGTGCTTGTCAATGCTGTTGCAGGGACCTGGTACGATTGCAAAGAAGATCACATGGAATGTGTGTGGTGCCTTGTTTTAATGCATCTGAATAGAGATTCAATTTGTAGTTATTTTAATTAGTTATGTTTTTATTTTTCCTCGGCTACTTGAGTTCTTTCCGTCAGCTGTGATTGAAACCAGTTTAGTGCTTCACCTAAAATACCATATGAGACTGACGATCGTTTCAGCAAGATACAATGTTCCATCGTATCAAATGCAGCTCTAACAACAAGAAGCACAAGCATTGCTACACTTCCCAAACAAATATATCATCTTGGATATTTTTGACCCTGCTGATAGCAGGGTCAAAAATATCCAAGACCACTTTTAGTATCATTAATGCAATGATTATTCTCAAAGCTTTTAAATTTAAGACTAAGGTTCCTTCCAACTAACACAAATTTTGAAAATTGTTTCAAGAAGGTAATTTTATGTATTCAACTTTATTTAAAATTATTCACCAACAACAATCATAACGTTGACGATAATTTTAATAGTTACGACCACAAACAACGAGTATAAATGAATGGTGTTTATGATAGTTTTTGTAATGATCAACAGAGTTTTTTTGTGAATTAAACATATCGGATGGTGATAGTGGAAATATTTTTCATGATGGTGAGGAGGACGATAATGCGGAACCTAGGAATTATTTTCGGAAACATAATAATAAAATAATAATTAATATTTTATACCATAAGTTATCTACCTGTGGAAGTCCATCCCATGTAGAGGCACCTTCCTTGTGGAGGTCCCTTTCTTGTAAAGGTCCCTCCCTTGTGAAAACCCCTTCCTGTGAAGAACCCGTTCTTGTAGAGTTTTTTTTTCTTTTGTGTAGATCCCTCCGTTGTAGAGTCTTTTTCCTTGTGAAGGTCCCTTTCCAGTAGAAGCTCTTTCTTTTTGGAAATCCCTTCCTGTGAATGTCCCTTCCTTTCTTTAAAGGCCCTTTACTTGTGGAAACCCCTTACTGGTGGAGATTTTCCCTTGTAGAGGCACCTTGCCGTGGAGGTCCCTTACTTGTGAAGATTCCTCTTTTGTGGCGGTTTTTCCTTTGTGGAGGTCTTTCCATTGTAAAAGTATTTTATTTGCAAAGGTGCAAAGGCTTCTCTCTTGCAGCGGTCCCTTTCTTGTAAGGTCCCTCCTTTGTGTAGGTCCCTCCTTTGTAGAGGCCCCTACCTGTAGAGGTCTTTCTTTTGTGGAGGTCCCTCCCTCGTAGAGGCTTCTTTCTGTAAAGGTTCATTACTTGCGCAGGTCCGTCCATTGTAGAGTTTCCTCCCTTGTAGAAGCCCCTTTTTGTGGATGCCTCTTACTTAGGTCTCTCCCTTGTGGAGATTTTTTCCTTGTAGAAGCCCCTTTTTTTGGAGGCCTCTTACATGTAGAAATCCATCTTTTGTGATGATCTCTCCTTTGTGGCGGTCCATTGTTTTTAGAGGCCCATTCCTATCGAGGCCCCTTACGTGTGGCGGTCTCATCCAGTAGAGGTCTTTCTCCTGTGAAGGTTCTTCTTTTTTTCCTACTTTTTTTTAAATTCATAGTTATATGTTAGATTGAGCAATCAAAAACAAGACAAAAAAATTTGTAAATCTCACAAGTCTAACCGCCAAAAAGCAAAATATATAGAAACTTCTGAATAATAATATCAAAGCATTGTTGTAATAATAATAGCCAGCAACAAAAGCAAAAAGCTTTAAACAACGAAGCAGCAACTACTCACCTGACACAAAAAAACAACTACACTACACTACACTACTACATTAGAAGCATCGTAAACGAAGCAAACAACATCCAGACCCTAGCTTACTGAACCAACTATTAAAAAGTCGTATGGCAATCGTAAATGCTGCGGCTGTTCTATTGTTATTGTAGTCGCTTATTTTTTTTTTAAATTTTTTCCTTTTCCTGTTATCGAAGTTTGTAACTGTTGTTACGAAACCGCATGTCGAATGTTCTTACATTTTGCATGTTATTTATGCCTTCGTTGATGTTGATGTTTGAAAATCGTCCAAGCCATTTATGTTAATAATGTCTAAATACCATTGAGATGATGTTATGTATGGATGTTTATGTAGGCAGAGCGTGACTGTTACTCGCGTTACTTTTATTGATGCTGTAAAATATCTTTATGTTTATCTTGCAAAAAATTGATGAAATTGCGAAAGTTTTGTCCTAAAGATCAAGCTGGTTGGCGATGATGATTGATAACATGAAAAATATTAAAAAATTGCTGTTGGTTGATGTTTGTCGATCATCTTGCCTCTGGATTTTCATGTCAATTTGAATATTTTTTTGTTGCCAATGACTTTGTAACCAAACCAAATGCCAGAAATAACATCTTCCAAATAATTATTCTATTTAATCAAATATATTCACAGAATTTCAGTTATTTATTTACATTTATTGGTTAAACTGCCTATATATTTCTTTCATAAAATTATCTTTAGGTAGTTGTTTTTTTTTTCATTCGCTAGGACAAAAATAATACTGACGAGAAGATACAAGCTGGTGTGTACCGTTTCGAAATGATGCCTTTGGAAATGTTGAGCTGTTCATAATTTACTGGAAGACATTGTTGATGTTGTTCACAATGCAGTATTAACAGTGCGTGTGTTGTATGTTATTCTACAATTCTGTATGTTTCAGACTGGGTGCATGTTTTGTTTTATGCAATGTTTGATTGGTGTATGTCGCATTGTGTGTCTCATTGTGTGTCTCACTGTGTGTCCCATTGTGTTTCATTGTATGTCTCATTGCGTGCCTCACTGTGTGCGTTTGTGTGTCTCATTGTGTGTCTCAGTGCGTATCTCATTTACTGTGTCTCATTGTGTGTCTCAGTGCGTATCTCATTTACTGTGTGTCTCATTGTGTGTTTTTTTTTCTGTTGCTGGTGGTACGACGGTGTAATTTTGAAAACTTTCTGGCGACAAAATGTGTACAATTGTTCTGTCATCAGCGATCAATCTTTCCTCCACTTCTCATTATTTTATTTATCTTCGTTTTTCATTCGTTTTTTCTCAGTTTTTACTGTTCTGTCATTTTATTCATTTAATCATTCATTCATTCAATCATTAACTGCTGACACCTGTCACAAATATTTCCAATCAGCCAGTTGTCAGTTTTCTTTCTTCTATTGCTTTTATCGTTTTGTGCGTGTGTCTCTGTTTGTGTTTCTGTTTGTGTTTGTGCGTGATTGTGTTTCTATAGTTAGAAGCAATTATCAAAAAATTAACCGATTTGTTAGTTTTGTAAATGTATTTCTCTTTTTCGGGTACTTCAATTCAGTCGTCATTATTTAACTCGTCAATGCGATTTTTAAAGCATTCAATAGCTTTGAAATGTTTCCCGCTAATAACAGGCAAATTTTTTTTCCTGCAACGACTGCTCTGTCCAACATCATTTTAAAGTGTTTTCAAGCCGAAAATGTTTTAGACATTCCACGCATGTTGTTCATTTATTTGTAATCTAGCATTTTTCATATTTTTTGACAAAAAGCTCCATTCAGCCCAGACATACATGCTCGTACACACGGCATACTATTCTCCAATGATCATACTGCAAACAATATAAAGCTATTTTGTTTATATGATACCTGTTCAACAAAACTTTTTTAGACTGAGACTCTTGCAAAGAATTGAAAAGAACATAACGAGTCATTTTATCGACGAATAACACTTCACCGCCAAATGAATTCTTCTCTTCTTAAACTTCATAAACATGTGCATAGTTTATTTATATATCTATTTTTTTTAGCAAAATGCCCAAGGCTCATAAGTCTTGAACGATCTACTTTTCATCCATTTATGCTTCTTAGTTTAGATTATCCAATCGTTAAGAAAATTTTTTATCAACCCAAGCAAAATAATTTCTAATGATATAATAAAAATTTAATATAATCTAAGTTATTTTCGTAAATTAATTTTTTTCAAATTTCCCGACATTATGTTATATTTAAAAATCGTGATCTACTCACGATAATGTTTTTAAGATTTATTCAAATAGACATACATTCATCTGTAGCACAGCAAGCGCCCAATGTTATCAATGAAAAATCTTCATAAAGAACTGAACGCTACACAGCCCAGTAGCCTTACCAAATTTCGAAAATATTCAAACGACAGACCTGCTTTTACCACAGTTATATAATGAAATCACATTAACAACCATTGCTGAAATGGCATTTAAAATTTTTTAACTTAAACAACATGTTTTCACGATGATAAATTTTTTTTAATCCATTTTATTCAGAAAATTATTGAATTATTATAATCATTTGGCGAAAATTATGAATTTCAGTTGCAGAGTGTGTGCCAGGCAGTTGTTGTTTGGAAAAATTTATTTTCCAATACCTCATAAACACATTTGTGCTGGAGAAACTTAATTGATTCCAACAATTTCCATTGTAGGAAAAACATTGCTTTACATTCGGAACAACATTTTTTTTTCTATTTGAATTTACTAGCAGTAGCACACATAAAAATTTAGTTTAAAAAACATTTTATTTTAAAATTTATCCAACAAATTCTAAGAAATATTCAAAAATTTATGAAAATCTTTTCAAAATAGAAAATAAAGGTTGACTTTTAAAATTATTTAAAATTCATCATCGATAGCAAGCACTTTAATGAACAAATATTCCATAAAACACCACATACACCAGTTATTAATGAAAACGGAGCAAAGTTTATAACAGCTAAATCTCAAGGCAACACCAACCTCCTCAGACCATCGTCACAAACACACAATGTAGCAAGCAATGACATCAACAGACGTCAGCAAATAACATCAACAACCTCAACACGCATCCAAATCAACAAACAACATAAACAGCAGCAAACAGCAACAAACAACAACATGCATTCACATCAACATACAACAACAACAACAAACAAGGAGAACAACAGATTCTGAAGCATTGCTGCCTGCCACAACTCTGCAGACCAGCTGCTGACCAGCGTAGATCAGATTTTAACGAGGTAATAATTAGGAGGGGGACTTTATGCGCCTCACTTGTCCGCTCAAGCAACATTCAGCCAGCCAGCAATCAACCATTTCAGCACGCAACCAACCGACGGATCGATCTACCAACCAACCGACCAACCAACCAACCAACCAACCAACCAACCAACCAATCAACCATCCAACCAACCAACAAACCAACCAACCAACCAACCAACCTACCAACCATCCAACCAACCTACCAGCCAACCAACCATCCAACCATCCAACCAACCAACCAGTCAACCAGCCAACTAACACAAACAGAAACAAGCCAGTTATTAAAAACGATTCATTTAACCAATAATGATAATGAATTTGAGTGTAATTTGATAGTGATTGTGTCACGAGATTGTGGCTATCAGGACGGTGATTTTTGTTTTGTTTTACATAACTTCAACTTTTCAATGTAAAAATTTTAAATTTTTTCATTTTCCCCTGCAGTCAACAAGCGCATACGACGAAGAGGTTCAGTTATGCAATTTAACCTTTTTAACCTTTAGATGGGGTGTGATTTGAAAAAAAAATCAACCCATGTTAGTATCAGTCTTGTTAACGTTTAACTGCTACTGCCTTCAGTTGATAAATTAGTTTTTTTTTTATTTAAAAATCACCCGTATCTGATAGAATCACATTGGACTGGACATGTTGAAATGAAATTTTTAGCATCGATACAACAAACAGAAAGATGTTTGTGTTGGTCTTCAGTCCGCAACCAAATCATTTTCTAACAATCATGTCTTTTCTGTACATTTGAAATTTTGTCAAAAACTTTCGCCAGCAGACGGCAGAAATTAAAAACATTCCATGATATTCCGCGGAACATTACTTACAAAATTTTATTGTTTAACACATTCACTCATAGAGATTACAAATAGGCAAGAAATTCTTCATTAGGAATGGGGTTCGTCATTCACCATTCGTCAAAAAATTCATCAGTTTATTGCGTTTCGAATTGATGTGATTTACTTCGTTGATATTTAATGATGAAATTTACGTTTGAGACTTTTATATTTTGCAGATATGAGAGGAACTCAGGATCTATTGGAATAATCTTTCATACAGGAAACCATTCTGTATACGATGTAAATTGTTTAGTTGCGCTACGTAAAAATACATCCAGATTAATGGATATCATCAATAAAACATTGCAGATATTGCAAACATTTGTGGCCGTGTTCGCTTTGGGTTTTTTTTGGTTTGTTTTTTTTTGGTTTGGTTTTGTTTTGTTTTGGCAAATGACTGGCAGCAGTTGTTGCTGATATGTTTCGCATTGCTTCAATTTGTAGAAATTTTTTCCTATTTAATCATTTTTAGATATTTTGAAAATCGAATTTACAGTATGCTTCTTAATCACCCCATCTCAAATATTCTCAAATATTCATAATAAATATAATTACATCACACAAATTATCAATTACAAACAATTACAACAATTACATTGCAAACAATTTCAGCAACTACATTTCCAACATTTACAACAATTACATTACTAAAAATTACAACAGTTACATTACAAACAATTACATTAGGAACAATTACATTACAGAGAAAAATTACATCCCAAAGAATTACCAACAACTACAACAATTACATTACCAACAATTACATTACCAACAATTACATTAAGAACAATTACATTAGGGAAAAATTACGTCACAAAGAATTACATAAATAGCGCTTAACATTAAATCAACTCCGTTATTCCATAAAATATGTGTGTGTGCGCTTCTATGAAGTATGAAACATTGGTAATGTGCAAGTTGAATTGCTGATAACCGCTGGGCTATGCGCTAAATGAAGTTCTAATTGTGTGGTGTTGATCAGGTTTTATTTTTGTTTGTTGGTCGTCATGATGTTTTTTTCCTACTTAATGGAGTCTGTAATGAGGTTTTTGATGTTGTTGTCATCTGATTTTATTATATAGTATTGTTACTCTGTTGTCAGTGTGTAGTTAAAAATGTTGTTTGTTAATGTCAGTGCTTTTTTTGGTTAAATTGTTAATATTGAAAGTCGTATTTTAATTTTAATTGTTTCTCTTAATTTGACAGGTAATGATTTCTTTATCTGTTGCAATATGTTACTGACTGAAATTACATTTTCCACCGCTCTTCCTTTAACACTATTGTTACATTATAATTATTGTTTTTGTTGTTTTTAGAATGTTAATTTTGATTTTAATGTCATTAACGTCATGGGCAAACACAACAACAACAACAACACAACAACAACAACAACATCACAACAACAAACATAGCCGTTGTAGTGTTGGAGGGAAGTTGTTTATGATGAGTTGAATGCAAGCACAGCGCACAGCCGACTAGCGTTCAGATTGGTTGGTCGGCGTGCAACAATTTAAACACGAACTACAAACATATCTCATTCACGTTAACATGACATGCCAAAGTCATCATCTTCATCGTCATCGTAAACTTTTTCATCATCATCATCATCATCGTAAACTTCATCATTATCATCGTAAACTTCATCATCATCATCTTCATCATCATCTTCATCATCATCATCATCATCATCATCATGGATGGATGGATGGACGGATGGACGGATGGACGGATGGACGGATGGATGGATGTATGGATGGATGGATGGATGAATGGATGGATGGATGAATGGGCGAATAAACAGATGGATAGATGAATAGATAAAAGAATAAAGTTAGAAATGATTTTCAAACATTTATCTAAGGACGGAAGGGCAATTCACAAGCAGATTAGATGGTCAGACGATAGGATGGTCTTGAAATATTGGAAACTAAGTGAAGAACAAAGATGTCCGGCAGAGTGATGATGACGATGATGATAATGAGGACGGTGGTGATGACGATGATGATAATAATAATTATGATAATGATTTTTATAAGGATGATGATGACAATGATGCTGGTTAAGTGGTGATGCTTGTAAATTATAACACTTTCAATATGGAAAACCACTGAAATTTGGAAAAACATAACTAATTTTTTTTTTATTAGTAAACTTTAGTGAACAGTTTTCATCGCTAGAATGACAAATAAATACAATAATGTAAAGACATATAGAAAAATAACTTGTTATTACACCAACAACAGTAAATAAAAAAGTTAAAAAAAATGGAACTGATTTATTCTTAACGTGTTAAATTTAAATTTGTTTAATTTTTTCAAATTTGGAAGTTTTATTTCATTTTTTATGATCAAATAATTTAAGGATATGATGTTCATTCCAGGCAAATGACTGACATCAATCGGACTTGACGAACTATTTAGTTAAATCACCTCAAACACTGCCTAAAAGCTGCAAACTAAACTAAAGATTCGCAATTTTCCTGAGTAGATGAAATGCGGAAATGCCCCGCGAACCCGTTGTTTGCCGATCGTGCAAACCTCTCCTTGGCGGGTCTTTAACGTGTTTGCTCGTTTGATGATCTCTTTGTGTGTGTTCATAAGTATATTTATTTATTCATCGATTGTCTGAGTTCATTACCAACATCTGAAAAGTTGTTCCTTGCACGACCTGGTGTTGGCAGAATTGACTTTTTTTCTTCTTCACTTGTTTACTTGAACGAATAATTTTATGTGGTAAATTTTTAAAGTTACTTTGGCTAACTTTATTAAAAATATTTAAGTTTACTTTGATTTTTTTAATAATTACCTTGCAAAATATTTCAATTTTTCATTTTGTTTTAAATAATACTTAGAATTCTCATATTATCAATGTTGTAATGGTCATTTTGTTTGAACCAATTCTTCTCTACCCCGATTTGTTTAAATTGAAATCATTTTCTTTTCCAAAACCAATCAAAATGAATTTTTTAACGTACGAAATGCTTAGTTAGAATAAACCAAATTTTTTTTATTCCAGACAACATGGTGCAAAAATCGACACAAAGGCTTGACGATGGTGAAACCGAATGTACACTTTACTAATTTAATTGTAGTTTAATAATTTGATTGAGTAAAAATATAAAATTTGATCAGTCCTTCTGCTGTAAATACTGGCTGATGATGAATTTATTGTTTGGAGAGTTGTGTTTTGTTTTAATTCGTTTTGCCCATATGAGAAGAAATAACTTAAATTTATAATTTTATTTATAATTTAAATTTATAATTTGAATTTATAGTTTAAATTTATAATTTAAATTGCATTTTTTAGATTTACATACAAAAGTTAATTTTCCTTTAGAGTTATTTTGTGTTTTTCATCATGCAACTATTTGCGTACATCCCAGAATTAATGAGTTAAAATTAGTTAAAAGGCCCTTTTCAAAATTCGAATTCCATTATTTTTATTTTTTTTAAATAATTTATTGAAACATATTCCCAATGATGATGATGCATTTGCAAACAATTTCTGTTTTCATTATTTTATTCATATTCAATTGCTATCATTCAATTCAATGTTCAATTCGTTCGTTCTTTCGTTCGTTCGTTCGTTCCTTCTTTCATTCATTCATCTATTCATTCATCTCTAAAAAAGCTTGCCTCATCATCAAACCATCAATCATCACCACCATCGTCATCACCATCACTATAGACGGCATCATGTTATCATCATAAATGTAAATGTTAGCCAGTCTTTATCATTAATAATATCATCGTCTCATAATCATCATCATCATTTCTACTGAAACATCAACATCATCATCTCTACCGAACAACAATATCATCATCACAACAACAACAACATCACAACAACAATATCATCATCACAACAACATCATCACAACAACAACGTCATCACAACAACAACAACATCACAACATCATCATCAAAACAACAACAGCAGCAACATCATCATCACAACAACAACAACATCCTCTTCTAACAAGCTCCTACGCAGAAGAACGCCGTGTTATTGGTAGTTGTGAAGAGGCATAAATCATGCGAAATACAAAGGACCTCAATGCCACCATCAGCCGGCAGCTCTACTTCCTTACAACTCCTTCCTTAAATAGGATTGGACTAATAAATTATTAATTTCCTCATTGAATTATTTGCCCATTTTTGGCATTCAATAATTTGTTTATTTGTTTATAATTTTATTTATTTTTCATTAAATTTTTCTTTCAAATTATAATTTTACTTAATTATTGCTTTCCAGTTAAGGCGTTTCAATCATTATATTATTGTTTGTTTGTTTGTTCGAACGATCAACAGCCATCTATGTATGTACGGGAAAAAAAAATTTATGTATCTAAAAGAAACCAACAAATCCATGATTGACTGAAATAAATTGTAAAAAAAAATATTAAATAATCCACTAAAATTATAGAAACGATTGAAGAACAAAACAAAATGAAGATCAAACTCAAAAATAAAAATTCCGAAGTAAAAATAGCATGATTGTGGATGATAAAAATGAATGAAAGGCCGGATAGATTGATGGGCGTAATTATGGATGGATTAAAGAGACAGAGAAATGGAGGAGAGAGAAGGGAGAAGAATGAAAGAGAGGGAAGGGAGAAGAATGAAACTTGGCATGTAGGAAATTAATCACAGGAGGAGAAATTAATGTTTAATAAAACTTGTGCTATATCCGCCCATGAAAAATTGTCAGTTAAGAGCTATTTAATAGAATGTACTTGTATAACTATAATTATTTTATAATATAAGAATATAATATAAATATATTTGCGTTTATTTAATTATATTATAATCTAGGAATATAATACAAATATATTATTACTATATAACTAATTAGTTAAAAACTATTTAATAAAATATATACCTTGTGAAATAAGTTTACTATTAGACCGAATTGACTTTACTTCAATCTATTTGTAGTTTAAAAAAAATTAAGAACATAATTTTTCTGCAAAATCTAATGAAAATATCTCCATACCCCACACTTCTCCAGTATAATAAACTATAGATAAACGTGATGAGTGGAGAAAAATTTTTTTAAAATTTAATTGCGAAAGAAAATGCTACAAGACCACGAACAATTCAAGCCTGACCCTGTGCAATTTGCAGGCAGCTAGAATATAGTTTTGAATTCACCGCGAACAATGAATTAAATTCTCAAATGGTTTTTATGTTCTTTATTGTTTTCTCATTTTAAAAATGTTCGAATAGCTTTGCGACAAAACTTTAAAGAAATGGTTTTCATTGTTTTATTGTTTCATTTGAGTTTGTTTATTCATTTTTATTGATTCATTTGTTCATTTATTTATTCATTTTACGTTCATTCGTTCGGAGCATTTTTGATGTTTTCTTAAATACACACGTTTGGCTTCGGTTTAATCTTTATTAAATGTAAATTAATAATTTATGTTGTCAAAATTTACCACACAAATTCGTTCAAATCACTCTCCCACTACGGTAAACAATCCTACATTTCAAATTTAATATACCGCATCTGTATGGAGTAAATAACTTTTTAAAAATTTACTTCAATTACTTTAAAAATATACTTACTAGTTGAACAATTAAATTTGCAATTTTTTTGCTCGCCAGAGCAATATAGTTGTTTTAAAACAGAATTTTTCGAAAATAAAACTATATGTTTTTAAAACATAACATAATTATATTTATTGTAGTATATTAAATGGTCATTAATTTATTTTAACTGCAGTCAATTTCAAAGAAAGTTTTTTAGAAACACCACAGTTCGCTATCGTTATTATATATATATATATAATTAGAATTAGCCATCATGTATTTATGATTATCTTTTTTTAACCTTTATTGTTGCAGCTCTGACATGTGCAGAACCACCATGTGCAGATATATTATTATATATCTTTTATTATGTTCTTCAAATCTTCATCCATTGATATGAAGCAGCCATCTTCGCCACAAAGGCTGTTTATCTTTTTCACACGACGTGCACATGTATTTATGTGCAGGCGCAAGCACCGCATCATATACGCTGAGTATATGATAGCCATTGAGATGTTTGACTCAGCGAGCATTTGAACCACTGACCCATCTCGCCGGTCAACATGCGACAACCTACGTTGTCTACCCATTTACCAGCCTCGGAAGGATAGACGGCTGGGTTGGCCAGGGGTCGGCTTTCCGGATGGACCTGTAGAAACTGCAGGATTCGAACCTGGGTCGTGGGAGCGGTAGACGGACACGAGAACCCCAGTGCAAGTGGTTGACGTTCATTCGTCGTCAAAATTTTGAAGGCCCGGTGGGCCGTTTAATAAGATAAAGGGAGATTTTGGATGGTTCAGAGAGAGTGCATTTTTATTGAAACAGAGTCAAAGGTCTATCCGTAAATGGTAATAAGTTTTTTACTTTCGTTTTTTTATGACTCCCTCGTGTCACAGACTCTCACAATTTTATTGCCTCTTTTTAATAGTTACCAGTGCAGTTGCTAACAGTTTAAAATGTTTGGCGAATAATAATTTCCAAACTTAAATCGACTACATTAATTAGCGTTAGACTCAAATATACGCGTATAGAGCTGCAGGAAAAAATATACAAGAGAGCAGAAGATAAAATTTCAAGGAAGCAAATTCCTTTGATGCGTTCCTAACTTCTATAACATTTTTGAAACTTTTTTGACAAAATTTTTTCAAAGAAATTTCATCATAATAGAATTAAAAATATGGCAGTCATTTATCAGGCTATAGGCTTTGGACGATAAATGCCGATGTTGAAAAAGAATTTGAGTCCTTTAGAACAATGCTACAAAATATCGTCATCATTGGCATCATCATTTTAACCTTAATCATTTAAACTCTGGTTTGAATAACAACTAAAATATTTTTTACCCGAAGGCATATGTCCGGCATTTATTATTCTTTAAAAATCAGGATCTGACAGACGAAGAAACTGTTACAGCATGCAAGGCAGTTGTATAAAATTAAACGAATAAGTAAATAAATAAAGAAAAAAAGGAGAAAAAAAATGTTTAAACATGAAAAGTAAAATAAAATATAATAAAATAAATAATAATATAAAATAAATAAAAGAAAATAAATTGACAAAAAAATGAAGTAATGGAATAAAAAGGCAAATTACGATTTAGTGAGTTAGTTATGTTATGTTACTTAGTTATGGGAATTGTTTAACAAATGTTAAATGAAGCCATTCACTAAACAAGATGCACAGATAAGTACGTATGATTTATATAGCCTTATCCAAAACTTATCTCAAAGTTTGGGCAAATTCGATTTATTAAATAATTTAAGTGTAAATTATATTCATTTAATGACTGAACCGATTGTATTGAACAATTTCTACTGAATAATATTCCTAATTTAAAGGTTTTTCTCTGAAAAATAAATACAATTAGCACGCAGTTGTATGATTCAATCATAGGTACGTTTATTGATTGACGGATAAAATGAAGAGAAGCACAATATCAGCGCGGTGGATATTTAAATTATTTTTTTAATTCATTATATTATTTATTTGTTATGACTGTTATAATTTTTATCCATTATACATTAAGTTTTATAATAACGTGCATAAATATGAACATGCCTTATGTTTAATTTGCACGTGTGTGTGTGAATGCGTATGTGTTAATATGTATGTAGGTGTATGTGTGTGTGTGTGTGTGTACACACATATATATATATATATATATTTATAGTATTTCAATTCAGTTGAGGTTAGATGAGGAAAAATAAACTTTATTTTTATTTCAAAAATTTAGCACTTAAGATCAAAAGGTGCGATCGCTTGCAGTGGTTCATCTAAGGAGCTCGGAAGAGGCAGAGCGAAGGCCGTGCGACAATATAATTTTTTTAAATAACATCGAAATAATATTGTGAACAAATTTTTTAGCAATTGTATGATTTATACTCATTTTAAAAATATTTATCATTATAAAAAACTGACATTTCTTTAAAAATTTACGAGCATATTATTGAAGGTTAAAAACTTTTTTAACTCGTTGCTAATAATTAATGATATCACCTCGTAAGCCATCGACATATTTTGTATATTGCGTGCAATTTTTTCAATAAATTATTCAACAATCCTATTCAAACTAAAATTTTAGTTCTAAATAATATTACCAACATTAGCGACGACATCTTGTGAGAAAAATATTTTAATGATAATTACAGTGGCAAACGGTAGCGAAGACCGAAATTGGGTGCGGGCGAGATAAGTTTGCGAGGTCTTCAGTCTGCACGGAAAGCAAAAAACTTCATTTTGGGAAATCGAGTACACTACCCAACGTCAATACTGGGTTTCACCATTATTTAGTCTTCTTGTGAAAATTTTTTTAGAAATGTCTACAGTTTTCATCTTTTGGATATTTTTCATCATCGTCATTCAGTTGTTGTGGAGGGCCGTTCTGAATTATATCGGAACGTTGAAAATCTTTAACAGTAAGTGTCCATGTTCCATGATCAGATTTAAATGCCACAACACTGACATCACTGTTAATCGAGAATGAAATTATCTCTTTTTATTCTTCCATATCGTGTTTTTGATTAACTAACGTTTATAGGGAATTTTAATTTCCATGCCCAGTTCAAAGTTCAAAAACAGAAAATTTTTATGTCCACAGTCATTTTGTAAGCAAAAGCTGTATTGTAGGTAAAATAGTTGAAGCTAGCGCGAGGCTCTCCAGCCGCGAGCCTGTGGTCGGTCGCCCACTTCGCTCACGCCACTGTTTCCGCATCAGCCACTGATGGCAAATGAATTTTTTTAAATAATATTCCGATTTTGAAACGGCTTCATGAACTTTTGTTAACACTTCGGTGAAAATGACAGGTTGGATTTAAAATTTTCAAAATGATAACACGGTGAAAAATCGAGTTAGTGCAACGTCCAGTGAACAAAATAATAACATAAATAACTAATTTTTATTTATAATTGAAGCATATATCGATTGACACAATCATTGACTGAGATGAAATTTTAACAAATGGCAAATTAAGAACATCTGTTGTTTTTTACTAAATTTTGCATATTTAAAAGTTGATTCACTAATTTTTAGGTTGTTCACTTAATATTTTTGAACTAAAAATTAGTTTTTTCATTGCCATAGTTACAACTTGAAACGCCATCCGAAATGAATTTGTGTCATTATGTGATGGTAATTTTAACCCTAACGGTGATTCGGTGCTATGAAAGTAAGATTTTGTTTTCAAAATATATTTTTTTTATTTTCAATAGTTTAGAGTGCCTTGTTAACAGTTTTTAAAAATCGGAAATAAAGTTTTACTTTTTTAAATCAAAAGTTCCGTGTCCCCGTTCATTTTATACAAGATTTTATAGCCACAAACAAGGCTTTGATAGAAATTTAAAGCTTAATTTACAACGTGGAAATCAAGTTTTTTCAATCAACATATTTTCCTGAACAACTTTTAATTTCATTCCGAATCGTTCATTCGTCCTTTCAAAACAAACACATTAAATTTAACTATATCCTCCAGGAGAAATGTATCTACAAACAAAACAGGCCTGCAGCTTTGATAGTCGGTTTTAAAACAGAAGATTTCTTTGGAAAATATATCTTATGGGTACAAGTTTGTCGAAATTGATATTAATAGTTTTTTTCAGTTTCATCGTTTGTTGCCATTGAAAACCTCTGAACAGACAAGCTCACGAATTTTTTAAATCTTAAATTTTTAAATTCTAGCACGGATCCTTTATTCATCAAAATCAATCTTATGGTTTGGAGATACTTGGTGCAACAGGTAAACTCAATAGATGTCCACCAACTTCTCCAAAAATAAAACTTTATAAAAGAATGTATTACGTCTGTCCTATATAAAGTTAATTAACTGATCAAACAATAGATAAACGATCACGAATTCTAATTTAACTAACATTGTTTACCATTGAAATAATACTGTGAATAAAAATTTTTTGCCACAACGTCACAAGAAACAGTGAAGTTTTGTGAGAAACTTTTATTTTTATTATTCTTTAAAAAATTAGGATCTGACAGACGCAGAAACTGTTACAGCCTGCAAGAAAAAAATAAATGAAAAAATAAATAAATAAAAACAGAAGAAGAAAAATGTTTAAACATGAAAAATATTGACAATAAAATAAAGTAATGGCTTAAAAGGGCAAATTAATAAAGTAATTTGTAAATAAGACTAGATGATGACTTAGTGAGTTTGTTAGGTGATCGATAATTAAAACTAATTAAAAAAAACTATTGTTGAGAGCTACTATGTTTGAGGTGTCTTGTGATGAATGTCATCTCCTGATATCTTTTGATGGCGAATTTGTTGGGTTGAAGATCAAATAGTTGCTGGAGTGTGTAATTGGATCATTCACGTGATGATGTGAGCGATAATTAGTAACGAGTGGTTAAAAGTAAAAACGGACAAAAAAATAAAATTAATAAACCAGAAAAACTAGAAGCTTAATTTAAAAATTGAAATTAGCTAAAAATAAAGTGAAATTTTTATTTAAATTCAGTTAAATTAAATTTGAATGTTTGCCGATAGCTAAACGATTTCATGCACGCACCAATGGAAACCAAAAAAACTAAAACTTAAAAAGTTCATCAAGATGTAACGACACAAATTATTTTAAGTTCAAGATACCTGCCGGTTCGCACTCTTCAGGGAGGGTGCGTTTAAAAGAGAAACAACTGTGAAAATAAACGCTATATAAATATCATCATTATCATAATTATGCTATTGTTATTTTCACCATCATCTTCGTCATCATCACCATCGTCATCATCAGCAAGATGATTTCCAAAAAATAATTTCCGCCGAAACTCCAAGCAACGCGATATTGAATGTAATTAAATTTAATAAAAGTAAACACCTTTTGAATTCCGAAACGTCATTTTTGTTGTTGATGACGGTGATGATGATGTTGTTGTTGTTGATGATGACGATGATGTTATTATTAGTGTTGTTTATGTTGTTGATGATGTTTTTGTTGCTGTTGTTGTTAATGATGATGATGTTGTTGTGTTTGATGTTGATGTTTTTGATTTTATTGTTTATGTTCATCAACATGTTTGCCTAAATATATTGAAATGTTTCAGTTGTTTCATGTAGTCTTTGTCTCTGTTGATCCTGTTGTTGATCATGTTGATGTTATTGTTGGTGTTGTTGTTGTTTTTATTGACGTTGTTTTTAGGCTTTCGCCGCTCAGTAAAACTTCAAACAAGTGTAAGATAATTTTTTTAATTTGGACTTTTTTCTGAGGGAGATGACTTGGCTACAAAGTGATCACTTTCATGCTGCAGTGACCTGGTTTATCAAAATGCAAAGACCTCCGCCAAACATGATCATGTAGGAAATCCTTTCCGCACGTGTGCGCATGTTCCCGA